>NC_071999.2:118942510-119251795 GCF_028885655.2 Pongo abelii
AGCACCACGCTACGCCTGAGGAGAGAAAGGTTGATAACTGATGATAACTGATCATCCAATAGGTTCACGTTCAGGTGGGAGACAGACATTGAGATGAACGAGTTAGAAACCTGCTACACTGGGAGGTTTTACAAAAGCTTGGATCCCACTCTAAACCAACTGAGTCAAAGTGTCTGGAGAAACGCTGCCTGGGAAGTGCTATTTTATTAGTATTATTATTTGAGACAGTCTCACTCTGTCACCCAGGCTGCAGTGCAGTGGCATGATCAGAACTCATTGCAGCCTCAACCTCCCGGGCTCAAGCAATCCTCCTACCTCAGCTTCCTGAGTAGCTGGGACTACAGGTGTGGGCCACCATGCCCAGCTAATTTTATTTTTTTGTGTTTTTTTGTAGAGATGAGGTCTTGCTATGTTGCCTAATTGTCTCACCTTGGCCTCTCAAAGTGCTGGAAGTACAGGCGTGAGCCCAGCCTGGGGAAGTGCTATTGGTTAAAAAAAAATTCCCTAAGTGAGTTTAATCTATAACGGGGGTTGAGAAATACTGCTGTGGAAAAATAAAAAGCTTTACTAAGTGGTGCCATTAGGAATGCTAAGCGGGGGAGTGATTAATGATAACCCAGCCAGAACCCAGGCAGGTGTAGGGAGAGATGGCATCTGAGAGTGACTAAGAGGGGGCCAAACATGGGGTGGGGCAGAAGATTCAAGACCAAGGGACCAGGGAGGTTAGAGAATGGCCTGCGGAGGGGCAGAAAGTGACATTTCTGCCGTTGAAGAACTCTAGGGGCTGGGTGCAGTGGCTAGCACTTTGGGAGGCCAAGGCAGGTGGACCACCTGAGGTCAGGAGTTCAAGACCAGCCTGGGCAACATGGTGAAACCCCATCTCTACCAAAAATACAAAAATTAGCCAGGTGTGGTGGTGGGTGCCTGTAATCCCAGCTACTGGGGAGGCTGAGGCAGTAAAATCGCTTGAACCTGGGGGTCGGAGGTTGTGATGAGCCTGGATCACACCATTGCACTCCAGCCTGGGAGACGGAGCAAGACCCTGTCTCAAAGGAAAAAAAAACTTTAGGACCAATCCCTGGGGAGATGGTCACCTAGGTAATTCTGAACCTGTGGGGATAGCGACTGAAGACACGCATGTGCACGGCATGGGCCAGTAACTTGGAGGAGCAAGGCTGTTTGCCCTCGGAGGCCCAGCTTGAGTCACTGCCCTCAGGTAATAGCTCTTTCTAGCACCAAAATGACACTCATTAATGATTCACACTTCCTGGATCTGTGTCTACAGCAGCTGGCTCTGGCTTTAGGTTTGTCATTTCAGGTCTCGGTGCAATAATTCTTCTGAACTGTCTTTACAGGAAGACCTCATTTTTTTGTCCCCACTCCCTTATTTCCCCCCAGTTTTTTTCACTTAGGGGCCAAAGAATCCAAGATTTCTTTGGAAAGAAAGGTGGAGGGAGGAATGCAGGATAGGTGTTTATGAGTCTGTGTGTAGGTGAGGGTGTGGCCAGGGTGTCACCTGAAGCACCCATTTGCAAACCCACAATTTCAAGTCTTGGGGTTGGCCTCCTAGCTGTTGCTTCCTCCTCATTCATCCCATCCCTCCAGCACTGTGAAGCAGCTGTGCTCGCAGTGGGTCAGGGGTAGGTCCTGGTTACTTGAGGCGAAGACAATTTCATTCCCCTTGGACACTTACCAGTTTGGTGATGTGCACCGACCTCGGGCCTAAGCCGATCATCTCAGGGACTCTGCTACTCGCGTGACAGACTGGGCAGGAGTGGGCATATGACTTAGCTGGTCCATCACTGTGAAGTCTCTCCTTCCGCTTGGATGTGAAGGAAGAAACTTGCAGGCCCTGGAGTTTTTGGCATTCATTTCACTTTTGAACTCACTGTGAGGAGCACCAACACATTACATTATCGTTTAGTCAGTCTATGGTAGATTATTTCCAAAGATGATCCCCCATAAATTCTCTGTATGATAATCCCTCATAAGGATTAGGAGGAGTTCTCATAATCCCTCATAAGGATCCCTGTCCGTACATGGGACCCTCCCATCAAGGAGTGAAATCTATGTCCTTATCCTTGAATCTAGGCTGGCCTTGGAATTTATATTCACCAGTAGAACATGGTAGAAGTCATATTCTCGGACTTCCAAACCCAGGTCTTACAGGCTGTATAGTATCCACATTGACCCTCCTGAGCTGCCATGTAAAAAACTCAGGCTAGACCACTGAATAATGAGAAGCCAGAGAGAGAGACAGCAAGGCTGGCCTGCCCCCAGTGTTTTATCACCCCAGCTGAGATCCCAGCTATGTGACTAGAGCCACAGGAACCTTCCAGCCCCAGCTGAGCCCCCAGAAGAATGCAGCTGCAGGACAATCCCAGCCAACAACAGGTGGAGCAGAAGCACCATCCCACCAATTCCGCAGGGTCCTGAGAAATGGTAACCCACTCACTGCTGTTTCAGCTCCTGCACTCGCGGTCACTCATGACACAGTCAAAAATAACTGACTCACAGGGTGTCTTAGTCTGCTCAGGCTGCTGTAACAAAATCCTTTAGATGGCTATTCATACATACAGAAATTTGCTTCCCACAATTCTGAAGGCTGAGAAATCCAAGATCAAGGTCCCAGCAGATCTGGCATCTGAGAAAAGTTCTCTGCCTCATAGAAGGCCTCTTCTAAGCATCTTCATATGGCAGAAAGGGCAAGCAGGCTCCCAAAAACCTCAGTTTTAAAGGGCACTAATCCCATTCCTAATTACCTCCCAAGGCCCCCACCTCTTAATATTTGGGATTAGGGATTAGGTATTTGGGATTAGGTTTCCACATGTGAATTTGGGAGGACACTTTCAGACCATAGCACAGGGTGAGTTGGACTTTGTTTTTTAATAGTCCTGATTTTTTTTTCTTAGATTTACCGTGAAGATGCTGACATGTGTTAGAAACAGAAAATCCAGCTCATGTGGTTTAAACGGAGATGTCTCTCATAGCAGGAAATTCCAGGTGAGGGCAGCAGGATTTTGGTGAATTGCCTGATTGTGCCACCAAGGACTTCTGCTCTTCTCACCTTCCCAGGCGGCCACCCCAGGGTGAAGATGCTCTTCCGGCCACCTTCTCTCGTGGGTGCAAAGGGCTGCGGAGCACCAGGCATTGCATCCAGACAGGGAATGCAACATCCACCAGGGAAAAAGGAGCATTTCCTCTTTATGTTCCTGTAGGAGTGAGAAAACCTTTGCCAGACAACCCCCAGCAGGCTTCCTGTTGGGACTCATTGACTTGAGCTTGTTTGAAGCCAATCGTTGGAAAGAGAAATGGAGTTATCAAGATTTTCTCAAGAGACAGAGTTTACCCTTAGCCACACAGAGTGGATACCTGAACCAGCAAGGATAGAGAGGGCATGGCTGCTGCATTGGCAACCAAGAGTATTCACGACAGAATGAAAAACAATTCACATTTACCACTGAATAAAGCATACTCCTGACAGACAGGCAGCCTTGATCTAGTGCCTTATACAACCTCTGATTGCGCCTCAACCCCAATCCCACAGTCACAGTTTACAACGTAGAAGCTTAGTCAAAATCTGGCTCCAGCAGTCAGGGTTCTTGCAGGAAACTGAAGGTGTTCTTGGGAGGGGATTTGGAAGCCAGTTTGATGAAGGACTGTTTGTTGCGGTGCGGTCATGGTTCAAGGATTCTTCAAAGGGTGCTGCTATTTAGGGACCAGCAACAATGGCAGACCGACAACATGTCTCACCCTTAGAGGCTTGGGGGCGGGGAGAAGTTCTGTTCGTAGAGCCTGGAGGAGTTATGCAATGGAAAGGGCACCCAGGAAGAATCGTAGCCACATAGGGAAACCAACACTGGCGGGTGTGGGGCCAGGCCAGGAAGGAGAGGGGAGGAGGCCCCTGCCTCTCTCCTACCTGGTCTGCAGCAGGTGTCCCTGTGGGTGAAGATCCACTGAGGGGGACCACCAGCTTCCTGAGCACAGGGCAGGCCGGAGCAGGACAGGCTGGGATGGAAAATGAAGAATCGGTGCTTTAGCCGACAACAAATGGGACCCGTTTACTGTTTAGTCACTATGATTAACGTTCACTAGTACTCATTTCTCTTCGTCTAAAAAGTGGCCAACACCATCTCTTCCACAAGCACTCGGGAGAACATTCATATTCAATTGCATTCCTAGGACCCAGACGGTGCAGGGTTCTCCACAGGCCACCAAATGGTGTTGCCTGTTTGGTTTCGTCAGTGATTATCTGTGGCAGCAAGACAGGAAGTTGGAAACCAAGTACCTCAATTAAGTCAAGTACCTCAATTAGGTCAAGGCTGACCGTGGAATTAGAGAACAAGTGTTACCCCGCCAGGTCACCCTAGGGAAAACAGGCATTCTCTGGGATTGAAATGGTGGTGTTTGTGTGGTAAACAGTTCTCAGTCCAGTTCAAAGCCAGCAGCATTAAGGACATGCCACCGTGAGCTGGAGACCAGGCGAAGCTGAGCTCCTCTGTGGTTCACCAACCCCTCAGGCTGCCTAAGTGTCTTCTGCTGTCGCAGCTTTGGGGACAGAGGGACAGAGGGGTTTCGGAACCAGGGGCCTCTTGTCTGCACTCTCCCCTCCCACTGACAGGCTGGCAGCCCGGGGCAGCCACCTGAGGAGCGTCCCTGTGTCTCTCCACCTGCAGAGCGGGAAAAGCCTGCGGGTGGGTGGCGCCACGCTGGGGCGAGACCCAGCTTCGCCTTAGGAGATCTCCCACCCAGCCGGACTCCCGCTCTCTCCCCGCGGCCCCCTCCCACACTGCCACCTCGCCCCGCGTTCTCACTGCCCCATCGAGGCTTCCGGGCGGAGGAGAAAAGTTTTCCGTCAGGAACCCGGGAAGGAAGCCCTGGGACCCTGGCTGAAACTCCGGGTTCCCCCAGTGCTGAGTCCCTTCCCCGCCGCGCCCCGCGCCTGCGCCCCGGGAGGCGGAAGCAACAGGGGGTTCCTCCCCGCGGCCTCTGACCTCTGCTTTCTGCCCTCTGCCCCCAGGGTCTGGGGCCACGGCCGAGGCGCGAGGGGGCAGGGCTGGCGCGCGGGTGCGAGCGCGGGTGTGGGCGTGGGGCGGGCGGGGGCTGCGGCCGCGGGGCGCATGCTCACTTGCGCCGGTGACGTGCGCGCCCGGAGCAGGGGCAGGAGCCAGCGGGGCCCGGAGGCTTCAGAGGGCGGCGGGCCGGGGAGGAGGAGACTCGGGAGGAGCAGAGCGCAGGCTCCGCCGCGGCCGGGGTGCTCCAGCCGAGCCCAACCGAGCGGGCGGACCGACGGGGAGAGAGAAGGCGCCAGAGCGCGCGCGCGGCCCCGAGCAGCAGCCTTGCCGCCAGTGGAGCAGGGGCCGACGCGCGGGGCCGCGGACCCAGCATTCGCCGGCCGGGCCGGGCATGAGCGCGGAGGGGCCGCGGCCGCCCCCTGCACCGCCCGGCGCGCCGAGGCCGTGACCGGAGCGGGGGGCGCGGCCGCACTAGTACCCCGGAGCCCATGGGCGCCCCGAGCCGGGCGCGGGGGCGCTGAACGGCGGAGCGGGAGCGGCCGGAGGAGCCATGGACTGCAGCCTCGTGCGGACGCTCGTGCACAGATACGTGAGTGCTCCCGGCGCGGGCTGGGGGACCTGGGGACCAGGCAGACGCGGGCCGGCCTCGCAGCCCGGACCCTGTGGCCGGTCCAGCCCCGGGGTCCCGGGAGGGCTCCAATGTCTGGGACGCTGACCGCCCCCGGGGACGAGCGGGGTGCTGGGGAGGGGCCTCGGAGTTGACACCCTGGGGCTTCCGACGGGGTCTAGGTGGGCACAGCGCGGGGCCCCCGCCCCAGGCGGCCACCTGCTCCCTGGCCGCGGCCGCCTCGCGCCCCCTTCCAGCCCTCAGCGCCCTGGGGGTCCCTCGGAGAAGCTGGCTGGGGTTCCAGCTGTCCCGGCGGACCGGGCGCCGGGAGAGAGCCAACTTCGACCCCACCGGGGCCCGGGTCCGGGGAGGAACCTTCAGATGCGGCTTCCGCGCAGCCGTGTGTGTAAGATTAAGGGATTGGGAGGAAACGTTACACTTCTGCAGAAAAAGCTAGCAATTGTGTTTGTTCTTTAACACCCCTGGGGGATTCAGAAGCGGAGTTTGGAATCTTTTTATTTTTTACCTTAAAGTAACCAATTAGATCAGAAGTCCGGGGTCTTCTTGGGATCCTCTGGAATCTGCCCCTTCAGTGATAAGCAAGTGAAGAGCTCAGGAGGGAAGACGCGGAAGGGGAAAAGTTGATTTTGTTTTACACCAGAGGAGGGGAAACAGGAATCCCTGGCGTTAGGTGTAAAAAGGGGTGTGTGGCCCGGCGCGGTGGCTCACGCCTGTAATCCCAGCACTTTGGGAGGCCGAGGCGGGCGGATCACGAGGTCAGAATTTTGAGACCAGCCTGACCGACATGGTGAAACCCCGTCTCTGCTAAAAAATACGAAAATTAGCCGGGCGTGGTGGTGGGCGCCTGTGATCCCAGCTACTCAGGAGGCTGAGGCGGGAGAATCGCTTGAACCCGGGAGGCGGTGGTTGCAGTGAGCCGAGATCGAGCCACTGCACTCCAACCTGGGTGACAGAGCGAGACTCCGTCTCAAAAAAAAAAAAAAAAAAAAAAAATGGTGTGTGTGTGTGTGTAGGAGAGGAAGAAAACTGTCCCAAGCACAGCGTTTCCTGCCACTGTCTTGCACAAGAGGCTTCATTGTTCCATAGAGGCTGGCGGTCAGTGGTCAGTCACAGGTTCGAGAAGTCGCATGCACCGGGTTTGATACTAGAGAGGGCAGTATTATGGGAACTTTGTTCTTTCCTGGCATAGGAATTACCTCAGGCAGCCTTTCATACTTATGAGCTTTCTTTAAATAGGAGACCTTGGCCAAAGATAGGTAAGTTTCTTTTCAGTGGGGGATGCCAGATCAATGCTTTCCCCCGGATTTATTTATTAACCAAAAACCTCGGAGAGTCAAGGAGACTTGAGTGCACCTTACATTGTTTCCTGATCTCGGGGAAGCCTTAGGAAGGTCAGCCTGATTTACTTAAGTGGAGAGAACTCACCCCTGGTGATTCTGATGATTCCGATGCTAGATCTTGAAAGGCTTGGCTCCAGGAGCCTTGTGTTACTCCCTCAATGGTGCTCGAGCCCCCAGTTCAAATCCTAATGTGAGTGGTAAACCTGTGTTTCACTGTGGTAACGCTATAGAAGACCCAATCACAGTGACTGTAGGTAACCTGCAGTGTAAGAGAAATGCTTTATTGGGCGGAAGCTTCTGTTCTCAGTTGTGTCGCTCAGAAGTGTGGGTCCCTAGACAACTTATTTTCCTGCTTTGTTTCCTTCGAGCGAAATGGAAGAGGGAAGGGACTAATAACATTCACTTTGCCTGCGGTGTTCCCAGTTCATTCCGTTCCCTTCTAACACTCAGTGTTAAAAAAGAGGGTCACGTTGTGGGGCTAATGTGCAGCCTCTTTCCATAGAAATGAGAGATGGATGGGCCAGCCCGGCTAACCCTTTGGAGAATCCCCCCTTCCCAGCCAGTTCCTGACCCCTTCATCTTGGGAGGGGGACAGACAGACGTCCAATTTTGATGCTTGACTCCCTTTCTCCAGGCCTTCAGCTGTTTTCTGTTATATAGATCTATATGTTTGCGTAGCTAGCATTTTTAATTCCCCTTTGCTGTATTATTACGCTTATGGCATCACGTTTTCTTTTAATTTAAGGGGTAAATGTTCTTTAGTGAACTTTTCCAGCGTATACATTATTGGATAACGTCTCGGGAATACGAGTTGTGGGATAGTATTATTTCTGTTTTTCTCATTCCACATGTGTTTTTTGCAGTGTATTCATCTGGCTACCTCACCCATATTTACACACAGAGCCATTCATCTCTATCATTTTAAGTTCATGTCTGTGGTATTAAACTAATTTGACTTTTTCCAGAAACAGTCATGATCTGTTTTCTTGTAATTTCGTTATCGTCCACTATGTAGGACTAAATTATATTTCCTTTTGCTACAGAAGAAAGAGTCTGGGATTGAATACTCGTATTTCCTCATGGTTTCCTTATGTGACTGACTTTGTTAAAAGGATAGATAAATAGGCCCTGTTCCTTCTTGGTTTCCACATAGTCAGAATTCCTGGGACAAAGAAAGCTTTCCAGCTCCTTCTGATGTGTGAGGGTGGCTAAAAGATAAAGAAGTGCTTGGAAAACATTGCTGTAGGCATTTTATTGTGGATTAACTCTGGAGAGATAGCAGAGGCAAATGAGTGAGCGAACAGATGAAGGTTAGGCCAGGGTAGCCAGGGTACTCCACACTGTGTGTTACTGGTGGTTTGGGTGTTTGGATGGACAGGAGCCATGCAGAGATATTTTGTATTTGTAAATGGTGCCGTATTTGTATACCATGAGGAGTGCTTGTGCTTATGGGGTAGTGTATGCTCCCTGGGATGATGTATGTGCTCTGGGGGGCGCGGGGAAAAGCGTGTGTGTCGTGGGGTAGTGTATGTGCTGTGGGGTAGTGTATGCTCCCTGGGATGATGTATGCGCTCTGGGGGGCGCGGGGAAAAGCGTGTGTGTCGTGGGGTAGTGTATGTGCTGTGGGGTAGTGTGTGCTCCCTGGGATGATGTATATGCTCTGGGGGGCGCGGGGAAAAGCGTGTGTGTCGTGGGGTAGTGTATGTGCTGTGGGGTAGTGTATGCTCCCTGGGATGATGTATGTGCTCTGGGGGGCGCGGGGAAAAGCGTGTGTGTCGTGGGGTAGTGTATGTGCTGTGGGGTAGTGTATGCTCCCTAGGGTGATGTATGTGCTGTGGGGGTTATAGGGGAGAGCGTGTGTGCCATGGGGTGGTGTATGCTCTATGGGGTGATGTATGTGCTGTGGGTGCAGGGGGAGGGGATGGGGTGGAGAATGTGTGTGCCGTGGGGTGGTGTATGTGCTGTGGGTGCAGGGAGGGTCTGGGGGAGAGCATGTGTGCCCTGGGATAGTGTATGCTCCCTGGAGTGATGTATGTGCTCTGGCGGGCGTGGGGGAAAGCGTGTGTGCCGTGGGGTAGTGTATGCTCCGTAGGGTGATGTATGTGCTGTGGGGGGCGTGAGGTGGTGTATGCTCTGTGGGGTGATGTATGTGCTGTGGGTACGGGGGGAGGGGACGGGGTGGAGAGCGTGTGTGCCGTGGGGTAGTGTATGTGCTGTGGGGGCCGTGGGGTAGCGTGTGTGCCGTGGACTGACTGGCGTATGTATTGTGGAGTAGTGTATGTGCTGTGGGGGCCGTGGGGTAGCGTGTGTGCCATGGACTGCCTGGCGTATGTATTGTGGAGTAGTGTATGTGCTGTGGGGGCCGTGGGGTAGCGTGTGTGCCGTGGACTGCCTGGCGTGTGTATTGTGGAGTAGTGTATGTGCTGTGGGGACCGTGGGGTAGCGTGTGTGCCGTGGACTGGCGTGTGTATTGTGGAGTAGTGTATGTGCTGTGGGGGCCGTGGGGTAGCGTGTGTGCCGTGGACTGGCGTGTGTATTGTGGAGTGGTGTATGTGCTGTGGGGGCCGTGGGGTAGCGTGTGTGCCGTGGACTGACTGGCGTGTGTATTGTGGAGTGGTGTATGTGCTGTGGGGGCCGTGGGGTAGCGTGTGTGCCGTGGACTGACTGGCGTGTGTATTGTGGAGTGGTGTATGTGCTGTGGGGGCCGTGGGGTAGCGTGTGTGCCGTGGACTGGCGTGTGTATTGTGGAGTGGTGTATGTGCTGTGGGGGCCGTGGGGTAGCGTGTGTGCTGTGGACTGGCGTGTGTATTGTGGAGTGGTGTATGTGCTGTGGGGGCCGTGGGGTAGCGTGTGTGCCGTGGAGTGGCGTGTGTATTGTGGAGTGGTGTATGTGCTGTGGGGGCCGTGGGGTAGCGTGTGTGCCGTGGACTGGCGTGTGTATTGTGGGGTAGTGTATGTGCTGTGGGAGTGGTTGGGTAGCGTGTGTGCCGTGGACTGGCGTGTGTATTGTGGAGTAGTGTATGTGCTGTGGGGGCCGTGGGGTAGCGTGTGTGCCGTGGACTGGCGTGTGTATTGTGGGGTGGTGTATGTGCTGTGGGGGCCTTGGGGTAGCGTGTGTGCCGTGGACTGGCGTGTGTATTGTGGAGTAGTGTATGTGCTGTGGGGTAGCATATGAGCCATGGGGTAGCGCATGTGCCATGGGGTAGTTTGATCTCCATGATGTAACACTTTAAAAGCACTTTTAGGCCGGGCGCGGTGGCTCACGCCTGTAATCCCAGCACTTTGGGAGGCCGAGGTGGGTGCATCGCCTGACATCAGGAGTTCAAGACCAAGCTGGCTAACATGGTGAAACCCCATCTCTACTAAAAATACAAAAGATTAGCCGGGCGTGGTGGCGGGTGCCTGTAATCCCAGCTACTCAGAAGGCTGAGGCAGGAGAATTGCTTGAGCACAGAAGGCGGAGGTTGCAGTGAGCTGAGATCGCACCATTGCACTCCAGCCTGGGCAACAAGAGCGAAACTCGTCTCAAAATAAATAAGAGTATTTTTAACAGCGTGGATGGAGAGCTAGTTCCATTTCCTCTTCAGAGTTGTAAGGTGGGCAACACCGATTCAGGTAGTTTAAGTTACGAGAGAAACCAGGGCAGCCTCAGCAGGTAGCTTAGATACTTTTCTTAGATACTCTCTGGGCAGTGGCCTGAATGCTGAGTGGGAGCCTCCGTGCCCTTCTTAGCCATGTGGCCTTGGGCAAGTGGCTTAATTCCTTATGCCTCAGTTTTCTCCTTTGAGGGTAAGAGCAGTACTCATTTCATAGCTATTGTGAGGGTTGAATGAGGTAATCTGGGTGGAGAGCCAAGAATGGGGAAGCTCTCAGTCCATTTGTCATGCCTGGCTGTTAACATAGCTGAGTCCCTGGGTAGGGTTGGCTGGGGAGAGAGCAAACCTATGGGCTGCCAGTTCTGCTGCTCAGCTACCCGTGGGTCCCGGCCTGCTGGCATCGTGAGTTGCAGGAGAGGTAAACCGGGCACCCTGACACTGAGCATGGTGTGGAGCTCAGGTAGGATTCAGAAAGCTTTACAACGCTGTGGTAAAACAGCCCTCAATCTCTGTAAGGCTGAGCATCCCGGCCCGGGCAGGACGCTTCCCTCCCTCTTCCCTTCCATGCCTCTATGTAGGGCATTTGATTTTTCTTCAGAGTTCTGTGGGTCAATAACTCAGTCTTGTTATAGTCCTATAATCTTTTTTCAATGATTCAGCCCAGATATTCCTTGTTAGTTTTGTTCTTTTGCCTGTCAAAGCTTCTGCTTGTTTCTACCTTACCATTCTTGCTTCTTAACATATTTCTAACCTTCTAAGATAGAAAACATTGAAAGATCTAAAGGCTTTCCTTGCTGACAGTAGATAATTACTTTCAACACAAACTGTTATAAGTTTTTTCTAAGAGAAAAATAAACATTTTTGCTTCCCGAGAACTTCAAGCAGTGCTATATTAGAGTGTGTTAAACCTTCTAGAAAGTCCAGCTATTTATATGCGTGCATACATATCTGCTTCTTTTATTACCGAATAGTGTATAATGTGAACATCAGTGTTCAACTGTGAGGTTGCCCCTTCTGAAAGACAGATTTATTTATTTAACTCAGTTATGCCAGCCCCTGTTTTAAAACTTTAGAAATGCCACATAATTTTGGAGTTTCTTTTCCTAATCCAGGATTAGACGATCCAGTGGGGCCTTGCAGTTGTTCAGCTGCTGGAGTCTACACCACAGGAGCACTAAGTTAAGCTGCTTTAGCTGCCAAGGTCTTCAGGTATTTGAAATAAGTGAATCCTGAGGCATAGAATCCAAGACTAATAATCTGTCTCCAGCAGTGTGGTGGCAAGCCTGCAGTACAGACTCGTAAAGTGTTCATAATTAACAAATGTTTAACCAGGCAGCTCATCACACGAATTCACCAAGCACCCTTCGTGTCTTCAGGGCCTCGTGTCTTCCACCTGGACATTCTAAAGTAGTCTGCCCAGATGCATAATTTCACCTTTGTGTCTACACAAAGGTTGAATCATTGCTTTTTGGAGCCCTGTTGAATATCTGCTTATTAGGAACAAGCATCTTGAGGTGCTTTTATTTCTTGCCAGGGAGTGAATTTAATAACCCAGAGGGAAAAAAGTTTGTATTATTAGGTTTGGCTATAGTCAGTTAAATTTCTAGGAATGGGAACACTGTCTTCAGTTTACAATTAGTTAAAATTGTGTTGAATCCATGAACAAAAATACATAGTTGCTTAACTGCACATGAAATCCTCTATTTACAGATGTATTAAGCCCTGAAACCCAAAATACAAATTGTTCTCTGGTGCTTGTGTTCAATAGAAATAGGGTTAATAAAAGATTCTCAAGTCCCAGACTTATAAATGTTTTTTTAACCAAGTTAAATGCTGGTAAAAATGCTATTTATTTGCAGTGAAAATCAATAGCAAGCAAGTTTTACAGAGTAGAAATTCAAGAAGATCAGATAAGGGATGATTTTCTCTTTCACTTGGATATTATTATCTGAGAAGAACAAAATGGTACATCCCAGAGGTGACGAGGTTAGGTATCGGAGTCTGACAGACCCACATTCAAGTTCCGTCTCGGCTGACAGCTGCGCGGCCTTGGCAAGTTGGTTGCCCCCTGTACGCTTGGTGCCCCATCTGCAAGGTGGGGACTATGATGGTGCCCACCTGGTGGGTCTGTGCAGTGACGGGACAGGTCACGGTGCTCGTGTACGCTGGGTGCCCAGTGCACGGGGCGTATTTGTTGCGCACATGGATCTGCGGCTGCATCACCATCCATGCTTCTGGGCTTCTTAAGGAGACTGCGTCTCACCTTGGGCTTTCCGGAACCTTCTCCCCACCCTCCTCTTCATGTGGAGAGTGGGTGACCTTGCCCTGCTCTCCCAGGGAGAGCGGTGGTCACTGGCGGGAACGCCCCTGCCACGCCCAGCAGCCTTTCTGCCTCTGCCCTTGCCTCCTCCGGTTGGGGCGAGTGACCAGTTCTGCCAAAGTCCAGTCCCGTGTGTGCTCCGGCCCCATCTTTCTCCCTCTCTGAGTGACACTGTTTGCCCTGCTGCTTGCCGTCCTGCTGTTGGCACCATTTTAGACCCCACATTTCCCAACTGTCACCCTGCTCATTTTTTGACTTCCAGCTACCGTTTTTTTAGCAGGTTGCCCCGTGTAGCTGACCCGTCCTTCCTTCTCCTGTTTCTTCTGTCCCTACCGCGGGGAGTTCCCTTACCAAGGTCTCCGTCACCCCCAGGCCCACCTCCCCCGGGCCCCTCTCTGCCGTTGCCCTCCACCTCAGCGACTCCGTGGGGCTTATGTGATCCCAGCCGCAGTTAGCGAGTGCGCCTGTGTGCTCAGAGACACGCCAGTGAGCCAGGAAGGACGGAGACCCAAGTCCCATCCCTCTGGGGCCCCCTTGGAATAGGGGGAGGCCCACAGGAAACCACCACAGTGAGTGTTGGGGTGTACCGCAGGCGACGGTGCTGAGAAAAAGAGAGTGGGGTTGGACGCCGTGCATGCGCAGGCTGGCGGGTAGATGAGGCGGGTGGAGGATGTGTGAGGCGCAGTGCTTGCGCGCAGGGTGGCAGGGTGGACGAGGTGAGGGCCTGGCCAGGTGGGTGCTTGCGTGTCCGGGCTGAGGGGCGGCCCACGCAGCAGCCTCTGGGAGCCCTGGGGCCTTCCGTGGGCTGCTTCCTGCGGCGTCCTGTGGGCTGGCCGCCCCTCGGTGGGCTCCCGTGCTGGCCTCTGCCTTCCCCAGGGCCACGCTGGGCTCCTAGTGACCTTTCTTCCCGCTCCATCAACACCCTTGTCCCAGGAAGAGGCGTCCACTGCCCGCTACACGCCACCCAGCCGTGTTCATTTCCATGTTCCAGTGTCACCCATGTGCCTAGAACGTTCCTGGCACAGAAAAGCCACGCAGAAAACAGCTGCTGGGCCAACACCGAGGCCCCAGGTCATTAGTGTTAATCACAGTGGTGAAGAGGTTGCCCTTGGCGATTCGGAAGGGAATTCAGGGGGAGCAGCCGCAGTGCCCTGTCCCCGGAGCCTGGTGTCCAGAGCCAGAGTTCTGAGGGCCTCCTCATAGTTTTAAAACTATTTATTTTATTTTTTATTTCTGAGAGAGAGTCTGTGTTGCTTAGGCTGGAGTGCAGTGGCTTGATCTTGGCTCACTGCAACCTCTGCCTCCCAGGTGCAAGCAGTTCTCCTGCCTCAGACTCCTGAGTAGCTGGGATTTGTGCCACGACGCCCGGCTAATTTTTGTATTTTTTTTTTTTTTTTTTTTTTTTTTTTTTTTTTTTTTTTTTTTTAGTAGAGATGGGGTTTCACCATGTTGGCCAGGCTGGTGTCGAACTCCTGACCTCAGATGATCCACCCACCTCCGCCTCCCAAAGTATTGGGATTGCAGGTATGTGCCACCACACCCAGCCCTAAAACTACTTTCATTTTAAAATGATGAGTTCTTAAGAACTAGACTCTGATCCCTGGAAACAACATGCCAACCTCTGGCATGCAGGACCTTTGCTTTCCAGGCAGGCGTTTCCCAATTTTGTTAGATTCTCAAGGGAGCCCCTGCCCCTGCTAAAGTTAAGACTCCTGTCCTGGGACAGGCAGGCTCCTCTGATGTGGCTGCACGGGCGCACTCAGCAGCCTCGATACAATTTGAACTTCTTGCTGAGATTTGAACGCAGAGGACCGCACATACATCCCCACATTTCCCCACTTTTTTGGAAGTCTTGTGACTCCTGGCCTACTGGTTTCCCGAGGACCGCTTCTGCTGGAGCGACGGCCACTTGGGGAGGGTCGGTGCTCTCCACTGGCCTGAGTTGCTGGGCGCATCACTGCTGCGTCGAAGCCTGAGACCACCCCACCCCATCCCAAGGAGGACACAGGCTTTTCTGGTTTGGTTGAGACTTGCAGAGCCTAAAGAAAACTGCTGGGTTGTTTTTGCGAGTTACCTAATGGTGCCTTAGCTGCCGCGTGCTTTTGTCCCGTGGTGTGTTTGTTTGTAATTCACCACAGCTGTAATTGCAGCAGAGCCGGAGAGCTTTCTCCTTATTACATATCCTGAGAAGGAAGCCCTGGCAGCCGGAACTGAGAGAGGGTGATGTGGCTCACTCATGCAGGGATGCTGGGACATCAGGCTGGGAGTCAAGAGATGGAATTTTAGGCTTTCTCTGCCATCTTTTACCTTTGTAACCAGGGTTGATGTGTGAACCCTTTGGGCAGATTAATCATTAGTTGCCTCTTTAAACCAATCTTTATTTATATTTATTTATTTTTGAGACAAGGTCTCACTCTGTCACCCAGGCTGGAGTGGGTGCAGTGACGCTATCTCAGCTCAGTGCAACCTCTACTTCTTGGGTTCAAGCGATTCTCGTGCCTCAGCCTCCTAGGTAGCTTGGATTACAGGCGCCTGCCACCACACCTGGCTCGTTTTTTAATTTGTATTTTTAGTAGAGACAGGGTTTTGCTATGTTGGCCAGGCTGGTCTCAAACTCCTGACCTCAAATGATCCATCTGCCTCGGCCTCCCAAAGTACTGGCATTACAGGTGTGAGCCACCGTACCTGGTCTTTAAACCAATCCTTTAAATATTGTTCTCCATTTTCAAAGTAGAGTGGGAAGAAACTGATTTTTCTGTGAATAAAGATTGTGTAAGTCGTTCTTTCAAATGTGACTTGTGTTCACATTCAGAAATTTGTTAGTGACATATTTTCACTTATTTGCAAGTGCCTTTCCTTACAGTTTTTCTGTCACTCAACTCAGATGAGTTAGTTATTCTCAAGGATAAAGACCACTTAGGTGAATATATTTTCAAATTCTTACTCTGAACGTGTTTAAGTAACTACCCTCTACCCCTGTTTGGCAAAATGTTTCCCATGTTTCTGTGGTTTTTATTTTTTTGTGGCTTTCAGAACCAGATCACTTCTTGGAAGGCATATTAGAAGTTTGCAATTGAGACGGTAAAATAAGTCACTTTTTCCTGGGAGGTGGTATTATGTCACACATCATTTGGTATCAAAATTTCCCCCGGCTGTGGCTGCAGAGTTGAAGGACATCAGCTGGCTGCGCTTGGCGTTGGTGGTCCGTTGTGAACTCTGCACAGTACAGTGTGTGTGCCTTATGTGCAAACATTTTAACAAAGACAGGTTGCCGCGGGCAAGAAGGGTTTTAACTTCTGTTCCTGTTACTTCTGCTGAGTTGGAAGGAGCACATTTCACAGATGATGTCATTGGTGGAGGCTGAGCCTGCCAGCACCTTATCCGCGTGTGCTTTGGCTGGACGATGGTCTACACTGGGCCCCTGTGCAGCCTCCTGCCAGGGAGCCTGTGTCCCACCTGGCTCTACTCTGAGCCATTCATGTCGCCTCCAGAAGCAGCTGTAAAATGAAACTCATGCCCTTTGCTGTCTCCCCTGTCCTGGGTGGTGAGGATCAAATGAATCTTTATTAATGGACAGGAAAATAACCTTGTAATTTCATACAATGAAATTACACTTTTCATACGCTTTTCAATGTAACACATTGTAAAGTGCTGTAAAAATATCTCAGGAAAGTGCTGCCAATTTTTGTCACATCTCATGTGACAAAGGTAATTTTTTTTTTTTTTTTGGCTTGGAAAGGGAACGAAAATAAGATCATTTTTCCTGGTAGGAAGATAAAAGATTTTAAAGAGAAGGTTTGTTACATGTGAAAAAAACGATTTGATCAAAGGCATAATTGGTTGAATTATGCATTCAACAAGGATGGAAATTACACGTTCAACAACAATGTAAAGAGCGTGCAGCCTGGCAAGGCATCTCTGTCCTTAGTGTGCTCACCCCCAATACGGGAAGGGCAGGAAAGGCTGGCATGAGAGGCACCCGTGGTCCATGCTGTGGGCACCTCCGGGAGGCAGCCTGGGACAGGCGGGTCCTGCTCCAGAGAGAGAAGGGGCTGCCGTCCGGCATGTCTGGGAGGCCGGGTCCTTCCTTCCCCAAGAGTTGTATCCACAGCCTCGCTCGATCCTCACAGCAGCCCTGTGAAGGAGCACCGTGCCATCCTGTGACAGGGCAGCCGGGTCTCATTGGCACTGGGTGCTGAGGGTGGTGGGTGGGCGCAGGCCTTTCTGCCTGACTCTGACCTTGTTCTCCCTGGTGTGGTCTGCACCCTGTGAAGGGTGAGCAAACGCCCTCCTGGCCCAGTTCAGCCCCAGGTCGTGCCTGTTGTCCTCGCATCATTAATAATTATCCATAGCATCCCCTTCACTCGCAGAAGTGTCTGAGCTTAGACGGCAAGTTCCACGGCCACTCCACCCTGCGGTCCTGAACCCAGGGCCCGCAACTCCCTCTATGTGCCCCGTTCTGCTTGTCACCCTCCTCGCCCTGAGGAGCTTCCAGCTGCTTCAGGACTTGTCCCCATGCCACACAACCAGGGCAGTTGTTCACTAGCATCCCCACTACCCCTGAATCCATCCCCACGGGCGTGGGCTTGGACCTGCTTCTCCCGCCCACTTATCTCTGTATCTCTGAGTAGTGAGACTTCCACGTTAGTGCTGTGGGGAAGAGGCTGGGCTTGGCTCAGCTGCTGAGGGATCAGCCGACCCCAAGTCGCTGCGGCCCTTTCAGGAGGACGTTGGGGGGCACGAGTGGCCGGCGGCCACCTGAGAATGGGAGTGGCACCCAAATATGTGGAATACACAGAAATTCGAGTCCACCTGTGGCCGTCTCCTTGGTCCTTTCTACCATGATTTCTCCGTGTCCCCTGCAACAGCGACCCATCCCAGCCAGGAGGAGAACACTGGGAGGTTGCCTGGTAGTTACAGGTGCATTAGATATTGTTGCTGCGTGCTCATCAGTTAGGCTCAGGCACGGCTACTAACTTCCAGGCATCTTGGCAGTGTCTGGAGTTTGGCAGTCAAGCTGTGTTTAGTTTTGACTTAAAGATTAAAAGGTTATAGAATACAGGAATAATCTTCTACCCTTTGAGGGAAAACTTACCAAGTTCCCCTGACCTTTGAAATGCCGAGAATCCCAGAGATGTTGAAGGAAGTGCCCAGAGGAAGATCTGGTCCACAGTGGATATTCAGCACACTGATTTTTTTCCTATAAAAAATTATCTGTCAGGGCCAGGTGCAGTGGCTCACACCTGTAATCCCAGCACTTTGGGAGTCCGAGGCAGGCGGATCACGAGGTCAGGAGATTGAGACCATCCTGGCTAACACAGTGAAACCCTGTCTCTACTAAAAATACAAAAAAATTAGCTGGGCGTGGTGGCAGGCTCTGTAGTCCCAGCTACTTGGGAGGCCGAGGCAGGAGAGTGGCGTGAACCAGGGAGGCGGAGCTTGCAGTGAGTGGAGATCGCGCCATTGCACTCCAGTCTGGGCGACGGAGCCCGTCTCCGTCTCAAAAAAAAAAAAAAATTGTCTGTCAGCACATTTATAAGCCCAGCAATGGACCAAGGTGTGAGTAGGTTCCGTGTCACCCTTTTCCTCCAAGTGTTACCCCGGCACTGTGCTTGTGTCTCGGCGTCCTGTGGACGGGGCCTGCGGTTATCCAGCTGGTGGTTCATGAGTGCACACATGCCTAAGGAGATGGATGGAGACAGGCGTTGCTAGTAGCAATTCCTCCTCTTGTCACAGAGTGTGCAAAAACACTCATAAGTACAGCCTGGTGCGGTGGCTCATGCCTGTAATCCCAGCACTTTGGGAGGCCGAAGCGGGTGGATCACCTGAGGTCAGGAGTTCGAGACCAGCCTGGCCAACATGGAGAAATCCTGTCTCTACTACAAATACAAAAATTAGCTGGGCGTGGTGATGTGCACCTGTAATCCCACCTACTCGGGAGGCTGAGGCAGGAGAATCGCTTGAACCTAGGAGGCAGAGGTTGCAGTGAGCCGAGATCGCACCTTTGCTCTCCAGCCTGGGCAACACAGTGAGATTCTGTCTCAAAAAAAAAAAAAAAAAAACCCCTGTAAGTACAGACACCTTAGCAACCACACGGAGGCCCCCCGCCCTGCCCCCCGCCTGTTCCAGTGGGAAGCAGAGCCTCGGAAGATGTGCACACGGGGTGCGTGGTGGTGTCTCCCTCTGCCCTCAGGTGGCCAGGCCTAGGGCCCAATGTGCCAGGGAGGGTTCTTGTATTCTGTGGGCTCCTTGTCCCTTCTGTCTGCTGTGTTGTGTGTGCATCTCTCTGGGTGGCCTTGGCCGGGCTTCTCTCTCTGTGAGACAGGCTCATCTCTCAGGGCTTTCTTCGTCCTGCTGATATCTATCCCCTGTCAGGTCCACTCGATTTCAAAAGCGATAACTAAACTTGTCTAACACGTGTGCATGAGAGCAAGGCGGCCAGAGGCGTGGGTCTGAGGGCTTTGCTTGAAGAGTGGGCAGTGTGTGTGTGTCTCGCAGTGCCCCCGCCTCGGTGGCTCAGGGCCTTGCTGTGTTCCGGCATTTTCCGCAGCGTCTCACCAGCAAAGTGAGTTTATGAAGTGAGAATCATGTTAACACACAGGCTTGATGATTGAGAAAGCAGATGCTAAGAATGTGACTATGCAATGAATAATTTTCATTATGAAAAACTGATACATTGTTTACGACATGATTCTCTGAGATGCTTGTTGCTGAGATTACAAACTTAAATGGTTTTATTGTTATTTAAGCACCTAGCATCTTAGTGTGGAGCTGAACAGGTATTGCGTGTGTCTCAGAGAGGTCAGCTGCTGTAACAGAATACTGCAGGCTGCATGGTTTACGCAACAGAAATTTATTTCTTGTAGCTCTTGAGGCTGGAAATCAGATCAGGGTGTCCACATGGCGAGGTCTGGTGAGGGGCCCTCCGGTGGGGGGGGGGGGGGCAGGTGGCTGTGTCCTCCCAGAGGGGGAGAGAGAACTCTCTCTCTTCCTCCTCGTAACCACACACCAATCCTGTCTGATTAGGACACAGACCTCATGACCTCATCTAATCTTAAGTACCTTGTAAAGGCCCAATCTTCAGGTCCAATCACATCAGGGGTTAGGGCTTCAATATGAGATTTTTGAGGGGATCACAGTTCAGCCCACAGCAGTGTCCTGGTGACCGAGGCACTATTTAGATGGCGAATATTCAGACGGATGGGAAATGGTAAAGAGGACAGTCAGAAAAACACATTACGCCTTGTCTGTTGCTTTATGAAATAGATGACAGAAGCATGTTCCACGAAGTCTGGAAAGACACAACATAGTTACTTAGTGAGAATGGGTTATTTTTTAAGTTGTGGAACAAAGTTAGGTAATTTGACCCTTCTTAGATGTAACAGATCGCAGTTCCCGTGGTTGGTTCAGATCTAAGGTTCTGTGTATTTATATCTTCTTTTTGCTTTTTTTTTCCCCCTGGAGAAGGCTGGTAGGGGAGAAGTGGTTGGTATTAAAACAATGCTATAACGTATTGTTTTGGTTTTTGCATTACAATCCAAACACACAGCATCTGGCTTATTGACAAGACAGATGTTAGGGTTTACATCACAAAACGGGATTGGGCCTGTCTGCTCAGTAAACTCGGAGGCTGCTGGATCATGATCTAGTTCTTCCAGTAAATGGAATTGCTTTTTGGAGCCCATACTCTGTTCACCTGCGTGTGTGGAGGATGACGTCTTACCATTGACAAAATTGGACTGTGCTAGTTGGAAGGTGCACTTGAAATGCAAGTTAGAACAACAGGGCACGTTGGTCCCTGCTGTCCAAGGCGGGGGAGTCACGGGACGGCTCCAGTGCCACACCACCCACACATCAGCCACTATGTGGGTTCCCAAGGCAAGCAGTGAGTTCCCAAGCCAGCTGTCGTCCACCTTTCTGGGTTAGTGTCTTTTTAAATAATCAAAGGTCTTTACCATCCATTAAGTACCTGCCCAGTTGTCGTATGCGCAACTCAGAGATGATCATAGGTCACGACTCCTCTCATTCGGTAGTTAGGGTGGCCTCTGGTGATTTTTGGAAGAATTCTGGGTACTTTGCACTCTCTTTGACTGAAAATGCAAGGCCAAGTGGCTCCAGCACTCAGCAGAAACCATAAATGGTTTTGATGCTCTTGGGAGCCCAAGGCCACAGTGGCTGCTCTGCCCCCGCGTTGTCTTATCTGGAAATGTCTGTGGGAGGCGAGGCTCTGACTGCGGCGTGCGTCTCAGGTTTGTATCTGGGGCACGTGAGAGTCTGAGATGGGCTGGGGGGTGTCCCCCTCCCTCTGTACTTGCTCAAGTACAGGAGCAGCTCGCCTGAGTCTGAGATGGGCTGGGGGTGTCCCCCACTCTCTGTACCTGCTCAGGTACAGGAGCAGCTCACGCATCTCCTTCATTCTTTCTGGCTTTGTTGCTCACCATTGCCTGGGAAGGAAGCGGCTGCCTAAATAAATAATCTCCTGCTTCAGAGAAAAGAGGATTTCCTCCAACCTATTTTCAGCAAAGGATTAGGGACAATGAAGTCCTGCCAGTAGAATGCCATCTAGATTTTGGTGTGGTTTTCCAAGGTCTCAGATTGCCCACGAAGATGTGGAAATGGCTTTCAGACCCCAGCAGGACCCCTGGTGTGGGGGATGGGAGGTTTGCAGGCAAATGGGACCACAGGTTCTCCTTTACTTTCCGATAAAATGCCTCATACACATGTAGAATAACCAGCATCTCCTTTTCTCTCTAGAAAGTGCAGTGAGGTGACGTGATTTCACTCAGATAAATGGAGACAAACCATTAAAATATTAGGTAACCATCAAGTATACACGTGCTTTTTTGTTTTCAGTAATAAACGACTTTGGTATAAATCTGAAAGCAATGCACATAAAAAGAAAGCTGGAGCGACTGTCATGGTGGCTGGAGTTTCCTTTTGTCCTCATTTCTGATGTTATTTAACTCCTTTCACCATTTCTCTGATGTAACGTGGAAATAAAATGTGCAGGCCCTCGGCAGCAAATGACACGTAGAGAGGGAAGCCCTGGGATTCTTGTAGGGAAGGGTGTGTGATGTCCTCAGCACACGTGGGTGCTCAGAGGGAAGCCCTGGGATTCTTGTAGGGAAGGGTGTGTCATGTCCTCAGCACACGGGGGTGTTCAGAGGGAAGCCCTGGGATTCTTGTAGGGAAGGGTGTGTGATGTCCTCAGCACACGGGGGTGCTCAGAGGGAAGCCCTGGGATTCTTGTAGGGAAGGGTGTGTGATGTCCTCAGCACACGTGGGTGCTCAGAGGGAAACCCTGGGATTCTTGTAGGGAAGGGTGTGTGATGTCCTCAGCACACGCGGGTGCTCAGAGGGAAGCCCTGGGATTCTTGTAGGGAAGGGTGTGTGATGTCCTCAGCACACGGGGGTGCTCAGCAGTTGATGTTCATCTCGCGTGCACTGAGCAGCTGCTGTATGCGCTGAAGATTCTGTGGGGAGCAAGAGGTACAGGCGCCCCGGCTCTCCTGGAGACTGGGCAAGGATGGAAGGCACATGGCATGTAGCACAGCCGCTGTGAGGAGGCGCCAGAGACAAGATGAGAAGGGAGGGGTGTCGGGGAGGGGGCACGGAGGACGGAAGCTGGCAGGGGTCATCAGAGGACAGCTCCAGGCAGAGGAAGCCCCCTCCAGGAGGGATGAACAGAGGCCTAGTCTGAGACCTAAGCAGGTGTCGACTGCCCCTTTAGTTTTCTTGCTCAGAATACAGAATATATGTGTTGCTTTTCAATAGTGTTTTAAGCTTGTTTAATATTATACAGCCAAAGGAGGAAAATGTTACATAGTAGGTAAATTTGGATGATTTTTAACATTATAAAGATGTATTGCTTTATTGAACGAATATACAATAAATTGATTTATAGCTAATTTTTTTATTGTGGCAAAACATACATAAACTTTACCATCTTGTCCATTATGAAGCGTACAGTTCCATGGCGTTAAATACACTCAGTGCTGTGCGATCATCACCGCCATGTACTTCCAGATCTTTTTCATCATCCCAAACTGAAACTGATTAGGGGCAATTGTAAGTAGTTTCTGCATCTGCTATTGTGTAGCTTGCTTTTTGGGCAACACTCTTTTTTTTCCATCAGTGAGAAAGATCTTAACGGGTGAAGAGAAGACATTGAAACACAAGTGCTAGTTACATTTAAATGCAGGATGGACCGAGATAGGAGGATTTTTTCTTTTAAATAATTGGCCGTAGTAAAAGGTAAAAAGGTAAGAACTTGAATGTGAGGACTCATTTGCACTTTATGTTTTGCTCAATGTGCTGAGAGCGGCAAGAGAGGAGGATCTGGTGTTTCATCTTAGAGCAAATAATACTTGATAGTAAGAGACAGAAAGTCATAAAAGCGTGATGTTCGGCAGGCAGGACATTTAAATCATACAGCTCATAATGATGTTAGTTGAATAGTGTTACACGGTTCCATGGCTTTTTCCTAAGTGTGTTTATAAGAAATTGGAATGAGGATGTTTTCTGTGGCATTTTCTTCCAGGAGCTCGGTTCTGCTAATTGCTTGATTTGAATAAGTGCTCTCTTTCCAGTTGGTCTATAACATTTCTTTTACTATCTAAGAAATTATGAAGAAATAGATTGATTAATCTGAAAATTACATTTGAGAGTATTTTCCTGTAAAATTGCTGGTTCTGTGAAAAACAATTCCTGTTATTTCTTCTCTAAATATGATATGAGAATTTTTTTTGTTCTTATATTGAAATAGCTCTTTGATTTCCTAAATTGCTGTGTTGCTTTTTAAAGGACAGCATAGTTTCAAAAGCTATTAGGTTGGTGCAAATGTATTTGCGGTTTTTGCATTGCTGAAATTTGCTGTTTGATATTGGAATACACTCTTAAATCAATGTGGTTATGCCACACATCATTTTAATGTGCATTTCTCACTTTGTGTTTTTTTGCGACTGAGTTATTACTTGCCGTTTATATTTATTTTAGATTGTGGAAAAGATGTTAGACAAAAAGCAAATTTGAGCGATTTTCTTATTCTAGTTAAGAATGGGTTGTAAAGCAGTGGAGACAACTCGCAACATCAGCACTGCATTGGGCCCAGGAGCCGCTGAAAGAGCGTACAGAGCAGTGGGGTGTCAACACCGCACTGGGCCCAGGAACCACTGGGAACCACTAAACGAGCATACAGTGCAGTGGTGAGTCAAGAAGTTTTACAGGCTGGGCGTGGTGGCTCACGCCTGTAATCCCAGCACTTTGGGAGGCCGAGGCAGATGGATCACCTGAGGTCAGGCGTTTGAGACCAGCCTGGCCAACGTGGTGAAACCTTGTCTCTACCAAAAATACATAATTAGCCTGGTGTGGTGGCGCACGCTTGTAATCCCAGCTACTCAGGAGGCGGAGGCAGGAGACTCGCTTGAACCTGGGAGGCAGAGGTTACAGTGAGCTAAGATCGCACCATTGCACTCCAGCCTGGGCAATAAGAGTGAAACTCTGTCTCGAAAAAAGAAGTTTTGCAGAGGAGACGAGAGCCTTGAAGGTGAGGAGCATAGTGGCCGGCCATCGGAAGTTGACAACAACCAGCTGAGAGCAATCACTGAAGCCGATCCTCTTAAAACTACATGAGAAGCTGCTGAAGAACTCAATGTCGCCATTCTACAGTCGATCGGCATTTGACGCAAATTAAAAAGGTGAAAAAGCTCGGTAAGTGGTGCCTCATGAGCTGAGCGAGAATCAAAAAAATTGTGATTTTGAAGTGTCGTCTTCTCTTATTCTCCACAACAAAAACAAACCATTTCTCGATCCGACTGTGACGTGCGCCGAACAGTGGATCTTATACGACAACCAGTGACAACCAGCTCAGTAGCTGGACCGAGAAGCTCCAAAGCACTTCCCAAAGCCAAACTTGCACCAAAAAAAGGTCCTGGTCACGGTCTGGTGGTCTGTGCCGGTCTGACCACTACAGCTTTCTGAATCTCCACAAAACCATTACATCTGAGAAGTATGCTCAGCAAATCGATGAGATGCTTTGAAAACTACAATGCCTGCAGCCAGCACTGGTCAACAGGAAGGGCCCAATTCTTCTCCACAACAGCGCCCGACCGCACGTCACACAACCAACACTTCAAAAGTGGAACAAATTGGGCTGCGAAGTTTTGCCTCATCCGCCATATTCACCTGACTTCTCACCAACCAACTACCGCTTCTTCAAGCATCTCGACAACTTTTTGCAGGGAAAATGCTTCCACCACCAGCAGGATGCAGAAAATGCTTTCCAAGAGTTTGTCGAATCCCAAAGCCTGGATTTTTATGCTACAGGAATAAACAAACTTATTTCTCGTTGGCAAAAATATGTTTATTGTAATGGTTCC
Organism: Pongo abelii; assembly: GCF_028885655.2. NCBI lineage: Eukaryota > Metazoa > Chordata > Mammalia > Primates > Hominidae > Pongo > Pongo abelii. The sequence continues at coordinate 118,967,787 of NC_071999.2, forward strand.
TATTTTGGTTAATAAAGATGTGTTTGAGCCTAGTTATAATGATTTAAAATTCACGGTCCGAAACCGTAATTACCTTTGTACCAACCTAAGTCTCCTTATTATTAGTAAGAAACTTAATTGTAAAATGGAGTAATTATATATTTTAGATCATTAGACTCATTTAAAAACCACAAGTATAGCATGAAATTGACTAGAAACCCTATTTGGCAAGCAATCTTTGCAGTTGACAGAAAAGTAAAACTTAAAAGGAGTATTAATGGCTTTTCATTAGCACCTCACTCACAATTTTAGTTGATTAAAAAATGGGTTGACATTGATTTCTATCAACATGTCACCCTTGCAAACCTCAGAGTGACTGAGTCTGATGGACAGTTTCTCTCACAGTGGCTTCCCTGGCTGTCACTCAGATGTGGCCTCTCACTGTGGGCCGCACGTGGGCTGCGTGTGGCCCTGTGAGTCGGTCCCACCCCTGCCCGACAAACCTGTAGCTTTGGTCGTCTTCCAGCGAATGGCTCTCCCGCCTGTGTTTTGAACTCATGGAGGGGGAGGGGGAGTTTGTGCAGAGAATCTAGGATCATGTGCATCTGATTTTATTTTTTTAACGGGCCTGGCCAAGGAAGAGAGAGTGATTTGGTTCCTGTCTTGACTTGAAGACCCTTTGGGGCAGGCACACGTTCCAGGGTAGACTCCAGGAGGGATGGGTGTGATGTGTCCATAGGGATCCAGGCGGGAAGGGGAGTGCCGAGAAGCAGGTCTGGGAGGGGGAATTGGGTGTCCCCAGCCAGCCCGTCTCAGGGGCCCATGTGGGACTCTTGGCCAGGCCTCTGTGCCCCTCCTGGCTGCGTCTTCAGGACTAAGCTCTGATTTTTTTTAACTTACCCAAATTCCTTTCTAAGGGGCCTGGGGAGTCATGCCCTACAAATCATAAATTCTCATCAAATGGGTTTTATTTAACCCTGTATATTATGACTTACTTTCCAGTCTGACTCTGGCATAACAAGGAAGAAAATCAAAATGGTTTACCCCAAAATATATTTCCTTGTCATACCTTGAAATTGCCCTGCAAAGTCACTTGTGGGAAAAATCCACATTCCATAGAGAATCCTCTTCCCCCTTTGTTTTCCTTCTTTCCTTTCCAGGTCCAGGAAATAATCAACTAAGATCCAGGCACCCTTTTAAGTCTGATAAAAAACAATTTACAACCTGCCCTCTCTGAAGTCTGCTATCTAAGAGCTTCCTCTGCACAATAAAACTTGGTCTCCACAATCCTTTATCTTCAGCTGAACATTTCCTTTCTATCATCCCAGGTCTTCAGATAAACTCAACCAGTTGTCAACCAGATGTTTAAATTTACCTATAGCCTGGAAGGCCCTCGCTTTGAGTTGTCCCACCTTTCTGAACCAAACCAATGTATTTCTTAAATGTATTTGATTGAAGTCTCATGCCTTCCTAAAATGTATAAAACCAAGCTGCGCCCCGACCACCTTGGACACATGCTCTCAGGACCTCCTGAGGGTTGTGTCACTCATATTTGGCTCAGAATAAATCTCTTCAGATATTTTACAGAGTCTGACTTTTGTTGTCAACTGTCTGCAAATAGGAGTTGCCCCATGAGGGCATAACCCAGGTGGGCTGCGCCGCTCCCTGCTGCTGACCAGCCCGTGTCGGAGCTGATGTTGCCCACGTCCTGCAGCTGAGAACAAGGGTCTCAACAGCACAGGTCCTCCGCCTGCACTCTGCCCTGGAGCTGGGCATCAGCCATGGTGAGGGCCTGGAAGTGCGTGACACCCGGGTGTCAGGCGGCCACTCTCAGCATCCACACTCCCTCAGCGTCACGGGGAGGCCGGCTGCGGTCGAGAATCACGAGTGTCGTCCATGTAGTCCTCTCTCTTTGCAGACGTGTGTGCGGCCATGGTGTTTAAGTTGTGTCTGCTGCCTTGGGGGCCCTTTGGAAAGCCTCTTTCTCACAAAGAATGCGTTGTGTTCACAAAGCCAGCTCATGCCTCCAAATGTAAACTCAAAACCCAGTTCGCCCCTAAGCAAGTGGCCCACACTGTGTGTGACTTGCAAAATCAGCTTTTCCCGACAGGATGTGGTAAATGGGGCTGTAGCAGGGCAGGGCGACTCCCCAGAAAACAAGCGCCCCAGGTTTTCCCTTCTCCTATACCACTGCCCTGGAAGAGTTCTACCCATGAGGGCCCTCGGAGCCATCTCGACTAGAACGTTAACAGTAAGGAAGGAGCCCGCGGGAGAAGACAGGGCTCCAGGAGGCGGTGAAGGCCTCTGTGGTGGCCAAGCAGGCCCTGCAGGGCTGAGCTGGTGGGTTTTCCTGGGCCTGGGCTGCTCTCTGGTTCCACGGAGGGGTTGTAACACTCCCGGCAGAGCTGTCTCATGGGGAGGACGTTCACAGGGGGTGAGCGTGGACAGTGAGGCGAAGACCAGTTCCAGTCTTTGGCAAATGCTGATAATAATGAAAATCATTTTAAAAATCATAACAGGACAGACAAGTCACAGCTCTGGTTGGTCTTCACCTCCTGTCACTGTCATCCCTGCAGGGAGAGAAGGTTCGGCTCCCTGGGGCTCTCCCAGCCCCGTGTCATGTGATGGGGCAGTAGTCACGGTGCGGGAGGCTTCAGACCAGAGGGCAGGGCCCCTGCCAACCACCCGGAGCCATCCACCCACCACTGTTTGAAGCAGGGACTTGGTTCTCAAAGTGCCGGGGTCAGAGGTCACCAGAGGCTGCTGAAATCAGATAGGGTTGGAGGGCTGGCATGTTTGTATTTGGGGGAAGGAGGCAGGATCCCAGGGGACCCGTCTTGTGTGCTGACACTTTACCACGAGGCAGCTGGGCCGCGTGCGGCTCTTCCGACTTTTCGTCATGCTTCCTGAGCCAGAGCCATTTAAAAAAAAAATGCTGAAATTTAGAAGGTAGTATTCGCTCTAAAATTTTGTCGCTTAAAAAAGTGACTTGAAGTATCCAGCAGGAAAATTGTCCCAAATTACTTGTTAAAAATAAAAGCTCGGCCAGGTGTGGTGACACACACCTGTGGTCCCAGCTGCTTGAGAGGCCGAGGTGGGAGGATCAGATCGCTTGAGCCCAGGAGTTCGAAGCCAGCCTGGGCAGCATGGCGAGACCCTGTCTCTGATACATACGTAAATAAAATAAAAGTTAAAACTCAAAGGGGAGGAACCTGAGATCCAATTTTAAATCCACCTGATGAGAAAAAAAAAAAAAAAAAAGGAAGCAGCCCAGGGACGTCACCGTAAATAGGCACGGCATCCACCAGGGGTCAGGAGTCAGGGGTCAGGGCTCTGGACAGGGAGGGGCACTGCGTGCTGAGCCAGGGGTCAGGGCTTTGGACCGGGCAAGACTCTGTTTTGCTTCCATTTTTGAAACCGCTGGAAATCCTGGCTGTTCAGAATTCCAGGCTTGAATTTCTAGTGTTCCCGGGACTGGGAAACAGCCTGGATGTGTGGAGTAAGAGGCAGCCCTTGGATTGCTGTGAATGTAGGGAAGCAAGGCTCCGCGTCCTCTCCCAGCCTCTCTGCCTTCTGAATACAGCCCAGGAGCCTGGATGACTCACTTTCTGGAGCACATAGATAAGGAGGGGGTGGAGGGGAGAGGCCTTAGTTAATTAAGATTCCTAGGAATCTGAGACTCCTTCTCCCAGCCCTGTTTGGGTAGCAACATGCTGAACCCAGAGTGAGGACAGCTGGCTGCAGTGTCAGGGGCAAGACCTTTTATCGATGAGTTTACAAAACAAAGCAGAAGCTGCTAGGTGCCTCCTTCGCATGTTGGCTCCCACGTGTTTTCCCCGTTCTCCCTCCCCACCCTGAGTGACACACGCTATGCTGCTTGAAAATAGCGCAGATGCATTTTGCTTCCTGGTGAAAGGTGGCCGGTAGTTGCCCAGGAGTAAACAATGTGGTCGTGCCCACGGGGGAAGAGCAGCTTAATTATGCACCCACCCCCCGCATACAAAACGCTCCCTCCATGGTTAGAATTTGCTGGGGCTAAGGGAGTCAGGGCTGGTTTTCTGCAGCCGCCTTGGAGCTAGGTGGTGTCATTTAAATGGCCCTCAAAGCCCTACCTGGATGTCTTAATTGTGCCACACCAACCTTTATCCGAGCTCACTGGGCCCCACAGTGTGGCTGATAGTGAGGGTCTGGGGGTGGGGGATCGTGAGGTGAGGGACAGCAACCCCTTCCTGTCCTTGTCTAGGCCTCTGAGACAGGCCCGAAGGACAGGCTCTTCTCTCTACTGTGGGTGACGGTCCTGGCTGGTCAGCTAGCGTTCACAGCCCCTCGACTCTCTGCGCAGAGCCCCTCTCACTGGACCGGCATCAGTGCCCCACAGAGACTGGAAACCTGTTTCCAAGGTGTGGCTCTATGGCTGGACCAAAATCGGTGAGGCGAGGGCCGGTTCCAGCCAGGGTGCCACCTCTGCTTTTTCTTATGTCCACTGGAAAAAATAAAGAGGGTGTTTGTCATCCCATCTTTTGGGACTCGGGGTTCAGCGCAGGCCGGAGGAGGTTGTGTCTCTAGTGTTTGCTGAGCACAAAGCGTATGAAAGTGGGTAACACCTCAGAGGTGAGAGCTTTCTTTTTATAGCAGCCACGCTGGAACTCAGTGTCTGAGGAGACCTAGAGTGTTTGTTTGAATGTTTGAAAGAGACATATCTGGTTAATGTGAGCAGACGCTTGGAAATTTAGAGCACACTCAACTGTATTTCAGTATGACTTATGACAGCAGCTACACATCCATCCGTTTTAGCATTCTCAGAGTATTCTAAAACATGGAGGGCTGGGCACGGTGGCTCACGCCTGGAATCCCAGCACTTTGGGAGGCTGAGGCAGGCGGATCACAAGGTCAGGAGTTCGAGACCGGCCTGACCAACATGGTGAAACCCCATCTCTACTAAAAATACAAAAATTTGCTGGGCATGGTGGTGGGCGCCTGTAATCCCAGCTACGCAGGAGGCTGAGACAGGAGAATTGCTTGAACCTGGGAGGTGGAGGTTGCAGTGAGCCAAGATCATGCCATTGCACTTTAGCCGGGGTGACAGAGCAAGATTCCGTCTCTAAAAAAAATAAAAACATGGAGTTCACGAAGTGGCATGAATAATCATGAAACGAAGTGACTTCAAAGTGTGGTGGTTCTCATGCATGTAAGAATTCATGTTATTAAACGAGTATAAATAAAAAAGAAATTGTGCACTGCGTAAGTGACAGATAATTTTGTAGTATTTGTTAAAGTGCCATCATAGCCGCCTGTGAAAGAGGTCTCAGTAGCTGTCTGATTCTTGTTTAATGCCACAGCTTCTGAGACTCCATTTGTTTCAGGCAGAGTGGACATTTCTCTCGCGGTTTAATTTGCAGGAAGGTCACATTCTGGCCATTTAATCTTCTGATGACAGACAGCTAACGGTTGATAAGGATAAAATGAAACCAGACATCGGTTTGCATGTGTCCAGTTGAGGGGAAAAAGGCCGAGGTTGCTGTCAGGACGCAGGCAGGCAACCTATTTAGGATGGGGAGGAGCAGTTCAGAGGGTGTAGCTTCCATTCCTGGCCCCAGCCTCCCTTCCACTCCCCTCACCCCTGATCCCAGCCTCCCTTCCACTCCCCCCACCCCTGATGCCATGCCTCCCTTCCATTCCCCCACCCCTGATGCCATGCCTCCCTTTCACTCCCCCGACCCTGGCCCCAGCCTCCCTTTCACTCCCCCCACCCCTGATGCCACGCCTCCCTTCCACTCCCCCCACCCCTGATGCCATGCCTCCCTTTCACTCCCCCCACCCCTGATGCCATGCCTCCCTTTCACTCCCCCGACCCTGGCCCCAGCCTCCCTTTCACTCCCCCCACCCCTGATGCCACGCCTCCCTTCCACTCCCCCCACCCCTGATGCCATGCCTCTCTTTCACTCCCCCCACCCCTGATGCCATGCCTCCCTTTCACTCCCCCCACCCCTGATGCCATGCCTCCCTTCCACTCCCCCCACCCCTGATGCCATGCCTCCCTTCCACTCCCCCCACCCCTGATGCCACGCCTCCCTTCCACTCCCCCCACCCCTGATGCCATGCCTCTCTTTCACTCCCCCCACCCCTGATGCCATGCCTCCCTTCCACTCCCCCCACCCCTGATGCCACGCCTCCCTTCCACTCCCCCCCACCCCTGATGCCATGCCTCTCTTTCACTCCCCCCACCCCTGATGCCATGCCTCCCTTTCACTCCCCCTACCCCTGATGCCATGCCTCCCTTTCACTCCCCCCACCCCTGATGCCATGCCTCCCTTTCACTCCCCCCACCCCTGATGCCATGCCTCCCTTTCACTCCCCCGACCCTGGCCCCAGCCTCCCTTCCACTCCCCCCACCCCTGATGCCATGCCTCCCTTTCACTCCCCCCACCCCTGATGCCATGCCTCCCTTTCACTCCCCCCACCCCTGATGCCATGCCTCCCTTTCACTCCCCCCACCCCTGATGCCATGCCTCCCTTTCACTCCCCCCACCCCTGATGCCATGCCTCCCTTTCACTCCCCCCACCCCTGATGCCATGCCTCCCTTTCACTCCCCCCACCCCTGATGCCATGCCTCCCTTTCACTCCCCCCACCCCTGATGCCATGCCTCCCTTTCACTCCCCCCACCCCTGATGCCATGCCTCCCTTTCACTCCCCCCACCCCTGATGCCATGCCTCCCTTTCACTCCCCCCACCCCTGATGCCATGCCTCCCTTTCACTCCCCCCACCCCTGATGCCATGCCTCCCTTTCACTCCCCCGACCCTGGCCCCAGCCTCCCTTTCACTCCCCCCACCTCTGATGCCATGCCTCCCTTCCACTCCCCCCACCCTGGCCCCAGCCTCCCTTCCACTCCCCCCACCCTGGTCCCAGCCTCCCTTCCACTGCCCCCACCCCTGACCCCACACCTCCCTTCCAATCTCCTCACCCCCAATCCCACAACTCCCTTCCACTCTTCCCACCCAGCTTCCATTCCTGGCCCAACGTCTCCCTTCCACTCCTCCCAGCTGTCTTGCACCCGCTCTCTTTCCCCTCGTTATCTCTTTTCCTTCCCTGATTAGCACCTCCCGCTGCCGCTCCAGCCGTGTTCTCCATCTCCTGGTGTGAGGAGTTCCGCCGCAGCCACAGGACCCCACTGTGGGAACCCACATCTCTGCAGGGAAATGTTTGTGGTGACTTTCCTGTGTGTGTGGCTGGCTCGTCATGGAACGGTGTGGAGGAGACCTGAAGGACAGCCCTTCCCCTTCCCTGTCTCCCTCCTCACTCCCCGCAACCCTGCCCAGCTCTGGGCCTCCCCAGGGCTGAGGAGAGGTGGCGTCTCCACTCCTGACCTAGAGGCCCGTCTGGCTTCTGGCTCCAGCCCCCTCTGCTGCCTTCTTTGTGTGTCTGTGATGGAATACGTGTTCTGCGTGATGAGACTTATGGAGACGCAAGAGAACGTGAAGGTGAAGCTTCCCGACCTCGGGGTGGAGGGGTGGGGTGCTGAGAGCACCGAGAGCCCCTTTCCACCTTGGCTTCTGACAGGTGGGTGAGGCCACTGTGGATCAGGCTTTTAAGGTCATGGGAAAACACACACAACAAACGTGCAACATCTTATCAAGATTGATGTGCAGTTCAGTGCTTTAGCACGTTCACCTTGTGTCACCATCACCACTGCCCCCCCCCCCAGAACTTTCGCTTCTTACCAAACTGAAACTCTGTCCCCCTTAAATTCTCTCCTCCCTTCCCCCTTCCCTTAGACCCTGGCAGCCCCCATTCAGCTTTCTGTCTCTAGGTATTTGTCAGCTCAAATGAGTGACTCACACAGGATTCGTCCTTTTGTGACCAGCTCATTTCACTCAGCACAAAGTCCGCAAGGATCCCTGTGTTGTAGCCTGTATGACTCCACTGTTCCTTTGCATGGATATGCCATGTTTTGCTCACACATTCACCTGTTGAAGGACACTTGGGTTATTTCCTGTGGCAGCTTTTCCTGACCCAAAGCTTCTCAAAAGGACTAGCCCCCTCAGGTGCCCCAAACTCGATTGCAGAAGACTGTGTTGTCACCTGCCTGTTTCTACAGAGAGGCACCAACCTGGGGTGACATGTGCACTCTTGGCTTTGTAGTGTCCTGGCCCATCCCCCCCACCTGGCCAATCCCCTACACCTGGCCCACCTCCCCACACCTGGCTGATCCCCCCACACCTGGCCGATCCCCCCACACCTGGCCCATCTCCCCACACCTGGCCCACCTCCCACACCTGGCCCACCTCCCACACCTGGCCCATCCCCCCCACACCTGGCCCACCTCCCACACCTGGCCCACCTCCCACACCTGGCCCACCCCCCCCACACCTGGCCCATCCCCCCCACACCTGGCCCATCTCCCACACCTGGCCCATCTCCCACACCTGGCCCATCCCCCCACACCTGGCCCATCCCCCCCCACACCTAGCCCATCCCCCACACCTGGCCCATCCCCCCCACACCTGGCCCATCCCCCACACCTGGCCCATCCCCACACACCTGGCCCATCCCCCACACACCTGGCCCATGCCCCACACCTGGCCCATCCCCCCCACACCTGGCCCATCCCCCCCACACCTGGCCCATCCCCCACACCTGGCCCACCTCCCCACACCTGGCCCATCCCCCCCACACCTGGCCCACCTCCCCACACCTGGCCCATCCCCCCACACCTGGCCCATCCCCCCACACCTGGCCCATCCCCCCCACACTGGCCCATCCCCCCCACACCTGGCCCATCCCCCACACCTGGCCCACCTCCCCACACCTGGCCCATCCCCCCCACACCTGGCCCATCCCCCCCACACCTGGCCCATCTCCCATACCTGGCCCATCCCCCCACACCTGGCCCATCCCCCCCACACCTGGCCCACCTCCCCACACCTGGCCCATCTCCCACACCTGGCCCATCCCCCCCGTACCTGGCCGATCCCCCCACACCTGGCCCGTCCCCCACACCTGGTCTATCCTCCACACTGGCCCACCTTCCCACACCTGGCTGATCCCCCACACCTGGCCCATCTCCCCACACCTGGCCCATCCCCTGTACCTGGCCCATCCCCTGCACCTGGCCGATCCCCCCCTTCCCTTGGCTGAGGCCCCCCCACCACCTGCCTGATCCTCCCCACCTGGCCGATCCTCCCTACCTGGCTGATCCCCCCACCTGGCCACACTGCCCCTCCTCCCCAGAGAGTTGTCCCTCTGTATTTATAGTTGATTAAAATCTTCCTTTCTCTGGAAATTCTTTACAGATTAATCTTCTTCCAAAGACAACCCTAACCTGTGCCTTTTCAGCAGTTGTGCTGTTTTGCAGGACGAATTCGAACCTGTTTCTGTGTTGCTCTGTGAACATTCCCAGGTGGCTTCGGCTTGGAGCCCTGTTGCTCACACCTCTGGGGGCCGGGGAAGGTGTTTGCCGGAGAGAGACAGAGTGTGTGGCCTTGAGGGCACCTTCTCCTTAGAAATCCCATCCCATTCCTTTCCCCTTCTCCCACTAAGGGCTCTTTGTGGGACGGCAGTGGCTGGGTGTGGAATTGGGTTTTGCTTTGCTTTGTCTCTCCAGCAGCTCTGGGCAGACTGGCTCTGTGGGGGCCTGGGGGCGGCTCTTGCCTGGACTTTGAGTATTGGAGAGGCTTGGAGCTCATTCTCAGCGGAGTTCCCGGTGGCCACTCCGTCTTCTGAGCCTGGTCCTCTGGCCTCCTGCAGATGCTGGGAGCCACAGCACCCTGCGATAGACCTTTTGCCAGAGCTCCCATGAGAAGCATCCACCGTGGTGGGGCCTGAGCAAGTCCCTAGGCCCCAGGCATTCCCCGTCTGGTGGGCAGTGGGGGCTTTAGCAAGTCGCATCTTTCTCTCTGCCCCTCCTGGTGAGCTCTGCTCCGACAGCTGTGGGAACCCGTGGGAATGCCCGCCTAGGTGCGTGTGGGCTGGCGTCTCCCCAGATTCACTTCCTAGTTTTTTACCGTGGCCCAGACACTCAGAAGGAACCACCAACCCAGTGGTCTGTGGTGGCTCTGGGGGCCTGTGGGGGCCACCACCTCTAGTCTCCTGGCAGGCATCCCCTCCATTTCTGAGAGGACAGAAGCCAGGATGGAGGGGACAAGGAGGCCTCCTTGGACTGGGGTGCTCCCCACCTTCCACCGTGCCAGTCTTCACGCAGAGCCAGAGCCTGGCTCGGGGCTGGGTTTGCACTGAGCCAGGTCCTGACTCTCACCCATGTCTTGGGCACGTCTATGGGGCCGGGCGCTGGGGAGGGTGTGAGAGCAGGTTCCTCCCCAGGTCTCAGCCAGTGACAGGGCCCATTCTGGACTTGGGGGCTCTGCGTGAGTGGGGCAGTGGCAGCTCCTGCAGGGCCCAGGTGGGGTGTGGGTAGGTCGGGGAGTGTGCTGGCCTCCCAGCCTCCCTCAATTTCTGCATTCTAAAGATGGCTATGTGCAAAATAAAGGTGAAATGATGGGGCAATACTGGATCAGGTGGACATCCAGGAGCTGGAGGCCTGTGCACCTGCACTTTCCCTGGGACGGGCAGAGGCTTGTGGTGTCCACCCACAGACGCAGACCCACCGGCCTGCAGGGCGCATAGAGGCTGTTGTTGGCCCTGGTGACGAGTGGGGGACACGAGCATGTTCTGAAATGAGGGGGAGGCTTCTGTTGTGATCTTGACCAGAAAGAGAAAGGGAAACCAGGAGGAGAGCAGACACGCTTCCGCCTTGAGGATGGCATTTGTTCAAGTGTAAAGAACGGAACGATCGGGACAAAATTTAAAATGCAAATATGGTCTCATTTATTTGTAATAAAAGGCTGCTGGAAAGTAGGTGCAGGAGTGGCCCAAGTTAGCGTAATACTTTTTCTCCTAATCACATCAAACTTGTTTTTCTACTCTTATTTCAGAACATGCCCACCCCCCCCCCCCCGCACCCCCCCCCGCACCCCCGCCGCCATCCTAGGAGAGGCAGCAGCTCTCTGCCTCCTTGACTGAGCTCCATTACCTCCAAGCTGAGAGGGTTGGTCAAGAGGGCGTGTCGGATTCTTTTGAAAACACATTTTTAGAAAGCACCCTTTTAACAACTGAACTTGATTTGGTTGAAAATAAACATCCCCAGGTACTCTTGTGGTACATGTTTATGATTTTGATGCTTCTGGTCTGAATGTACAACCTTCACATTGTACATTACAAACACTACTGTCAAGTTTATAGATTTTCATTTTATTTGCTAATTCATTTTCCAGTTCTCTGCACTGCTTGTAAATCAGGCAAACCTGATAAACTGTCTAAACATATGATGATACTGAATTGATTAAGTTATGGTCGTAGGTGACAAAACAGTACATGTTGTGTGATGCCATTCCGAAAAAGTTTCAAACACATACCTGTGCATTAGAAATGATTGCCACATGGCCGGGCACGGTGGCTCACGCCTGTAACCCCAGCACTTTGGGAGACCGAGGTGGGTGGATCACCTGAGGTCAGGAGTTTGAGACCAGCCTGACCAACATGGTGAAACCCCATCTCTACTAAAAATACAAAAATTAGCTGAGCATGGTGGTTGTGCGTGCCTGTAATCCCAGCTACTCGGGAGCCGAATCAGGAGAATCACTTGAACCCGGGAGGCAGAGGTTGCAGTGAGCCAAGATTGCACCACTGCACTGCAGCCTGAGTGACAAGAGAGAAACTCCGTCTCAAAAAATAAATAAATAAATAAATGATTGCCACCGCCCCCCACCCCGCCAAGGCGTGAACAGGAGTTGTTCTCTCCCCCTTTGCTGTGTGATAGTCTTTTTGCTTGAATTTATTTTGCTTTTCCGTAAAGAACACTCATTACTTTTACCATTGGATAAAAAGCATAAAAACAATATAAATATTAAAAGCACCTGGATTTTTTTGAAGCTTTAACAATTTTAAATTTCTTTTTAGGTGACAATGTTCAACTCTACTTTTTGTTTGTGCTCATGAAATTTTATTTGTAGCCAGCCAAAGCCGAGTGTTTCCAGTTAAACTTACAACTCTTCTGCCTGTTCCAAACACAGCCTAAGCAAGAAGACAACTGTGCTGCCTGCCGCGAGTTTCATGTGAAGTCCCCCCAGAGGGCAGCTGCCTCCGCTGGAAAGTAGGAGGGGTCCTCCCGCCGAGGTGTGTGCGGTGGGGATGGGAACCCGCAGAGGCGGCACCCAGCTACTTGCCACTTAGGTTCTTATAACTGCCCTCGAGAGATTGTCACTGGGTCCTGGATCCCTGGGTTTGGATTAGCAGTCGTACCAGGGTGGGGTTGCAGGCTGCACTTTTTTTTTTTTTTTTTTTTTTGAGACTGAGTTTCATTCTTGTCACCCAGGCTGGAGTGCAATAGCACGATCTTGGCTCACTGCAACCTCCGCCTCCCGGGTTCAAGCGATTCTCTTGCCTCAGTTTCCTGAGTAGCTGCGATTACAGTTGCACGCCACCACTCCCAGCTAATTTTTTTTTTCTTTTGTATTTTTAGTAGAGACGGGGTTTTACCATGTTGGCCAGGCTGGTCTCGAACGTCTGACCTCAGGCTATCCACCCGCCTTGGCCTCCCAAAGTGCTGGGATTACAGGCGTGAGCCACTGTGCCCGGCATGCTTTTAAAATAGGACGTAGGGATTGAGGGAGGGTTAGGATTTCGACGATGGCTTTAACAGAAGAAGAGAAGATGCTGAAAATCCGGCTTGTTTGAACTGTGTGTGTGTGACTTTGAATTGCGTCAAATGCCATCTCGGTGAATAGTTGGAGGGGCCCTCAGGATGCCCTGTGACATGCAGGTGTGACTTTGAATTGCGTCAAAGACCATCTTGGTGAACAGTCAGGGGCCCTCAGGATGCCCTGTGACGCGCAGGCAGGAAATTATGATGGTGTGTCTCAGGTATGCAAACTGCACCAGAGGCAACACAAAAGCAAGTCAATATAAAAAGACTCATGCCTTGCATGCCTTTTGTTATATTCTTACATAATCTTCTCTTCATGACTTTGTTTTGAAACACTTTTAAAATGTAAGATTAATTAACTTGTAGGCTGTAGGAATAATCCCATTTGCCGAATCAAAATAATGTATCCTTGATTCCAACTGTCAGAAGACAGAATTACAAAACATTTAGTTATAGATCTGATTGGATTTTATTTACAATTCCTTAACGGGGCAGCCTCTATTCTGCATAATGAGAGCTCCCACTGGGCAATGGCAGAACTGTAGGTTTTGTAAGGTGGAAGCAAGGAAACAATAAGAAAAAAGCTGATGGTGAACTTCAGGTTACTTCAGGTTACTTCTTTGTAGAGGGTAAAGCAGAGGGGACTTTGTTACTTGCTGACTCAGGTCAACGGAATCTCCTACTATCGAGAAAAACCAGTCTGTTTTGGGACCTGTCACTTCTTTAAAGTTCCATTTTGGTGACGTGGCATTGAGCAGGAGCAACTCCATTCCTATTTGGTCTGGTCTGTTGGGGCCTAGTGCTGGAGCTCAGTCCAAAACAACAGTCCCCCATAATTTAAAAAAAGTATTTCCATTTCATTTCTGGAAATTCAGCCTAAGAAAGTCATAGCCCAAGTGCCCACAATCATATCAGAACGTTCTTTGCAGCAGTATCTGTTGTAGCAATGAAAACATCTCAAGTCTGTGAATAAGGGATTGATTAAATACATTAATGACCATTCTGTTAATGGAAAGACCAAAGTCTGTAAACTATTTTAAAGAGGTTTATTCTGAGCCTGTCTGAGTGACCATGGGCTGGGGAAACAGAGTCTGAGAAGGTGCACCTGAGGCAGTCAGATCACAGTTTGGGTTTATATATTTTAGGGAGACAGGACTCAAAGGCAAAGACACAAATCGGTACATGGAAGGTATACATTGGTTTAGCCCAGAAAGGCGGGATTTCTTGAAACGGGTGTCACAGGCCATAGGTGGAGTCAGAGATTCTTCACTGTGCGATTGGTTAAAGCAGTAAAGCTTTGTTTAAAGCCTGGAGCCAGTGGAAGGGAGTGTTTAGATGAGGAAACCCACGCCCGATGCACAGGGTCAGGGTTACCTGTGGGGTGTGTTCACCTTCATATGCCGGGGCTGTGGGTCCTGTGAGCCTGGGTTGAGGCAAAGAGGTTGTGGAGACCAGGGCTTTATCACGCAGATGAAGCCTCTGGGTAGAGACTGTTTTTTTTTTTATTTTTTTGAGATGGAGTCTTGCTCTGTCGCTAGGCTGGAGTACAGTGGCGTGATCTCAGCTCACTGCAACCCTGCCTCCCAGGTTCAAGCGATTCTCCTGCCTCAGCCTTCTGAGTAGCTGCTACTACAGGTGTGCACCACCACGCCTGGCTAATTTTTGTATTTTTCGTAGAGATGGGGTTTCACCACGTTGGCCAGGCTGGTCTCGATCTCTTAACCTTGTGATCCACCCGCCTTGGCCTCTCAAAGTGTTGAGATTAGTCTTCTGTGATGTCTATTTTGACATCAATACCTAAAATCCAAATGGGAGGGGCCAGGCGTGTTCAACCTGCCTTATGTCGTGGCCGAGAGTTCAGTTTTGAAGGTGCCTCTGGGGTTCCTTTGGCCAAGAGGGGTCCGTTCTGTTAGTGAGGGCCGAGCTGGAATTTGGCTCCTGAAGTCAGAACGTGAACCACAGGCCACAGTCTGCAGCCTCTAGGAGCTACTGCCGCCAGCTGAGGGCTACAGTTGCTGATCGGGAAAGGGTGTGTGTAAAGCCAGTCCTCTGTCCGGTCAGAAGTGGAAGGGTCTGGGTTATAAATCAGAGTTAGGACGGGTCCGATTGTTCGTCTCGTTAGGGAGTTGAGTAAGAGTATGTTTTTTTCTTGTAGCCTTAGGAATTTAGGAAGTTGTCGGAACCCTCTGTCCCGTAGGTAACTTTTGTTTCCTTAGCGTTAGGGTCCATCTTAGTCAAGAAAACTGTTTGTTTTGGTCTCTTAGATCACAAATGTTATGGGAAAGAAGCAGGAAGGAAGGTTGAAAAGAGAAAATGTGCCTTTGCTCACTAAGCACACAAGAGGCTTTGTTCTCTTGGCGTGTGCATTTGGATATGTTGAGGGAAGCCGGGTGCTCCAGGTAGGGCCCAGAGGTGGTGTCACCCTGGCAGCACATGGCAGCGGTCACTGCTGAAGACACAGAAACAGCTTCCCTTGTTCTTGGACTTCCAGAGGTGGTGTCACCCCGGTAGCACACTGCAGTGGTCACTGCTGAAGACACAGAAACAGCTTCCCTTGTTCTTGGACTTCCAGAGGTGGTGTCACCCCGGTAGCACACTGCAGTGGTCACTGCTGAAGACACAGAAACAGCTTCCCTTGTTCTTGGACTTCCAGAGGTGGTGTCACCCTGGTAGCACACCGCAGCAGTCACTGCTGAAGACACAGAAACAACTTCCCGTGTTCTTGGACTTGACATCAAAGACGGAACGGGGGTGTGGCCTGGGAACGAGGAACGTGGAAGCCAGGAGTGGGGAAGTGGGAGGGTCCCACAAGACAGCAGAAGGGCCTGGGGTGAATCCCAGGGTCAGTCGTGGGACGCTAGTGCTCCCTCTCCTCCACTGCTGGGCTTCCCGGGGTCATGAACCTGTCTCCTGCCCGCCTCTTCTGGCCCCCAGCGAATGATGTTGCATATAACTGCTTTTTTAGAGGGTTAAGAAAAAGGCTGTTTCCCAAATTCAGATTAGTATGAGCAAAAAGAAGGAGACCCCATAGGAGCCAGGATGTGAGGGCGACCGGGAGGTGCACCAGGCCGCTGGCACCGCAGCCGCTGGAGGTGCAAAGCCCAGGCGGTGGCAGACAAGGGGAGGCCGGCACACTGCCCACCATGCGAGCTGTTGGGTCATTTTAACTTAAATATCCTGGGGCCACATAACCCTGCAATCTGGAGGACGCTACAGTTTGCAAAAACCAAATTCTGTATCAATGAAGGGTCAAACTCAGAATATTTGAGGAGATTTATTCTGAGCCAAATATGAGTGACCATGGCCTGTCACACAGTCCTCAGAACAGGTTCCAAAGTGGTCGGGGCACAGCTTGGTTTTATACATTTTAGGGAGACATGAGACATCAATCGTTGTACAATGGTTTTATCCAGAAATGCAGGACAACTCTAAGTGGGCCAGGGGTAGGGGAACTCTGGGGGGGAAGGAGGACCGGGGGGTGGGGCGCCGGGGGAGAGGGTTTCCAGGTTATAGGTAGATTTAAATTTTTTCTAATGGGCAGTTGGTCGAAAGACTTATCAGTAGAAAGGAATGTCTGGGTTGGGGTAAAGAGGTTGTGGAGACCAGGGCTTTATAAAGGTAGCAGGTTTCAGAGAGAACGAATAGATTGTAAATATTTCTCATCGGACTTAAGGTCTGTGCCGACGTTTGTGCTGGTCAGCCTTTCCTGAGTTCCAAAAGGAAGGAGGGGGTGATGAGGCATCCGAGTCCCATCAGGGCCGGAAGCAGGTTTTCAGAATAACTTTGGAGTGCCCTTGGCAGAAAGGAGGGCTCCATTCAGATGAGTGAGGGCCCTTCAAATTTTATTTTTGGTTTACATGTGTAAAATACTTTAGAAAGATTTATTCTGAGACAACATGAGTGACCGTGGCTTGGAAAAACACAAACCTGAGAAGCATCGAGGAAGTGGTCCAAGGTGGTCGGGCTGGTTGGTTGTTACACATTTCGGGGAGGCAGGAGTCACAGGAAAGACGTAAATCAATGCGTGGAAGGTCGACGTGGCTCAGCCGGAAAGACAGGATATCTTGGACTCAGCCGGAAAGGCAGGATGACTTGAAGTAGAGTAGGCGGATTCAGAAATGCTTTACTTTTTTCTTTTTAAGTATTTTTTTTCAGAGATTCTTTAATTTGCGATTGGTTAAAGGAGTAAGGTTCTATCTAAAACTTGGAGTCAACAGAAAGGAATATTTAAGATAAGGAGGCCCTGTCAGAGTCAGCCATAGGGTCAAAGAGCCCTGTTTAGCAGGACTGATGCCCGCAGGTGGGACTTAACCCCCATCTGTAATGGCCCTGGGCCCTGTTTATAATTTGGCATCTTAGTGCCACAGAGTCTGTTTTTCTTTCTTCGATCCTGTGAGCCTGGGTTGAGGTAAAGAGGTTGTGGAGACCAGGGCTTTATCACGCAGATGATATCTTACTAGTGTCTTATTGCCACAGAGTTCCCCGCACCCCCTCCCCCCCCCCCACCTTCTTGTCATTCAGGCTTCCGTGCAGTGGCGCAATCTCGGCTCACTGCAACCTCCGCCTGCCAGGTTCAAGCTATTCTCCTGCTTCAGCCTCTTGAGTAGCTGGGATTACAGGCACACATCACCACACCTGACTAACTTTTGTATTTTTAGTAGAGATGGGGTTTCACAATGTTGGCCAGGCTGGTCTCAAACTCCCAACCTCAGGTGATCCGCCTGCCTTTTCCTCCCCAAGTGCTGGGACTACAGGCGTGAGCCACTGTGCCTGGTCAGAGTGTATTCTGTTTGTTTTATGATCTCTGTATTGATGTTAATGCTGGTCAGTTGTGTCTAAACTCCAAAAGGGAGGGGGTAGAAGGAGGTATGTCTAACTTGTGTCATGGCTGGGAGCGCAGTTTTTAAGATTTTTCTGGGGTTCCTTTGGCCAAGAGGGGATCCATTCAGTTGGAAGGGGCTTAGGATTTTATTTTTTGTTTGCAAGTTGAATGTCTAGGCGGCTGACTGAAGGTTATTTGATGAAGCCAAATGCCTGGACGCCCCCAAAGTGTGCATATCTGGTCCTCTGTCTCGCCCGAAACCTGGAGGCCCTCAGGGCCTGTGGATTCCCGGGAACGCTCGTGTCACACGGGCTCGGGTGGCATGTGCGGGGACATACCACTTAATGTACATACAAGCCTGTTGTGTGGCGCAGTTGATCTCAATTTTTAAATAAAGAAGATGAGGCATCGCCCCCTCCATGGTCCCTGCCCACACCTCTCACCAGCGCCCACTGCCTGGCTGTGGACCAACCCCTATCATCCCCGTCGACCCCTTCGCCCCCTTCGCCCCCTTTGCCCCTATTGCCCCCTTCTCCCCCATCGCCCACTTAGCCCCTTTGCCCCCTTTGCCCCCATTGGCACCATTGCCCCATTCCGATGCTGCATGCCCTGAGTTCAAGTGGACCCCACAGGTTATGGGCTTTGTCCCCCAAGACGGCCTGCTTCAGACACAGCCACAAGTCTCGGGCCACCCACACTTCTGAGCACCTGCCATAAACATCAGGGAGGGCCCTGTGACTCAGGGTTGACGATTTACTGGAAGGACTCGCGGAACTCAGGAGGCCACTGTGCTGAGGACAAGGGGCTTATGATGTGTGGGAGCAATGCGAGGGGTCCACTGGGAGCCCCCTGTCCCCGTGGAGCTGTCACATGGCCCTCCTCCCTTCTCCAGAACCGTGTATGTGCGGCAGCTGGGAGTAGGGCACTCAGAGTTTCATGAGAGTCTCACACTGCTCGGGGGTCTCATCACTGCACCAGGGTCTCATCACACTATTGGCCAAGAGATTGAGCTCAGTCTCCAGTGCCTCCCTTCTCCCCACAGGTCAGAGGTCAGGCTGGGGATGGAAGCTGCAGCCCTGTCCTGGGGTGAGGCCGGCCCCCCCAGGAAGCTGTTTGGGGCCCACCTTGAGTCTCCTCATTAGCATAAACTCAGGTGTGGTCCACAGGGGTGCTTGGTGAGCAACAGAAACGCTCCTGTCATGTGGGAAATTCCAAGGGTTCTGAAGCATGCCAGGCACCGGAACAGAGGCCAGGTGTGTTCCTCATTCCACTATGGAGCCAGGGTCTGACCCAAGTGTTTCTGTTTCCAAAGGTGATCTGCCTTCCTCTGCTCCAGCCACCCCTGCGGCCATGCCTGTGGTCCCCTGTGTGGGCTGGGCTGTGGCCTTGGGCCTGGTCCCCACGTCATTTTCTTCTCCCTTGGGGTGGATTGTCTGTGGGCCCGGTGTGGGACCAACAGCTGATGGCCGACGCCTCTTTCCGTAGGTTGCCAGCCATGCATACCTGGGGGAAGACTTGAACTCCAGCCCTCCCTCAGCCCTGTTCTGAGTCACAAGAGACACGGCAAACCCCCCTTGTGGGAGCTAACTCAGGCTCAGGCTGGGCTCAAGGCAGTGGGGTGAGGACAGACAGGTAAACCTGTGATCATGATACGATGTGGACCTCGCATGGCCAAGGTGAATCCCAAATGCTTTGGGAACAGAGTGACCAAAAGAAGACCCCTGGGGAGCGGGTGAGGTGTGGGCAGAGGCATCACCCCCTCCACTGTCTCTGCTCTCAGCCCTCGCCAGCCCACTGCCCGGGCATGCACCAGCCTCCTTCGCCCCCGTCGCCCGGCCCCTGCCACCTGGGTTTCTCACCCGCTGCCTTCACTCACCCCTCCCTGCACCAGCCTGGAGTGACAGGCTGCATCTGCACGCAGCTGGCTCTACCTAGGTGCCCAGGAGTGACTGGCACAAGTGTGTGCTCAGTGTGCTTAATGCCTCTAACGACCAAGTGTGGGAAGCTTTTTTCGTGTGTAATAATGAAATAGCTCAGATGTAAGTAGAACAGATGCACCAGCCCTCCCATGCCCCAGCCAGTGAGTGTGTGTGGCTACAGCTGTGGCTGCGAAGTCCCCATCCCTGGAGTTCCTTGGACAGGAGAAGCTTCTATTTGTGGAGGGTGACTAAGGACAATGTCCCTGAGGGTGGCCTGTTGGTTACAGGAGGCTGAGGTTTGGAACGGATCCTTGTGTGCAGGCGAGAATGATAGAAATGGGTGAAGGAGGCCGAGAGAGATTCAGGAGCCCCTCCCCGGCAGCTGAGGTGACGAGGGTGCCCCTGAAGGACGCCCTCAGAGCAAGGTGCTGGGGAGGGGGCGGGAAGTGGTGGCCCTGGGGCCTGCTCACCGCACCTCTGTGCCAAGCAAGCTTTGTGCTTTTAGTTTTCACCGACTCTGCTTCTGTAAACGCAGCTGGTGTCTAGGGAGTCACAATTGGTCCTTGAAAAGAGGAGGCTTCTCTGAAGGGAATAGTGTGTGTCACCAGGAGGTGAATGCTGGGGATGGGGCACGGCGTGCGTGCAGGGAGAGGGGCCGGGGGCACAGTCTTCCTGCAGGGAGAGGGGCCAGGGGGCACAGTGTGCATGCAAAGAGAAAGCCCGGGGGCACTGCATGCGTGCAGGGAGAGGAGCCAGGGAGGAAGCATGTGCGTGCAGGGAGAGGGGCCAGAGGGCACAGTCTGTGTGCAGGGAGAGGGGCCAGGGGACGCAGCGTGCATGCAAAGAGAAGGCCTGGGGGTCACTGCATGTGTGCAGGGAGAGGGGCTGTGGGGAAACACAGTCTGCATGCAGGGAGAAGGGCCATGGGGCACCATCTGTGTGCAGGGAGAATGGCCGGAGGCAGATGATGGGTGCTGGGGGACAGGCCTAAAGGCAATTGTACTTCCGAGAGCTTTTCCCGGCAGATTCCCAGATCTGCAGGTGAATGAGGTGAAGGAGCCGAAGGGGGCCGTCCGGATGGCAGATCCTGATGTCTCCATCTGTGCTGCTGCCATGTCCTCTCTAATGCTCCAGCCGGGGGTGCTGCAGATGCTGGGGGACAGAAAACAGAGCCAATCAAATGCCTGGCTTTGCAAACTGGAAAAAAAGTCCATTACTTTTGCAATTTGAAGGGCTCACAGGAGCAGAAAATTAGGGGTTAAGAGTGTTATAAAATTATTGGATACAATGCCTTAACCTGTAAACTTGAAGCTGAAAGTGTTTGTGCCACGAGAAAGGTACAAGCAGAATAAAAAATGCACCACCTAATGCTACTGTAGGTCCTCTGAATAAATAATTGTAAAGACATCTTCTTTGGCTAATAGGGAAAAATCTCGTAGAAAACTTTGGGGACATTGCAAATTTTTTGTCTAATATACAGCTTTACAATTCTTGCATAGCTTATGCGAATTCATTACTATAACTTAGGGTTGTAGGTAATAGTAAATCTGAACGCTGCTGCTGCTGCTTTTTTTTTTTTTTTTGAGACAGATTTTTGCTCTGTCACCCAGGCTGGAGTGCAGCAGCACAATCTGGGCTCACTGCAACCTCCGCCTCCCAGGGTCAAGCGATTCTTCTGCCTCAGTCTCCCAAGTAGCTGGGATTACAGGCATGTGCCACCATACCTGGCTAGTTTTGTATTTTTAGTAGACATGGGGTTTCACCATGTTGGCCAGGCTGGTCTCAAACTCCTGACCTCAGGTGATCTGCCCGCCTTGGCCTCCCAAAGTGCTGGGATTACAGGCATGAGCCACTGTGCCCTACTGAACGCTGTTTCTAGTGATAACTTGCTGCTCTATTTTTAGCAAGTTTACTATATTTATTTACTTTATTCAACCAGTAATTACTGAGAATCTGCTATAGGCAGGTTCTGGGAACACAGGAAACAAAGCAAACAACAGAAATAAGAATTGGTCTTTTCCTGGTAGGAATTTAAAATCTAATGGGAGCAGCAGTCTCTTTCCAAAAAAAAAAAAAAAAAAAATGATAAATGCCACAGGTGACTCTAGAGAACACTGCTTTTGTTCTTTGCACATGAAGGAACCAGGCTGCCCGAGGTGGAGGGGCTCCACACACCGTGCAGGGCCCGCACAGGCCCCATTTGGCAGGCAGAGGTAGTCCCTGCCTATTTTCTTGAGGGCTGGTGGCTGCCTGGGAAATTCACCTGACACCAGATTGAAATGCAAATCGGCTTTCATCTGTTTCTGGAGCTAAACTCTGGCTGCATGCAGCCTGCCACGCAG
Organism: Pongo abelii; assembly: GCF_028885655.2. Classification (NCBI taxonomy): domain Eukaryota; kingdom Metazoa; phylum Chordata; class Mammalia; order Primates; family Hominidae; genus Pongo; species Pongo abelii. Next base: position 118,989,550 of record NC_071999.2, read on the forward strand.
CTTGGGGACTCTGGCACTGGGCAAGGAACTCGGCTCCAGGTGCATCTTGTTAAAGGCTGAGCCCCATTTCTCACATGTGTTGCGGAATCAAATTCTCTGTGTAACTCAGAACTCAAAGTGAATGAGAGATCGATACATGTAGGGTTCCAGCAAGGGCCGTGTCTGATGAGCAGGGGAAAAACACCCCTTTTTCGTAGACCAGGGACTAGCAACCTTTTTCTGCACAGGGCAGATAGTGAATGTTGTAGGCTTATGGGGCCTTGAGGTCTGCACGCCTGCTTACATCTGGCCGCCTGCTTACATCTGGCCGCCTCCTTACATCTGCCATCGTAGCAGGAAAAAGGCCACAGAGAAAATGGAATGAGTGAGTGTGGCTGGTGCCAGTTAACTTATTTACAAAGCCAGTCACTGACCCTTACCCAGATAACTGGACTGGTGGACCCAACATGGAGGGGCCGTGAGACCGTGCAGACTGCCTCCCTGTGTTACCTGTATGTACCGTGTTGTCAGTATCCACGCGTGGAGGAGCCGTGAGACTGCGGCCCGCCTCCCTGTGTTACCTGTATGTTCCGTGTTGTCAGTATCCACGCGTGGAGGGGCCGTGAGACCGTGCGGCCCGGCTCCCTGTGTTACCTCTATGTTCCGTGTTGTCAGTATCCATGCGTGAGGGGGCCGTGAGACTGTGCGGACTGCCTACGTTACCTGTATGTACCATGTTATCAGTATTCACACGTGGAGGGGCCGTGAGACTGAGGCCCGCCTCCCTGTGTTACCTGTATGTACCGTGTTGGCAGTATCCACGTGTGGAGGGGTCGTGAGACTGCGGACTGCCTCCCTGTGTTACCTGTATGTACCACGTTGTCAGTATCCACGCGTGGAGGGGCCGTGAGACTGCGGCCCGCCTCCCTGTGTTACCTGTATGTACCGTGTTGTCAGTATCCACGCGTGGAGGGGCCGTGAGACTGTGCAGACTGCCTCCCTGTGTTACCTGCATGTACCGCCTTATTAGTATCCATGGACCTTTAACTACAAATATTCTGTGATCGCTTACCTCTGCTGTTCCTCTTCTCCTTGTCTATCTTGATATAGTTATGGACTGATTGGATTTATTGAATGGATATACAAACAGTTCAAAATTCAAAGCTAAGAGAAGAATACACAGTGGCCGCTGACTTCTGCTAGCGACTTCCCTCATGGGGGTGGCACACTGCAAACTCCATCGCAGCCCGTGTGCGTGTGACAAGCAAATGCAGTGACCAGAGGCTTGACTAAAGCAGGTTTTCATATTGGCAGCATTTAGGATGGTTAGTTTTTTAACACATTTAAAGCAAAGGCATTGTTCTCTGTTCAGAGTCCAGGAAAGGATCCTGACATCTTAAGAATCTGAGTGACAAAATCGGTGAACCTGAGTGAAAATTTAGAATTGGAAGGCATTTCTGTTAGCGTATCATCCCGGGTGCTCCTGGACGCAGGACTCTCCACACGTCTGGTTGGCAGTCAGCTCGTTTCTGATTGAGCCTGACCTTATGACAGGCCACCTCGTTAACGATTGGATGTTGTTTTTATCACTTTACTATGTTTGCTTTCCCACCCCTGCTGTTTCCATGGGTTTATCCGACTCTGCCCACTGAGGCAGCACAGTCCCCCCGCCTCGGCATATGGGCCAGGAGTATCTAAGGCGTCCGAGTGTGAACAGTGTCAGAAGGCACTGAGGCAGCACAGTCCCCACCTCCGCATTGCGGGCCCGGAGTATCTAAGGTGTCTGAGTGTGAACAGTGTCAGAAGGCACTGAGGCAACGCGGTTCCCACCTCGGCATTGCAGGCCCGGAGTATCTAAGTCATCCGAGTGTGAACAATGTCGGAAGGCACTGAGGCAGCACAGTCTCCCCGCCTTGGCATTGCGGACCTGGAGCATGTAACACGTCCGAGTGTGAACAGTGTCAGAAGGCACTGCCGCAGCGCTCCTGCTATTTTTAGTGTCCTGCTATCTTTAGCTGATAGAGTCAGGCCACGGTGAGGCCAGCAGGCCGCTGAATCTCATGGAGGCTTCAGAAGTTGTGACGCTGGCCCCTCGGCTTGCAGGAAATCTTTGAGAAAAAAACGTGCAAAATGTTAATGTTGTCAGTGATTAATCTGATTGGAAGCAAACGGGGAATGGTTGTTACTTTTAAGTGGCTGCTGACAATGGTTTGGCCAGGGCTTAGACGTAACAGTAGTACTTACTTCTCCAACTTAGGAAAATGGGCAGCATAATTTTTAGTTACAGATTTGGGAGCTGGGAGGGTGCAGAGTCTCATCTCTGTGTCCATGCTAAGTGCAACTTCTGATGGTGGTGGAGGGCGAGTTTCTTTATGGGAAATAAAACAGCCCGTGGGAACCCTTTGCAGCGGCCCACATAGACCACGGACCACGTGGGAGCCGTGGGGCTGGTGACCTGGAAGGGGGCATCCTGCAGTCACATGGCAAGGGCGACCTTGGAGGAGTCCAGTCTGCCAGGACACGGGCAGCTGCAGAGCTTCTGTACCAGAGGCGATGCTGTTATCTTTATTTGCGTGGATCTGTGACTCACGTGGATCTGTGAAGCCTCGTGGAGTCCGGAGAATGGGCATTGATGAGGGAAGGTGAGGCTGGCAAATTCCTGGCATGGAGCAGTTTGTTCTCAAAGAGCCAGCTGAGCCCACAGCAGTTTTGTAATCTGGAACCTCGTGGCTGGCGTGTGATGTGATGAACTCCCCTGCTGATGCGTGAATAACTCCTGACACATCCCTGTTCTCTAGTAACATGGTGCTAGGCATGGGACGCACAGCTGCTTCCCAGGAAACCCCATGGCGTGAGCACCAGGTGCCTGCGCAGGTGCGGGAGGATGGGGCTCCCGTGCGGAGTCTGTGCAGGGTCTCCTGGTGAAATTGCGCCCTTCTGGACACACTGCTGGGTCCATCACATGAGCCTGCCATGGCAGATCATATATTTGTAAATGAACCTTAAAAGGTGAGGTTTTTAGGCTTTCAGATATTTGGGGGGAAAGGGTAGAAAACTGCCCCCAGGGGGCCTGAATGAATCAAGTCGCGCTGCAGAGCAGGGAGGATTTTCGGAATTAGATGCGGCTGTGATGGCAGCGGGTGGGGGCGGGGAGGGAGGAAGTATGTCTTCGGGCAGCACTTTCTCGTGGGACAGGTGTTCTTTCCGTAGACAGTCTATTTATTTATTTATTTTTTGAGACGGAGTCTCGCTAAGTTACCCAGGCTGGAGTGCTATGGCGCGATCTCTGCTCACTTGAACCTCTGCCTGCCGGGCTCAAGTGATTCTCCTGCCTCAGCCTCCCGAGTAGCTGGGATTACAGGTGCCCACCACCATGCCCAGATAATTTTTGTATTTGTAGTAGAGACAGGGTTTCACCATGTTGGCCAGGCTGGTCTCGAACTCCTGACCTCCAATGATCCACCCTCCTCAGCCTCCAGAATGCTCCAGTGATCCGCCTGCCTTAGCCTCCCAAAGTGCTGGGATTACAGGCATGAGCTACTGTGTCCCGCCTCCTATACAGTCTTTCTTAGATAAAACATGAAGGGTTAGCTTTATTACTAAAGAAAACAGATTAGCTTTATTACTAAAGAGAACAGAAATGCCATCTAAGCAGAAATAGAAACTAAGTATCAGAACTCCCTTGATGACTGCGCCACACACTTCATTCCCACTCCATTCCCAGCCAGGAGTCCACGGACCAAGTCTCATTCCAGCCAGCTGAGTTTCTGTAGTTGATAATCAATTGCACGGCACTCTGTTTTATTTATGAGTAAAGTTTTGAGTGTGACGATGTAAGTGAAAATTCAAGAGTGGGAATTGGATGTGAATCAACTCATTGCCTATCGATGACCCAGCAGGTACTGCTGTCCCCAAGGAAGGTGCAGGAGGAGACAGTAGGTGTCACTTATGTTCATGGCTGTCCCACGAGGCCTATCACGTCCTATCCTGTGAGATCTATCCCATCTTATCCTGTGAGACTTACAACAACTTATGCTACAGACATATCACATCCTATCCTTCAAAAAATATCCCATCTTGCCCTACAAGACTCTAGGAGCAGGTGCAGAAGTGCAGGTGAGGAAGGAAGCAGTGGCCTGAGGGGTGCATGGGACAGTGGCAGTCCCAGCAGTGTGTGGGGGAAACCTACTAGATGGTGGAGAAATGGGGGCGGGAGGGCAGGTGGCCCATGTTCCAGTGTGGGAAGGCATGGCGTGCGGGCACTGGCCTCCCCAGGTGAGACAGTGGCCCGCAGCGGCATCCTGTGCATACCTGCACCTACGGTGTTGTGCAGTGAATAAAAGGCTCCGACATGAGTTTGGTCCTGTTGGGAAGTTGGTTGGGGGTTTTAGGGACGTGGCAATAACTGCGTCCCAAGCAGCTCCTCCATTCAGGGCCCATGACAGTCTGGAGTCTGAGGAGCCACAGACCACCTTCTGGTTCACCCATTGCACTCAGAGGTGGACAACTTTAAACGTTTCTAAGTTAAAACAAAGTCTAACTTAGTGTAGAATAGAATGAAAACTTTGCATAAAAATGTAAGAATATATACAAAAACTAAAAGAAATAATGTGTTGTAGTGGGTGATTAGAGGTCCTCGGCCAGTGAGTCTCTCCCTCCCAATCCTCTTCTTTCTTACTCCCTGCTTCCTTCTCTCTCCAGCTGCATCTCTCTCCGTCTGTCTCTCTCTAGCTGCATCTCTCTCCATCTGTCTCTCCAGCTCTGTCTCTCTCCAGCTCCATCTCTCTCCATCTGTCTCTCTCTAGCTCTGTCTCTCTCCAGCTCCATCTTTCTCCAGCTGCATCTCTCTCCATCTGTCTCTCCAGCTCTGTCTCTCTCCAGCTCCATCTCTCTCCATCTGTCTCTCTCCAGCTCTGTCTCTCTCCTGCACCATCTCTCTCCTGTTCCATCTCTCTCCATTTTCTCTTCTGGCCTTTGTGGTTAAACTTGAGAATAAAAATAAAAGCACTTACAAATTTATTTTATGACCATATCTGCCTCTAGTTTGTTTGTTTATTTATTTTGAGACAGAGTCTCGCTTTGTTGTCCAGGCTGGAGTGGAGTGGTGCGATCTTGGCTCACTGCAGCCTCCCACTCCCAGGTTCAAGCGATTCTCATGCCTCATCCTCTCAAGTATCTGGGACTGCAGGTGCACGCCACCATGCCTGGCTAGTTTTTGTATTTTTAGTCGAGATGGGGTTTCGCCATGTTGGCCAGGCTGGTCTTGAACTCCCGACCTCAGGTGATCCACCTGCCTCGACCTCCCAAGGTGCTGTGATTACAGGTGTGAGTCACTGCACCCAGCCTCTGCCTCTAGTTTAATTAGTGCTTATGTTTTATTTAGTGGCAGGTGTTGAATTACAGTTTTGATTAAAACCCTTCTATTTTAGAGTTGGAGCAATAGACACAGGTTTACAAGTTATTTATATAAAGATTTCTGTACATGTTTTTGTTCTAAAAATACATTTCATTGTTAAATTGGGCATTAGAAGCACAATGATACATTTCTTAAAGAATTAACTATACAGGCAAACACTATTAATATTTAACAAGGCATCTGTTTTTCTCCTTGTCCATGCACTTCCCCACAAAAGCAGAGAGGGGAAGCTGAATATGGCTTGGGGGGACACACGGCGCGGGGCACAGCATCTCCACTTTACTTAAAAATGAGCGGTGGGTGGAGGATTCAGGCGCACTGAGCGTGCAGGGCACCCACAGGATCCTGCTGTGCAGATGCAGGATCCGCAGTGGGGATAGGATGAATAGGACTGTAGAGCTTGTTTGCTGCGGAGATTCTAGGCAGGAATGCGAAAGCCTCAGGTGTTAAGTTTCACTGTTTTTACTAACACTGGATATTAACAATTTAAAACACCTTTGACATATTTTCATTTGTATTTCATGTCTTGATGGTTAAGAGTTGAGCTGTTGAGCCTAGTTTTATCGTTGCCTGGCTTTCTGCTGAAAAGCTAACAGGTTGAATGGTTTGTTAAATCCAGAACCTTCGAGGTAGGCCCACATTATCACATTAAACTCACAAGTGTGGATCACAAGTGAAGAAGTATTGCACAGAATGTTTTTTCCTTTCCTTATAAAATGCATTAGTCTATGCAAATACGACTTTAGGGGGAAAAATAATATATTTAAAATATATTGTCTATCCTATATTTATATATTTTGGTTTCTGTTTTGTCTAAGAGCTCCAGAAATTCCTTGCTGACATTGTCCAAGTCAGTGGACAGCCAAATCTCATTTTTCTGACTCAATTCTGTGATTCTTATCTTCAGAGCTGCTTGGATTATTTAGCAGTGGTTCTCTCTTTCCTTTTTTTTCCAGTATTAAATTAGCAGTTCTATGTTTCACTGATCGGTCATTTGTCAAACAAATACTCATTGTGTTTCTATTAATACCATTAAACCAGGCTTTTGTGTTACTTAGTTATCGAGAAAATGATTTCATCTGGGTTAATGAGCGAAAATGGCACGGTAGACAGTGAGCTACCAGGAGAGTGGGTGCTCCTGAGCTTCACTAATTGTGCTGCTTCCAGCTGATAATGAGGTTTTGTTTGAGAAACTAAGCTCTCTGGACATGGCCTCCCAGCAGGATGGACATGCGAGCTCAGCTGTTCCCCTGCTTGGCTTTTAATTGGTGCTGGGATGAGGCAGGTGCAGGGGGCGGGGGTGAGGGGCAGGGAAAGAACCTTGAATACTTGAGAAAAGGGCCTTTCCTGCAACTTGGTTAAGAAACTGTTGCAATCACAATAATATTGGGCTGAAAGAGGTTGGTCTTCATGGAATTTTAGTAACCCAAAGTTTAAGACAGGAGTGAAATTTCTTGTCTTTATTTCTAATTTGCAAACTGGAAAAGTGAGTCTGGGCAGAAATTGGGTTTCCAGTGCCTGTCGGTGACCTCAGTCATCAACCGCCGTGGAACTGCAGGCTGCCCGGAGAGTCAAACCCTGACTGTATTGGACTCAAAAAATAAATACCAGTGACAAATGCAGACTTCGAAAATGTGACCCAATGCTTTCACACTCCTCTGTACTTTTCTTTTCATAAATTAATGGTTTTCGAAGTGGATAGAATATGAATATTTCTCTTTTTCAGTGATACTGTTTTTCTCGACACCACAAAACTATCCTATACCCTGTACTTGGCTCACCTGCCCTCATAGCCACACTTGGGGCACATCACTGTGGCGCCTGGTGGGGTTGCAGGTGCCTCCTCCTGAGGCAGCAACCCCAAAAGGTAAGCATGGTTCTGCCCACACCCCCATTTCCAGCAGGCCGTGTCAGCGGTAGGACCATGGATACCGACTGGCGAGGGGGAGTGCCAGGAGACAGAGAAGACGGCTGCCCGCTGGGGCTTCTAGTCTCCCTTCCAGGAAGGATTTGAAGTAGCTGACACAATTAAACGCAACATAAAATAGGACTTTTTTAAAAAAAAAGAAAAAAGAAAAAGCTGAGAAAAATGTTAGCAGACGTCTGGGATGGATTTAGCTGTGCATTTTCTGGCAGTGAAGGTAAAAAAGGAAATCTCCATCTGGGTCTAATAAAAGGCACTCCATAGATACACTGGGGAAAATAAACTTTTTCATTCAACGGAGAATTAATTATAGAAGGACACTGGGAAATCTAAATACCATAAACGGGTTTTGCTAACGTTTCAAGAATGTTGAGATTGAGTTTTTTTTCCGTTAAATAAAAAGTTGATTTCTTTGAGTGCCCCGAAAGCCGGGCATTGCATGGCAGCCCAGCAAGACAGCCTTTCGCGTGGCTGATGGAGGCTGTTTCCGATTGCCTGAGCTCACACAAGGGCAGGAATTACAGAACCCACAGCAGTGATTTCTATGAGTTTGTCAACAGAACTTCTTCTCAAATAAAGCATTTTATTTGTATAAATTTATAAATTCCAAGTCTTAACATTACTTAGTATGAATTCAGTGAAAAAGTAAGACTATAGTGAACACAAAATCTGAAGCGAGAGGTTGTGATGCTTGCTGGAGTCAATCTGTTCATTTCCAGGTTCCGTTTTGGTTGCATTGTGTAGAGGAAACCTTCACTCGCGCAGATAAGAAGTCCTAAGTGGTCACAGGGCTTAGAACCCTGCACCGTGCATCCTCAAATAGCTCCAGAAGCTTGACGGAGGCATTACGGAGTTGAACTCACCAGCCATCGCGTGATTCTCCTAACATCGCTTACATTTCTCAATGTAAAGTTAAGCAGCGCACCAAACCTTTCAGCAGTCGCTAAGTTGGACTCAGCACTAAGGAGCACCTGACTTTTCCGAGGTGCATCCATAAGTCCCATGGTCCGTGTGCTCCTCCATGCCTCCGTGTGCGCATGCTCTGGTGCTGGGCCACCTCCCGCACCTCTGTCTGCGCATGCCCAGAGCCTGTGCAGGGACTGCGTGTGCGCATGCCCAGAGCAGGTGCAGGGCCTCCTCCTGTGCCTTTGTGTTCGCGTGCCCAGAGCAGGTGCAGAGTCCCTTTGACCTTGCTTAAGGAGCGCACAGGTGTGGACCATGGTGCTAGGATGCGGGTTGTGAGGGTAGCATGGACAGAGGGTGAGAACTCGAGCCCTGATCCAACCACACTGTTTGAACTTGACCCTATCACTTAGCACATGTTTTATCTTTGGCACGTTATCTATTTTTTCTTAGCTTCAGTTTGCTTGTCTCTAAAACGGGGATTATATGGCACCTTCATGGGAGTCGCATGATGATCAATAAAAACCCCATATGGAGCTGCTAAATAGTGTCTGACACATAGGAACACACACAAAAAATCAGCTAACTTTATAGGAAAAGATGTTATCACTGTGTTTTCTAGGGTGGCCTGGAGCTTTCCTCCTGCGGTAGCATCTCAGCAACGAAGCGTTATCTTACATGTGCTTCACGTTCTAGAATATAAGGGGCCTGAGCCACTGATGCTGTTCAGCCAGGAGCACCAGGCAGGTGAAAGAGAAAAGAGCTGCTGATGAGAAGTCCTGATCTTTCTCCTCCCAGTTAAATTAAAATGTGTATTGTTTCCAGCATGCCAGAATTATATTTATAGTACAGTTGAGTGTGCAGGTTTTCTATATTGAGTACATTTTGGAAATCTGTCCCCTAGTGGCATGCATCTAATGCACTGTCCATTTTAGGCAGAGATGACAATAAACAAATATATTACTAAACTTACATTGAGACTAAAATTAAAATTAAACTAGATTTAAATTAAAAACTGCTGTGCTTCAAAGGACGCCATTATGAAATTGAAAAGAAAATCCACAGGATGGGAGAGGATTGGCAGAGCGCAGGTCTGGTCAGGGATTTGTATCCAGGGCAGCGTTGGAAGGCTGTGGAGCTGTTGGAACCCATATGTGCCTCTGGTGGGAGCATTCAAAACCATTTCAGAAGACTGTTTGGCAGTTACCAGTAAATATATGCTCCTGGAAACAACCCAAATGTCTATCAAGAGTAGAAAAAACAAAAATAAATCGTGAAATGTTCACATCAAATAAAATGAACAAACAACATGGGTGACTTTTGACAGCCTAAACAAGGAAAAGAAGCCAGACAGGAAGAGTATGTTATAAGATTCATTGATGTGAGGTTCAAAGCTGGGCACTCCTGGGGGATGGAGGCAGAGGTCAAAGTGGATGAGACCTTGGCAGGTGGGAGGGCCCACAGTCACAGAAGGGGCTTCTCAGATGCTGACGATGTTGTGTTTCTTGGCCCTGATGACAGTGGTTACCCAGGTAAAGGCTGAGCCGCACACCCAGGGCAGGTTAGGCACTTTGTGAGCAAGTTATCCTTCAGTGAAATGTTCGTTAAAACAGATCATGAGTCATGTAGCGTTAAATATTTCAGGGAAACCTCCAGAAGGGTTGGGCTTCCAGGGAGGGTTTGGCAAGGGCCAGCTATGCTGAGCTGCCATGGGCATAAGACCAGAAGGAGAGGAGGGAAGGGGCTGGGCTGAGGAGCAGCACGGGCAGAGGCCCCAAGACAGGACTCAGCTTGGCTGTGTCTGAGGAGCCGTCAGACAGGGAGGTCACTGAGGGCCTCATCTGCCTTCTCCTTTTATCTGAGTGGATGGAAACCTTGGAGGGTTTTGGGAAGAGGATGAAACGAGTGGGCTGTAAGGTTACATGGTCACTCTGGTTTGTATTGAGAATAACTGCAGTGGGCTCAGCGGGGAGCTCAGGTGGAAGCAGCTCCGTGTCTTGGATTAACTAACACAGGTTTGCTGCCAGTGCTACAGAGGTCAGCCTGGTCCTGTGCCTCCATAACTGGCCTCTCTGCTTTTTCATGGTGCAGGGAAATGCTGCTTCCGGAAGCCCATTCATAGTCTCCTTTGTAGCCTGGAATTGACCCTTGAAGAGTTCACAGGTCCTCTCCCTCAGCCCTTTTACTTTTTTCTGAACCCAAGCTATGGTCAGAAGCACTCAACATTCCCATATCTGTTCAGCGCCAGCTTCCCAAAGCTATTTGCCTCGGGTTGAAATAGCTCCAGCTTGGGCTGGGCACAGTGGCTTACGCCTGTAATCCTAGCACTTTGGGAGGTTGAGGCAGGCAGATCATTTGAGGTCAGAAGTTTGAGACCAGCCTGGCCAAACATGGTGAAACCCCATCTCTACTAAAAATACAAAAATTAGCCAGGTGTGTTGGTGGGTGCCTGTAATCCCAGCTATTCGGGAGGCTGAGGCAGGAGAATTGCTTGCACCCAGGAAGCGGAGGTTGCAGTGAATTGAGATCATGCCATAGCACTCCAACCTGGACGACAAGAGTGAAACACCGTCTCAAAAAGAAAAGAAAAGAAATAGCTCCAACTTAAAGTGTTAGCGACTCAGAAAGGTATTTACCCCTCTGCTCGTAGAGTATTGAACTAACCTAAGATTATTGCCATAATTTACTGCAAATAGGAAAAGAAATGTGAGCTGGGGACATTATACTTGTTTCTTCTCACCAAGGCAGTGTTTGCAGATAAGCCGACTGGCTTCATGCAGTGCAGAGCTCCTTTAAGCATCGTGGGACAGGTGGATCTGCCAAGCGGGAGCTTTCTGTGCCGGCCCAAGGCGATGTGGCTCAGTTCTAGCCTCTCTGACCCTATTCTGCTGCTGGCATGCCCCCCACCCACCTGCCTCCCCCTCCCCCTCCCCCAGGTCCCAGCTGTCAGCCGTGTTGTGTTTCGCTCACTGTGGGATGACTGCTCCCATAGAGGCTGTTTCTCCTGCCCTGCCCCTACAGAGCCTCCCTTCTCGTGTCCCACTGTGAGTCTAGGTTGGCCCATGCAGTTCTGGGGCCTGCTTGTATGTCTTCTTCCCCTAGTGAAACAGCAGATTCCTTGGGGTAGGAAGTGGCATCTCACCTGTCTCACCTACTCCATAGAGCCTAGCAGAGGACTAAGTGTACCACAGATACTTAGGACTTACTTTATTGAGGTGACTGCAGAAAACACAGGGACAAATCATGGTGACCTTGGATTAGGCGATCTTTTCTTAGATATGGTATAAAAAGCATAAGCAACCAAAGAAAAAGATAGATAAATTGGACTAGATTAAAATTAAAAACCTTTGTTCCTCAAAGGACACCATTATGAAAGTGAAAAGAAAATCCACAGGATGGGAGAGAAAATTGGCAGAGCGTGGCTTTGGTCAGGCATTTGCATCCAGAAGACACAAAGAACTCTGTCAACTCATAACAAAATGATGCTCTAATATAACCGTGGGCAAAGGATTTTAATTGGTATTTTACCAAGGAAGAATACAAAGGGCCAGCCAATGAATGAAAAGATGGTCAACATTATTTGCATTTATTTACATTAGAGAAATGCAAATAAACTTTGTGCTTCATACCCACTAAGAGGGCTGTAATAAAAAAGACAGACAATGAAGAGGTGTTAAGGAGGATGTGGAGAAGTTGGAAGTCTTGTGCATTGCTGGTTTGGAATGTAAAATGGTGAAGCTGCTCCGGAAACACTTGGCAATTCCTTGAAATACAGGAATATGAAGAGTTAGCAATATGCCCTGCAATTCCACGCCTAAGTATGTCCTCAAAAGCATTGAAAACACGCGTCCACACAGAAACTTTCACACAAATGTTCTTGTGTTCTTGGCAGCATTATTCATCATAGCCAAAGAGTGGAAGCCTCTCAAATGCCCATCAGTAGATGAATGGGTAAACAAAATGTGATTATCCTTACAATGGAGTATTATTCAGCCACAAAAAGAAATGAAGTACTGATTTATGTACACCATGAATGAACTTTGAAAGCACGATGCTAAGTGAAGGAAGCTAGAAATAAAAGGCCACACGTTGTATGATTCTGTTTATGTGACATGTCCAGAACTGGCAAATTTGTAGGGACAGAAAGTAGATTAATGGTTGGCAGGGGCTGGGGGAGGGGGCATGGGAGCGACTGTTTGTAGGTCTTGTGCCTTCTTGGGATGATGAAAATGCTCTAGAATTAGACGGTGGTGATGATTGTGCAACTCTGTAAATGAACTAAAAAACCACTGAATTGTACATTGTAAAGGATGAATTTTATAGCATGTGAATTCTCCCTCTCTCTCTATATATATAGATATCTATATGTATATATATTTTTTTGAGACGGAGTCTCGCTCTGTTGCCCAGGCTGGAGTGGAATGGTGCCATCTCGGCTCATTGCAACCTCATCCCAGGTTCAAGTGATTCTCCTGCCTCAGCCTCCTGAGTAGCTGGGATTACTGGCGCACCACCACACCCGGCTAATTTTGTATTTTTAGTAGAGATAGGGTTTCGCCTTGTTGGCCAGGCTGATCTTGAACTCCTGACCTCAGGTGATCCACCCACCTCAGCCTCCCAAAGTGCTGAGATTCCAGGCATGAGCTACTGTCTCGGCCCAAATCTTTCTTAAGTTGTGTCTGGCCTTTGGCAGAAATAGCCACAAAGCCAAGGTAGGAACGTTTTACTCTTCAAGTGATGATGGCATCCGATAACCTTTTAGAGGGAGGTTTTAAAATGCAACGTAGCCCAGGGCTCCAGAAAAAGACCTGCACGGAGAAGAGAGGGCTTTGTAGCTCTCAGCAGACGAGGCGCGCTGCCCAGGGAGCTCGGTTTTCACTGTAACTGGGTTGCACTGTCGCCACCGGTCTCCTCCCCACAGATCCCACGGGAGGACTTCCTGTTGTGTAACATCCAGCGAAGCTTCTGATCTCTGGCTGTGCAGGAAAGATCCAGCCGTTTTGTTGCAGAAGGCGCTCGCCGTCAGTGTCCCGTGTCGTTGACCCACCCACTTCCGCTGCTCACGTCATGCTGCGCTCAGCGTTATTCAGGGCGGAATTTCACTCGTCAAAAATGGATTTGGGAGCATTTTAAAATAGTGCATTTTCAGAATTTTTGTGGTTGTCTGAGAACCAAACAAGCAGGGCACGGCACAGGTCTGAATCACTTACATGGGCTTTGTTTGCTTGTTTAGGTCAGTGTTTCTAATGCTTTATATTTCTAATACAAAGCCAAAGAAAGCCACACAGAGATTTAAGATGTGGGTGGAAGTGCTCTGTTTGCTGTGTCTGTGTTTCCACAGAGCTTTGTTTTTTTGGGAGGGTGGGGACTGGGGAGGTGAGGGACATGGAGCTCTAGTCGGGAGGGTTGAGCAACCGCACCAGGGGTGGAGAAGGTGGCCCTGCCTCTGTGGGGCTGTGGGGCAGGAGCTCTAGTTGGGATGGTTGGGCAGCCACACTGGGGGGTGGAGAAGGTAGCCCGGTCCCTGTGAGGCTGTGGGGCAGATGAACTCTTTGGGGGCCCCTGTCATGGTGGAGGGCAGAGAACAGTGGTCCAGCACCATTACCCTGGCCTGGTCTGCTCCAGGCTGCCCGTTGCACCAGCGGTGGAGGGTGGAGGCACTAGCCAACTGGGGCAGGCCATAGCCTCACTGTGGGCTGGAGACTCCGTCCCTGTGCTGATCTGGGACAGGTGGGCTGCAGGGAGACTCAGGGCCCCGTGCTCCTTAGTCCTTTGTTCCCGCCAAGCCACCTCTTTCTCTGCCCATGTTCAGTGGATGCCGGCTGTTTTTGTTTGTGGCTCTCTCTGCACTGTTTTCCATCTGCCTCTGTGCATCAGGGCCTTTAATGTTTTACCAGGTATTTTGAGCCTCACAGTGACTGTTCAGGGTCCAGGGGAGAAAAAGAGCACTCTACTCCCTGTGGAGGTGTACTTCCCTTCCCCCAAAGATTGCTCCCCTTCCCCAGAGCGCTCCCCTTTCTCCATAGACTGCTCCCCTTCCCCACGTAAGAGCGCTCCCCTTCCCCACGGAAGAGCGCTCCCCTTCCCCACGGAAGAGCGCTCCCCTTCCCCACGGAAGAGCGCTCCCCTTCCCCACGGAAGAGTGCTCCCTCCACCACAGAAGAGTGCTCCCCCTCCCCACAGAAGAGTGTTCCCCCTCCCAACAGAGGAGTGCTCCCCATCCCCCACAGGGGAGTGCTCCCCCTCCCCACAGTGCGCTTTTCTCACGTGTCCTAAGTATGGGTGGTGCGGGTGAACGCATTGTCCGCAGGGAGCAACCGCCCCTGGAGGCAAACAGGAACACTAATTCCTGATCTAGATGGTGCCAGGTTGAAAGGAGGTTTTTAAAATAAGTGCAGGCTCATTTAGAGATGGCTGCTGCCTGGCCTGATGTTGCATGGGAAACAGCGTCAGAACCCTCAGGGGGTTGGGGGGATGCCTCCTGTGGAAGGGGGTGCTGTCCTGTCACCTCCCATGTCGAGTTGCACCTGAGACACTAGCGTCTGTGCTGCTCAGCACGTGGTCCCACGGAGGAGCCCCTGCAGGCGCTGGTCTCTGTGGGAGACTGGGGTGTGAGCACGCGGTGTCACAGGTCGTGTGTTGGGGGACTTATGATAGGTGCTGTCTGATTTCGTAGTCTGGACGTTCATTAGCATTAATTTCAGGCACTGGACGACCAAAAGTGAGAAAAGGGAAAACCTGAGAATTTGCTCAGCTGTGTAAAAATGATGCCACTTACGATAATTCTGCAAAGCTACCGCTTATGCCAGCTACCTGTGGAGCGCAACATCGGCTTCCTGAGGCAATCTCAGCCTGCTCCATTTTATTTCACTTAGATGGTATCCCCTGCATGTGACGGCCAGCCTTCGACCCGTGTCTCCCCGCAGTGCGGCTGGATCTCAGGGGGCTCGGACACATGTGCTCAGACTGAAGGTCAGAAAGAGCATTTTCCATTCTGACCCCTGACATTGGCGAGGCTTTCCACAGATAGACACCTGTTTTTCAATCCTTACTGTGTAGCGAGACTTTCTGCAGATAGACACCTGTTTTTCCTTACTGTGTACATGGGCAGAGGGGAGAGGCACTCACTCAAGAATTTCCTAGAGGTCTGATACAGAACTCACCCCGTGAATCCAGTTAGGTTTCTAAGCGTCAGTAGCACAGTGTATGACAGCACATGTGCCGGCAGACCTCACCTGTGCAGAGGGTTCTATGGAGAGGCGAAGTCGTCAGCCTGCTGTGGCTTCTCTGGGGAAGATTCAGACTGGCAGACAGTTGTTCCAGTGCCCTCATCCTTGGTCTGCTTACTCCCTGTGATGAACGCATGTGTTTTGTGAGATGTCTGCCACATGGGTGGGAACCGTGTATTTTCACCATCGTGAAAAAAATACGGCTCTATTCAATAGCATTGCTGGAAAACAGAATGGGCTGAGGGAGGTTTTTAAGGGTGTGGTTATTAGGCAGATGTTGCAGGTTCCTGCTGCAGTGTGTGATGACCTGTGCAGATGTTGCAGGTTTCTGCTACAGTGTGTGATGATCTGTGCAGATGTTGTAGGTTCCTGCTAGCACTGATGGGAGAGGCAGATGTTGCAGGTTCCTGCTACAGTGTGTAATGACCTGTGTAGATGTTGTAGGTTCCTGCTAGCACTGACGGCATAGGCAGGTGTTGTAGGTTCCTGCTAGAGTGTGATAACCTGTGCAGATGTTGTAGGTTCCTGCTAGCGTTGACGGCATAGGCAGGTGTTGTAGGTTCCTGCTAGAGTGTGATAACCTGTGCGATGTTGCAGGTTTCTGCTAGCACTGACGGCATAGGCAGGTGTTGTAGGTTCCTGCAGGTTCCTGCTAGCACTGACAGCATAGGCAGGTGTTGTAGGTTCCTGCTAGAGTGTGATAACCTGTGCGGATGTTGTAGGTTCCTGCTAGTGTTGACGGCATAGGCAGGTGTTGTAGGTTCTTGCTAGAGTGTGATAACCTGTGCGATGTTGCAGGTTCCTGCTAGCACTGACAGCATAGGCAGGTGTTGTAGGTTTGTAGGTTCCTGCTAGAGTTGATGGCTTAGGCAGATGTAGGTTCCTTTGAGCTCAGGACTGTAACACAGTAAGCTTAAGGTAACCTATACAGCTTCAGGAAAAGAGGATTGGTTGTTTATTTCCTGTGGTCTCAGCGTGTCCCTCCCTGGAGTTTAGTATAGGCCCATCCACCATCCAGAGGCTTCATTTTGAATTTGGGGAGTTTGCTAAGAACTTTAACCAGGTCTGAAGGAAAAAGGGGAGTCGTGCATTTGTAAAGTATTTGGTTTTGATTGAACCAACAGTGCAAGTTACAGGTTAAGCCAGTTTTCAGGTTAGAATATTTCGTGCTGGTATGGACATGGTCATTTTAGTCATAATACTATGACGGCTGAGCTGCGTGTCCAGCTGCGGTGAGTGGGCCACTTGCCTCTTTCAAGTAAGGAAGGCTTCCTCTTCATGCATTTGTCAGTGGTCAAGAAAGTTAAAACAAGAAGGCAGGAGAATGTCGCTGTCCTCCCAGCACCCGGCTTGGGATGGTCTGGGAGGGTGTGATGGAGTGCAGTGTTCTGTATGTTGATGTGTGTTGATGGATTTCTCTGTCCTCCCGGCACTCGGCTTGGGACGGTCTGGGAGGGTGTGATGGAGTACGGTGTTCTATATGTTGATGTGTGTTGATGGATTTCTCTGTCCTCCCAGCACCTGACTTGGGACGGTCTGGGAAGGTGTGATGGAGTACGGTGTTCTGTATTTTGATGTGTGTTGATGGATTTTTCTTTCCTCCCAGCACCCGGCTTCGGATGGTCTGGGAGGTTGTGATGGAGTGCAGCGTTCTGTATGTTGATGGATTTCTCTGAGTGGCGATTTCAGGGATGCTTATTTCTGTCCAGTGCATCTCAGACATGGGGAGCCTCCTAATCTTCACATTTGGTGACTCTCCCTGGCAGCTTCTCATGTGAAAGCTGATCGTTAGCTGCTGGTGCCTCCCTCCCCGGCCCTCTGCTTACCACCTGCCCTCACCGGTGAGCCGCTGTGCCTCTCGGGCTCGTTAGCCTGCAGTCAGCTCTCGGCTCGGTGCTGTGGAGGTGTTTTGCTTTTGCCAGGGAAGTGCATCCTCCACACCTTCCCTCCTGGTCGACTCTTAGTCACCCTGCTGGTGTGTAAAGCGCAGAGTGCTCTGACCAGTGTTCCAAGTTGTGTCCCAAGTTAAAACACTGTAGTTAGCCAACTCCAGTTCAAATCCCTTCCCTACTTCATGTAAGATACATGCGCTCTCCAGCCTCAATTTCTTCAACTGGGAAATGAAAATAACAGGGAAGTCCATTTCAAACAATGGTGAGTTTTAAATGTGATCATACATCTGGGAGTCTTAAAATAGTACGTGGCACATAGTAATTGATCAGTAAATGTGAGGATTTTACTGATGGGGTAATTGGGCACTGGATAGCTAAGACTTACTAGTTTTGAGATAAGTTAGTAGCATAATAATAATAACTATTACTATTATTTGAGACGGAGTCTTACTCTGTTGCTGAGGCTGGAGTGCAGTGGTGCCATCTCGGCTCACTGCAGCCTCCGCCTCCTGGGTTCAAGCAGTTCTCCTGCCTCAGCCTCCCAAGTAGCTGAGATTACAGGTGCCCACTACCATGCCTGGCTAATTTTTGTATTTTTAGTAGAGACAGGTTTTCACCATGTTGGCCAGGCTGGTCTTGAACTCCTGACCTCAGGTGATTCACCCACCTGGGCCTCCCAAAGTGTGGGGATTACAGGCGTGAGCCACCACCCCAGCCCATAATCAGAATTAGAATGTAGCTATTTAAAATTTTATCCCAGTGTTTTAAAGTATGTTTAGAGTATTAGTACCACCCAAATAAATAATCATTCATTCTTTTATTCAGTTGGTAATAATGTGAATGTTTAGTGATTACTAAGCGCTTACTGTATACCCTAGTATGAAGAGAATAAAAGGATGCACAGTAAATATACATCCCCTAATCAGAGACAGTTTCAAATTTTAGTTTATAATTTGTAGGTGTTCCTACTCACAGCTATATATTAGAATCATATGAGAATGAGTGAGGAAGGCCAAAAAAACAAAAGGATCATCGAGAAGCATAAAACAAAAAGGTTAGGAGCTCTGAGAGGCAGGACCCAGGCTTGGTATTGTTGTGTTTTAAATAATTTTCTAAAGTTTTGAATTGTAAAAAAAGCATGCATGGAACTGACCATCATAGCCGTGTTAAGTGTACAGTTCAGCAGCATTGAGCACATCCACATTGTCGTGCAGCGGAACTCCAGAAATTCTTCGTCTTGCAAAACTCAGCCTCTGGGCCATTAAACTAGGTGTCCCCACCTCCCCTCCCCCAGGCTCTGGTGACCACCATTCTGCTTTCTCTGTCTGTGATTTTGACCACTTTAGATACGTCATTTCAGTGGACTCATCCTGTGTCTGTCTTTTTGTGGCGGAATCACGTTCTGTTGTGTGTATACCCCACGTTTTTATTGTCCATTCACCTGTGGATGGACTCTTGGGCGTCCGCCGTAGGCCGTTGTGAATGCTGGCGGCGGTGATCGTGAATGGTGCAGCGCTGATCGTGTGCTGATGTCTTTTCCACATACTGAGTTCATTTCTTTTGGATGCGCACCCAGAGGCGGGACTGCTGGATCCTGTGCTGGGTCATACCTATGTTTAATTCTCTGAGGAACCTCCGTGCTGTCTCCATAGCAGCTGCGTCGTTTCACACTTGCACCGGCAGTGCGCAGAGTTCCAGTTCCCCACGCCCTCACCGGATAACTGGGGTTCCGGCTCCCCACGCCCTCACCGGGTAAATGGGGTTCCGGCTCCCCACGCCCTCACCGGGTAACTGGGGTTCCGGCTCCCCACGCCCTCACCGGGTAACTGGGGTTCCGGCTCCCCACTCCCTCACCGGGTAACTGGGGTTCCGGCTCCCCACGCCCTCACCGGGTAACTGGGGTTCCGGCTCCCCACGCCCTCACCGGGTAACTGGGGTTCCGGCTCCCCACGTCCTCACCGGGTAACTGGGGTTCCAGTTCCCCAGGTCCTCACCGGGTAACTGGGGTTCGGGTTCCCCAGGTCCTTACCGGGTAACTGGGGTTCCGGCTCCCCACGTCCTCACCGGGTAACTGGGGTTCTGGTTCCCCAGGTCTTCACCGGGTAACTGGGGTTCCGGTTCCCCACGTCCTTCCCAGCACTTGGCGCTGTCTAGTGTTTTGGTAGCAGCCATCCTGCTCCGTTTAAGTAGTATCTCATTGTGGGGTCTTGTTGCTGTTGTCTTTTAGAGACAGCATCTCGCTCTGTTACCCAGGCTGGAGTGCAGTGGCACGATCATAGCTCACTGCAGCTTCAACCTCCTGGGCTCAAGCGATCCTCCCACCTCAGTCTACCCAGTAGCTGGGATCACAGGCGTGCACCACCATGCCTGGCTAATTAAAAAAAAAAAAAGACAACTTTTTATGAAGAGGGAGGGTCTCATTAGGTTGCTCAGGCTGGTCTTGAACTCAGGTGATCCTCCTACGTTGACCTCCCAAAGTGCTGGGATTACAGCTGTGAGCTGCCACGCCTGGCCTCATTGTGGTTTTAATTTGCATTTCTCATGACTAGTGATACAGAGCACTTTTCATCTCCTTATTAGACCTTCTCGCTACAAATGTATCTTCAGGTTCTTTGCCTATTTTAAAATCCGGTAATTAATTTTGTTCTGTCACTGGCTTGCATTGGCATAGTTTTTTTTTTTTTTTTAAACTTCCTAAGTGATATTGATGTGTGGCCGGGGTGAAAACCACTGGTCTAGGTGTGGAACAGGTAGAGGGACCCCAGGTGTGACCGAGATGATGAATAGGAGCTGTAGCAAGCAGAGTGTTCAGAAGGTGATAGGGATCACCCGTCTGCTCTGGAAGGACGGATTGTTGAGATGAGATGAACGCTACACTTGTGGACATGCAGACATCTTGCCAACAAGTGGGGTCAGGATGTGGTGCTCAGGCGCAGCGTCAGGGCCAGGGTGGATTCGGGAGCGTAAGGGAAGGGACTCTTGCTGGGAAGAAAAGTAGGTATTGAAGGAGGTGGAGGCAAGACAGTCCCTGCACCTCTCCACCTGCAGACTCAGCTGCCGCCACCGCAGCCTCCCAGAGCTCGGCGTCCACGGGTAAGGACCTCCCTCAGCGTGTGGGCAACACATCTTCAGCCAGCGTGCCAAGAAACTGCAAAGGCAAAATAGTGTTTTTGGCAGTGTTTCAAAGAAACAGAGAGTGCATTGTGTGCACATTCAGTAGCCCTACTGTAGCTTTTTAGCAAATTATAAAAAGTAACACAGGGCCTGGTATGGTGGCTCATGCTTATAATCCCTGCACTTTGGGAGGCCGAGGCAGGCTGGTCACTTGAGGTCAGGAGTTCGAGACCAGCTGGCCAACATGGGGAAACCCCATCTCCACTAAAAATACAAAAATTAGCCAGGCATTGTGGTGCACGCCTGTAATCCCAGCTACTCGGGAGGCTGAGGCAGGAGAATTGCTTGAACCTGGGAAGCGGAGGTTGCAGTGTTCCGAGATCACACCATTGCACTCCAGCCTGAGGGACAGAGTAAGACTCCGTCTCAAAAAAACAAAACAAAACGAAGGAACACAGGATTGTATGCAGAAAGAAAGAGTAAGGCAAAATTGAAGGGATGGGATGAATTTGAGCATCCCTTATCCCAAAATCCCAAATCCAAAATGCTCAAAAATCTGAAACTTTTCAAGCACCAGCATGAAGCCACAAGTGGAAAATTCCATTCATAAGCTGTTGACACAAACTTTCATGCATAAAATTATTTAAAATATTGTATAAAATTACCATCAGGCTATGTGTATGAGGTGTGTGTGAAACACAAATGAATTTTGTGTTTAGATTTGGGTCTCATCCCGAGGTATCTCATGATGCATATGCAAATATCCCAAAATCCAAAGCACATCTGGTCCCAAGCATTTTGGATAAGGGCTACTCAACCTGCGTTTATAGACAGAAGCTAGAAGGCATTTGTGGGACTCTCAAACCAAGATGGGTCTTCATTACCTTCCAACTTTGGTGATCATGTAGTAGACATTTATTCTGAGAAATGATCATAAATATAAATGCATTTCTTTCATTTCTTTTTATTGAGATGGGTCTTGCTCTGTTGTGCAGGCTGGAGAGCAATAGCATGATCTCAGCTTACTGCAGCCTCTGCCTCCTGGGCTCAAGCAATCCTCCCATCTCAGCCTCCAGAGTAGCTGAGACTGCAGGTATGTGCCACCACACCCAGCCAATTTTTGTATTTTTTGTAGAGACAGGGTTCTGCTATGTCACCCAGGCTGGTCTCAAACTCCTGGACTCATGCGATCCGTTCGCCTCGGCCTCCAAAAGTGCTGGGATTATAAGCGTGAGCCACCACGCCCGGCCTCAATGCAATTTTTGCATTATAGTCATTTATGCTTCTTCCTGTTAATCTGAAATAAGCAATTGTGTTTTTTGCTAGTCAGCTACAGAGATAATGTAAAAAATGTTTTAAAACCATATTAAGCAGAAAATGGGGCTTGTAGATCAATATCTTCAATAGTTGCCCATTAAAATTTCAGTATGTGGTCGGCTCTAACTACTGGAGGAGCTTCGAGGTCATGCCAGTGTCCTTAACACTCGCGTTTGTTAAAGACAGCCGCTGCCGCCCTTTGTGGCTGTGCGCCTCACCTCTTCCACATCACGGAGCACACGCAGAATGTCGCCATTTGAGCCATGCACTGGGTCATAGGTGGGCCGGGCGTCAGGGTGCCCACAGCTGGAGTGACCTACAGAGCCCAGCTCTGCTGGGGCCCCAGGGCAGGTGGCTGCAGCGTCCCCAGCGGCCTCCCTGGCATGCCACAGCATGAGGCTGTCTGCTCTGTTGGATGCCATGGGCCATGGATGCGCCTCCATCTCCGCCCAGTGCAGCCAGTCTAACTCCCTAAGCCGCCAGGCTCTGTGCCAAACTCAAGCAGCAGCCAAGTGGAGAGAGCTGGAATGTGTCATCCCTGGTCCCAGCCTTCTATTTCTGATGCCACACTTAAAAGAACAAGGGAAACTTTTATTTCGTAGCTTTCTAACTTTTATTTTAAAAGTCTTTCACTGTTGAATGACTTTCTTGAATTAACTACATTCTCAAAAATATTCCCTGCTTTGGTCAAAGGCTTAAGGAATTTTTTACGAAAAGTTGCAACTTGTTGAGTATTAAAAGTCCTACAGATAAAAATAAGCAAAGGAGATTTACAGAAGTCAGAAAAGAAGAAAAGACACAGATATGCTTCGGGGAAAGTACTGAACCTAGATATTAATCAGAGAAAGCTGGGAACGTTGATTTCTAGGAAGGTGGATACTGTGTTAGGAAGAGAAAGGGAAGGAGAGTCTCCATCTTCCCACGTGGGGACACGTGTGCTGAAGGATGTGGGGTTGAATCCCCCTTCAGCCTCTCGTGAATTTCTCAGTCTTTCAGTCCACTTTGCTCACTAGCGTTTAGTGCACTAGGTTTTCTTTTGGGAGAATGACAGGGCCTCCTTTGAGTTCGGGCAAGGGTGAAAGTGGAAGCTGCCTATTTGGGAGGGATGACTTCTGACCTCTTCTGGGTTACATAGCTTCCCCCCGCCTTTTCATAACAAATAGAATTGTTATTATAATTACCGTCATCGTGATATTTTTATTTATCATTGTCCTCTCCTTCATCAAACATTTATAAAGCAATTAATTCTGTGCCGTTCTAACTTCATCAGTGTAATGTCATCATGAGGTACAATAACATTATTATTCCCACTTTACAGATGGGAATTGAGGCCTAACACGTAGACGGCTGCCCACTGTGGAGGAGTTGAACCTTGGCAATGGGGCCACAGGGTCTCTCTGCTGCCTGTGGGACGGCCCTTTCCTCACTGTTGTGAGCAGGGCTGCTCCTTTCCCCGCAAGATGAACACTGGTGTAAGCGCGCCTTTGCGTCCTTCCATGGACGTTTGTAGAGGTGGAGCTACTGTGTCAAAAGGCATGTGTCTTGGTATTGTTTGTTTACTGCTAAATTGCCACAGTACGTTTTTCTTCCATGAACAGCCTGCGAATACACCCTGCCATTTGTTTATTGGGCTGTTTGTTTTTTTCTCTTGATTTGTGAGAGCTGTTTTTATATTAAATAAATTAGCCCTCGCCAGGTACAGTGTGGCTCATGCCTGTAATCCCAGCACTTTGGGAGGCTGAGTTGGGTAGATTGTTTGAGGCCAGGAATTTGAGACCAGCCTGGCCAACATGGTGAAACTGCATCTCTACTAAAAATACAAAAATTAGCCGGATGTGGCAACACGCACCTGTAATCCCAGCTACTAGGGAGGCTGAGGCATGAGAATCACTTGAACCTGGAAGGTGGAGGTTGCAGTGAGCCGATATCGCACCACTGCACTCCAGCCTGGGCGACAGTGAGGCTCCATCTCAAAAAAAAAAAAAAAACAAAACAAAACATTGGCCCTTTGACTAATACGCATACTGCAGATAATCCCCCCACCTTTTTTTTGAGACAGGGTCTTACTCTGTCACGCAGGCTGGAGTGCAGTGCTGTGATCCCGTGTCACTGCAGCCTGGTTCCAGTGATTCTCCCGCCTCAGAGTGCTGGGACTACAGGCATCAGCCAGTGTGACTGGCCTCCCAGTTTTTCATTTGTCTTTTGACATTATGGTATATACATACACACACGTGTGTATGCACGCATGTGTTTGTAAATACACAAATATACATGTCATTGCATCTTTGTAAATAACGACATGGCCAAATCGTTCATCTTTTCCTGACCCCTGGAGTGCCCCATGCTTTTAAGGGACCCCTTCCCCCTTTCCACAGGTATAAGCCTTTCAGGAATTGGTCTAGTATTGGTCATTCATTTGTTAGGAAATTTAGGATGTTTCCTTTCTTAGGGCCTCTTACTGTAAACCCTGTGTCTGATTATGTCATAAATGGCCTGCCTCATTCCAAGGTGGGGGGAAGTCTGGCAGCAGAGAAGTCACAGCAGTAATGGCGGCCATGTCAGATGGGGATGTGCACGAAGAAGAAAATGGGACAGGATAGTGGGGCTCGGGGGGCCAGGCAGAGGGCAGCCGTTTTCTGTGCTACAGTCAGGAAGGCCTCCTGCGAGGACCTGTTTGAGCACAGGAGTGACACGCAGCGCCCTTCCTGAAGCCTCCTGGGTTCCCGGGGGTGGAGAGTGCAGCTCAGGAGAATCCTCCCAGCGGGCGCCCCTGTGTGGAGTGGGCGCCCCTGTGTGGAGCGGGCACCCCTGTGCCTGGTGGGCGCCCCTGTGCGGAGCGGGCTGTGAGTGATGGGGGCTCCTCTCTCTGTCCCCACCCCCGGCCTCCCGCCATCGTCTTCAGCACTGAATACGTGTCCGTCTGATGGGTTGTGTATTTCTATGTGAGAAAATTAATGAGGAATTTTACTGAGAGTTGTTCTGACCATACAAACTTAATTGCCCTCTCAGTGGAATGAACCACCCGAAATGCCGTAGTGTAGTTTAATAGCCCGGAAGAGCAGTAGAATGCCAAGAATTTACTTTCCATCGCCGATAACCACAGTGTCCTTGCTGGCCATCCTACAATTGCTAAAGAGAATGTAATTGTCAGTGTAGCATCGGGACTTTCCAGGAAAGTCAGCCAGGATGCACCCACCTGGGAGCGGCTTCCGCCTGGCCTCCAGCAGCTGCCGAAGGAGCCGTGTCCTTTGGAGTTAATGGAAGGACGGGCTGTGTATTCAATCACATATGCTACATGGTCTACACATCCTGCCCACAGGTGAGTTAACAGGTCATCTTTTCATCTTTCACTCTAAGTCTTGGGGCAGGAGGTAGAAGTCAGTGACATCAGGCCCAGGGTAAATGAGCCAGTGTTCTCAATGACATATACGGTGGCTTGCAGTCACCCTGGCCCGGACTTTTTTCTCTCACTCTGTCCCTCAGTCCCTTCGTACCTGCGTGTTAGGTGGACGGCGTGCACGTGTCTGCACAGCTGTGTGATGTTCCCCTGTGGACTCAACCTCCCCCACCCCTGGCCACCCCCCGTTATGGACAGCTGGGCTCCAATCTTCTGCTTTTATAAATAGTGCTGCAGACGCCATGTGAGTACATCAGCTATATTTCTGCGAGGACAGCTTTGGGATTGCTTTGGAGAAGGGAGATTTCGGAGAAGAGGGGGTGCGTTTGCTCCGTCAGTGCCGTAGGAGGATGCCTGTTCTCCACCTACCTTGCTAGCAGCCTGCGCTGCCCGGCTTCCCAGCTGCTGGGCCTGCCTCCCACTGCTGGATGAGATGCCATGTCCCATTGTGGTTTTATCTTGTACTTCTCCTGCTAACAGGCAGGTTGAGAATCTTTTTATGTGTTTAAGTCCATTTGCCATTCTTTTCTCTTTTTTGAAAAAGAACAGCTTGTTTATATCTTTTGCCCATCTTTCATTTGGGTTATGTCTTGAGGAGCTCTTTATATATTTCTTTATTCTTGATATTTTTGTCTGATGCCTGACATATTTATTATTAATAATAATGGAGCAATAAAGTGAGTCATATAAAAAAATAATGGAGACAGTGATTCCCAAGCCAAGAGACACATAAATTATTTAACTGCAGTCAAACAGGCTTATGTTAGAAGCGCTTTTTCCAAAATCCAATGTAGAGTTATTTAAATTTAAAAACATGCTGAGGAATTAGAGAAAGAAGCCATCTATGTTCTTCCTGGGGCATCATTTGAGCTCATTACATGATGAGCTCATTACCCCGCTGCCTCTGAAGCTGGTTCTGCCACATGCCTGATGGGCAGATCACAGCCTGACCTTGGCCGGGAGCATCCCGGGCATTGCTGTCTCACCGTGGTCCCCGGTGTTTCGGGATCGAGGAGGGGTCTGGCTTCACTCTCTTCAGTGCCTGGGACCTTCATCCTGAGCCGCAGTTGGAGCCACGGTCCCTGCTGCTGAGATGTGAGAAAGGCCCGCTCTGGAGTCTGGGAAATTTGTTTTCTCGCAGAAGGCAGAGAAGGCCCTGGAATAACAGGGCCGGGTTCTCACTGGCGGGACTGTTTACCTCTGCGATCTGCCCCTTAGTGCCTTGGCTGGTTCTTGGTCTTTGGAGACCTAGACGCAGTCCCACTTCTGCATACCCCTCCAGATAACGCTCGCCATGTTTGGGGCATATGAGCATGCTCCTTGCGTTCACTGTCACCCGGGCATCCCTCCCAGTGGCCCTGTGAGGCAGGCGCCATCCCACAGCCCTGCTCTCCCACCGAGGAAACTGAGAACTGGGCTAATTCACCTGCTGAAGCTGCATGCTTGGAAAGTGGTGCTTAGAGCCAGGCGGGACTCCCTGCAGCCACTGTGCTCCACGCTGCCCCTCCGAGAGGCAGAACTTCCAGAGTGGGCTCTCAGGCCACCTTCAGGGCCTCCTGGAGAGGTTGAGCCCCACACTCCTGGGAAGCTGTTCCCCCACGTTCTGTACTCCACTCACAGGTGGACCCATCGCCTCCAAAGCCTATGGGTCTCATTGGCTGGGATGTCTCACACTGCAGGGCACCTGGCCACCCAGGGGCGTGTCACAAATGCGGGCTGGAGGCGGGGCTCCACCCTGCAAGCCTGCTCAGGAGGCCTCTCCACAATCCACAATCGACCACCTGTCCATGGAGCTCCAGGAATGCTGGCCCGGCCCCACTGCAGGGCTTCCCCAGCCCTCCTAGACACCCTGCACTTGCCCCTCCCAAGCACGTGTGCCTGACCTGCTCCGCGGTGGGCGCAGAGCTCCTGCTGAGGGCTGGACGGCGCGGACCTGGGCCTCTGCAGTGCCAGCTGTGCCCTAGTAGCCAGGGCAGCCGTCGTCAGTCCATGGCTCAGGCGGGCCACTGTGGGCCGATGAAACGTGACTTTGGATGAGGAAATTGTACTTTCCGAACGTTTTCATGTGTCCCCAAACAGTTACTTTTCTTTTGATTTTTTTCAACCATTTAAGGACGTAAATGCATTCTCAGTTCACAGACCACACAGACAGGCTGCAGGCTGCACATGGACTGGGGGCAGGTCTGGGCCCCCACTTCACAGGTCAGAGGTCGCTGGGTTTTGGCGTCCTGTGCTTTCCATTGCACAGTCCCATCCTCTCTTCAGATCCTAGAACTCTGCCCAGCTTGGACAGTCTCTCTGCACCCAGAGACCGGTTTTCCACTTCTTGTCTGTGTCCCTTGTAGCAGTCACCCACATGGCGCTTGTCAGAGGATGGCCCCGAACTGCCTATGGGATCCCACCAGGTCCTCTCAGAGCCTCTGTTTCTTGCCTGTAAAATTGACATAAGAAGCACCTTCCCTGCAGGACTGTGGCCAAGGTTAGCTAGAACCATTTCCAGTCACGGAACCATCACTCAGAGCAGCTCCCAGAACCATTTCCAATCACGGAAGTGTCACTCAGAGCAGCTCCTAGAACCATTTCCAGTCACGGAAGCGTTACTCAGAGCAGCTCCCAGAACCATTTCCAGTCACGGAAGCATCAATCAGAGCGGCTCCCAGAACCCATTTCCAGTCACGGAAGCGTCACTCAGAGCAGCTCCCGGAACCATTTCCAGTCACGGAAGCGTCACTCAGAGCAGCTCCCGGAACCATTTCCAGTCACGGAAGCGTCACTCAGAGCAGCTCCCGGAACCATTTCCAGTCACGGAAGCGTCACTCAGAGCAGCTCCCGGAACCATTTCCAGTCACGGAAGCGTCACTCAGAGCGGCTCCCAGAACCATTTCCAGTCACGGAAGCATCACTCAGAGCAGCTCCCGGAACCATTTCCAGTCACGGAAGCGTCACTCAGAGCAGCTCCCAGAACCATTTCCAATCACGGAAGTGTCACTCAGAGCAGCTCCTAGAACCATTTCCAGTCACGGAAGCGTTACTCAGAGCAGCTCCCAGAACCATTTCCAGTCACGGAAGCATCAATCAGAGCGGCTCCCAGAACCCATTTCCAGTCACGGAAGCGTCACTCAGAGCAGCTCCCGGAACCATTTCCAGTCACGGAAGCGTCACTCAGAGCAGCTCCCGGAACCATTTCCAGTCACGGAAGCGTCACTCAGAGCAGCTCCCGGAACCATTTCCAGTCACGGAAGCGTCACTCAGAGCAGCTCCCGGAACCATTTCCAGTCACGGAAGCGTCACTCAGAGCGGCTCCCAGAACCATTTCCAGTCACGGAAGCATCACTCAGAGCAGCTCCCGGAACCATTTCCAGTCACGGAAGCGTCACTCAGAGCAGCTCCCGGAACCATTTCCAGTCACGGAAGCATCACTCAGAGCAGCTCCCGGAACCATTTCCAGTCACGGAAGCGTCACTCAGAGCGGCTCCCAGAACCATTTCCAGTCACGGAAGCATCACTCAGAGCGGCTCCTAGAACCATTTCCAGTCACGGAAGCATCACTCAGAGCAGCTCCCGGAACCATTTCCAGTCACGGAAGCGTCACTCAGAGCGGCTCCCAGAACCATTTCCAGTCAGGGAAGCGTCACTCAGAGCGGCTCCCAGAACCATTTCCAGTCACGGAAGCATCACTCAGAGCGGCTCCCAGAACCATTTCCAGTCACGGAAGCATCACTCAGAGCGGCTCCCAGAACCATTTCCAGTCACGGAAGCGTCACTCAGAGCGGCTCCCAGAACCATTTCCAGTCACGGAAGAGTCACTCAGAGCGGCTCCCAGAACCATTTCCAGTCACGGAAGAGTCACTCAGAGCGGCTCCCAGAACCATTTCCAGTCACGGAAGCATCACTCAGAGCGGCTCCCAGAACCATTTCCAGTCACGGAAGCGTCACTCAGAGCGGCTCCCAGAACCATTTCCAGTCACGGAAGCGTCA
Organism: Pongo abelii; assembly: GCF_028885655.2. NCBI lineage: Eukaryota > Metazoa > Chordata > Mammalia > Primates > Hominidae > Pongo > Pongo abelii. The sequence goes on from NC_071999.2 coordinate 119,018,699, forward strand.
CTCAGAGCGGCTCCCAGAACCATTTTCAGTCACGGAAGCGTCAGAGCGGCTCCCAGAACCATTTCCAGTCACGGAAGCATCACTCAGAGCGGCTCCCAGAACCATTTCCAGTCACGGAAGCGTCACTCAGAGCAGCTCCTAAAACCATTTCCAGTCACGGAAGCATCAATCAGAGCAGCTCCAAGAACCATTTCCAGTCACGGAAGCGTCACTCAGAGCGGCTCCCAGAACCATTTCCAGTCATGGAAGCGTCACTCAGAGCGGCTCCCAGAACCATTTCCAGTCATGGAAGCGTCACTCAGAGCGGCTCCCAGAACCATTTCCAGTCACGGAACCATCACTCAGAGCAGCTCCCAGAACCATTTCCAGTCACGGAAGCGTCACTCAGAGCAGCTCCTAGAACCATTTCCAGTCACAGAAGCATCAATCAGAGCAGCTCCCAGAACCATTTCCAGTCACGGAACCATCACTCAGAGCGGCTCCCAGAACCATTTCCAGTCACGGAAGCGTCACTCAGAGCGGCTCCCAGAACCATTTCCAGTCACGGAAGCGTCACTCAGAGCGGCTCCCAGAACCATTTCCAGTCACGGAAGCGTCACTCAGAGCGGCTCCCAGAACCATTTTCAGTCACGGAAGCGTCAGAGCGGCTCCCAGAACCATTTCCAGTCACAGAAGCGTCACTCAGAGCAGCTCCTAGAACCATTTCCAGTCACGGAAGCATCAATCAGAGCAGCTCCCAGAACCCATTTCCAGTCACGGAAGCATCACTCAGAGCGGCTCCCAGAACCATTTCCAGTCATGGAAGCATCACTCAGAGCGGCTCCCAGAACCATTTCCAGTCATGGAACCATCACTCAGAGCGGCTCCCAGAACCATTTCCAATACGGAATCATCACTCAGAGTGGCTCCCAGACCGTTTCCAGTCACAGAAGCATCACTCAGCAGCTCCCAGAACCGTTTCCAATCACAGAAACATTACTCAGAGCGGCTCCCAGAACCATTTCCAGTCACGGAAGAGTCACTCAGAGCGGCTCCCAGAACCATTTCCAGTCACGGAAGAGTCACTCAGAGCGGCTCCCAGAACCATTTCCAGTCACAGAAGGGTCACTCAGAGCAGCTCCTGGAACCATTTCCAGTGACGGAAGCATCACTCAGAGCGGCTCCCAGAACCATTTCCAGTCACGGAAGCGTCACTCAGAGCGGCTCCCAGAACCATTTCCAGTCACGGAAGAGTCACTCAGAGCGGCTCCCAGAACCATTTCCAGTCACGGAAGAGTCACTCAGAGCGGCTCCCAGAACCATTTCCAGTCACAGAAGGGTCACTCAGAGCAGCTCCTGGAACCATTTCCAGTGACGGAAGCATCACTCAGAGCGGCTCCCAGAACCATTTCCAGTCACGGAAGCGTCACTCAGAGCGGCTCCCAGAACCATTTCCAGTCACGGAACCATCACTCAGAGCAGCTCCCAGAACCATTTCCAGTCACGGAAGCGTCACCCAGAGCAGCTCCTAGAACCATTTCCAGTGACGGAAGCATCACTCAGAGCGGCTCCCAGAACCATTTCCAGTCACGGAAGGGTCACTCAGAGCAGCTCCTGGAACCATTTCCAGTGACGGAAGCATCACTCAGAGCGGCTCCCAGAACCATTTCCAGTCACGGAAGCGTCACTCAGAGCAGCTCCCAGAACCATTTCCAGTCACGGAAGCATCACTCAGAGCGGCTCCCAGAACCATTTCCAGTCACGGAAGCATCAGAGCGGCTCCTAGAACCATTTCCAGTCATGGAAGCGTCACTCACAGCGGCTCCTAGAACCATTTCCAGTCATGGAACCGTCACTCAGAGCAGCTCCCAGAACCATTTCCAGTCACGGAAGCATTACTTAGAGCAGCGTAAATTTCTTAGCAACCCTGGTGTTGACATATGTTGATTATAATGATATCCTTACAACATTAAACTATAAAGCCAAAACCAAAATACAAATTAAATAAAATTTAGCCTGTGAAACAGGTTAGATTCCAGGCAGGGCCTACGATTCTGGCTGGCTGTGCAAATTGACCTCTGACCCCGAATAACTGAGGGTCATGTCCATCGTTGCGGTGCCTTCTGGAAAGGGGAAAGTGTTTTTCCTGGCAGTTCTTTCTCTCTAGACCCTGCAGGCCACCTCTCTCACCTGCGTGTTGGGCTTCAGGATCAGGGTCCCCTTCTAGTCCAGGAGAGGCCCCTGTATCTGCCTTCTGCCTAGAGGGTGTGTGCCTGTTGAGTCTGACCACTCACCGGGGCGCTTTCTTGGTAACAGGGTCCCTGTCACTAGACCTTACCTCCCAGGGTCTAGCGGATGGCGGGGCGGGTGGGGGAAAACAGCAGACACGATTTCAGACCGCTGGTGGCAGTTGAGCTCAGGTGGGCCTCACCTGGAGAGCCTGGACGGTGTCAGAGGTGCTTCTTGGCTGGTGGCCGAGGCTTCCCAGATGCCTCTTTGCCTTTCTTCTGGGGCGCGGCCCTCTGCACCCCAGGGCAGCCTGTGTGGTGTCTGATGATTTCCACAGCAGCCAAAGCAGCTTGTGGCAGCCGGGGCCTGCTCCCAGCGTGGGGCCTGCTCCCAGTGCGGTGCCTGCTCCCAACGTGTCCACTACATCTAGTAATTTGCTAGTTGAAGTTGTTACATACCAGTTACATCGTTTACAAAATGATCATATTTTAAGAATTAGCTTTATGTGGATTTATTCCACATTGATGTGAGCACCTACTGTACATGAGATAGCATGCTAAGTGCTTTTTATTTATTTAGGCAAAAGATAAAAAGTTACTGCTGCCACGATCTGAAGTGTTACTGGTGGAGCTATACAAGCTCGTGGATTTAGGGAGTCCAGCCTACGAGAATGGCTGCCTGTGACAGAAAGCAGGGGCGAGCGTCCAGGAACAGAGCTGTGCTCATGGCAAAACAAAGACGTGCTGTGTTTCTGGCCTTTGTGTTCTCTCCAGTGGTGAACAAACATAGGAAGCTTTCATCTTCAGAGTAAACAGAAATTCCAAACCCATTTCACGCAGCTTTTTCTAGAAGGCAATGTGTTTAATCCACTTGTTTTCTGAGTCTCTTACTGTCATCACGACTTCCTCTTATGTCCGTGTTAATTACCATCACAGGTATTTGCGAAAACTACAAGGTCTATTCAGGTCAGGACTAGCTTCTCTATTTTTTCACATTTTACTTGGTGTTTCCACAACTGGGCTGTTAGTTTTAGACCTCTGCAGAGGAGAACTGATTTGAATCAGGAGAAGCATGAGGTTCCCCTCACGGAGGTGGACAGGACGCCCACTCCTTTCCCAGGCTGGCCTCCTTGTCTCACCCCACAGGAGAAGGGCCAGGGGCACGGACCATCAGGCCAGTTGTTCAATGTTCGGGAATCTCAGGAGACATTGTTAAACATTAAATTACATAAACAATTAAGTTGTATTAAAAACAAAAGTCTTTAAAAATACCTACTCAAAACGTCTTTCTTCCCGATTGTCTTGCTGAGTGTTTCGCTGCAGTCTGTGCTTCCGAGGATGGTGTCGTGTGTGTGCGGCGGAAAGACGAGTTTCTGGCAAGGGTGAGCGGCTGCAGGTCTCTCGCCGTGTTAGGGGAGCCAGGGGCCAGCGTGGTGGGGTTCCCAGAGAGCTGCTTCTGAACTTCCAGAAGCTTCCAGGGAGTCCATGCCACATGCACGAGTGCGGGACACATGCTACTCAGGTTCCATCCAAGTCTCAGCCTTTGTTTTTACACTAAAGACATTTTTGTTGTTGTTTTTGAAACAGAGTCTTGCTCTGTCGCCAGGCTGGAGTGCAGTGGCACGAACTCGGCTCATTGCAACCTACACTTCCCAGGTTCAAGCAATTCTCCTGCCTCAACCTCCCAACTAGCTGGGATTACAGGCATGCGCCACCATGCCTGGCTAATTTTTGTATTTTTAGTAGAGACAGGGTTTCACCATGTTGGCCAGGTTGGTCTCGAACTCCTGACCTCAGGTGATCTACTCACCCCTGCCTCCCAAAGTGCTGGGATTACAGGCGTTAGCCACCACGCCTGGCCACTAAGGACATTTGAAGTAAGAAGAGTGGATCAGTAAACATTTCTTTTTTTTTCTTTTTTTTTTTTTTTGAGACAGAGTCTCTCTCCGTCGCCCAGGCTGGAGTGCAGTGGCGCAATCTTGGCTCACTGCAAGCTCCACCTCCCGGGTTCACGACATTCTCCTGCCTCAGTCTCCCGAGTAGCTGGGACTATAGGCGCCTGCCACCACACCCAGCTAATTTTTTGCATTTTTAGTAGAGATGGGGTTTCATCGTGTTAGCCAGGATGGTCTCGATCTCCTGACCTCATGATCTGCCCATCTCGGCCTCCCAAAGTGCTGGGATTACAGGCGTGAGCCACCGCTCCCAGCCCACATTTCTTAAATCTATCTTGCTAGCTCCTCTCACACACTCCAGCAACTAACACTTGTGAAGCATTTTTCAATTTTCATACACAGTTATATTATCTCAGAACAGTTCATTACCGTGGGGTGTGTGCTCTTCATAAATGCAAACTGACTCAGAAGCAGCCGTCAGCCAAAAAATTGGCTTTAGAATGTACAGTTTTGTAGCCTTCATTTTTTACGTTACATTTTCAGTTAAGATGTGAAAATCATTGAACCAATTCATTTAATGAAAAGTTGAGTAACATTTATATTTTGTCCCTTCCATGGGTAAACATAACACCAAATACTTCTCTTGTAAAAACAGCAACGTGTGCAGGGTATAGAAATTCATCCGTTTCCCTGTCCCCTCTTATCCTGGGTGAGGGCTCAGACAGAGGATTTGCTGCAGAAACATTCGTGTCTGCAGCAAAGGTAGGGCTTAGAGCAGGAGGAGGCTGGGAGAGCTCTGGGTGACTCTAGGTGGATGAGGCCACATCCTGCAGCCGTCTGGAGAGGTTTTTGCTGTTGCGTGCTGGGGTTTAAACCTGGATCTGTCTTGCTGTGTAGCAGAGGCTCTCACCTGGGAGCAGTCTTGTTCCAGTCATCCGCAACACACTTGGCAGAGTCTGGAGACTTTTGACCGTCATGACGGTGGGGGTTGCTCCCAAGAGCCCGCTCTGAAGACTTCCTAACCTGCTTGCTCTTTCAACAACAGCGTGTGGACACATTTTTAACCTGAGCGATGTAACAAACAAATTCAGCCAGCTGTGACGATGACTTTTCAGTTTCACATTAACAGTTCATTGAACTTATACACCAATGAAACTTCTCTATCACCATGAAGGGCTCAGCAAATGTACTTTCATTTATTGATGCAGAAATTGGAGATTGGTACTCTTTATCGTCTACTTACTGTGTAAAGGATGTTTCCAGGATGATCTAGAAGGTTTTCAGTGCCTGTTTTGTAAACTTTTAATTTTTTTTTAATAGAACAATTTTACTTTTTCCTCTTTTGCCAAGAAGACAGAATGAAGTCAATTCTGAAATGGCAAATTCTTCTGTTTATGAAATGCTATAAACATTTTATAACCAGATAATCACATTAATTTTTGTAAACGCCCTTGGGTAGGTTATTCGCACAAGTTATGCATTTTTCATGTGAGTTGCTTTTCACTTAAAAAAAAAAGTGCATGCAACAGAAAACACAACCTTGTCCAATCGATGTGCTGAGCTAATTCCTGTCATCATTAACTGGATAGGGACCACAGAAAGCCGTCTGTCAATATGCCTTAGGGTGGCAGATGCAGCTTGGGGCTTAAAGGAAGAGAAATAGAAAGATTTGATTCTGTTGAAGAGCAGTGTGTCATCCCTGAGCCGGATTCCATTTAACATCTTATAAACAAAACGTGAGTCTTTTCATTTCTCAGTCTTCCACGTAAGCAGTCCAGAAAGTGGGAATAAAGTGACTTTTCTTTTCTCTAATTATTCAAAATTCATAGTAGTACAGTTGAAAAGGGGGCACCTCGCGGTGAGTTTCATGCTTCCCTTCGTCCAGGGGCTGCTGTGTCCTGGGTGCTGTGTGTATAGGGCCCCCGCCGAGTCCAGTGTGGGTGGCAGAGACGCATCCAGAAGCCCCCAGTAAGTTTAGCATTAGCCGCTCGGGTGAGGACTATGGCAGAAGAGTTCCTGGTGATTTCAGTAAAAAAGATGTTTTACATGCCAGATAGAAACATACTCAAATGATATCAACATCATTTGGGTTGGGTTATTAAGTTGTTCTTTTGATGTTCTTTTTAAAAAAGATTTGATCTCAATATAAACAAACTTGCCTAATTTTTTTCAGCTAGTTCACACAGATATTCAATATGCATTCATAAGCTGGCCCTGTTCCCTCTTCTTGCTCAGAGGCTGGAAGAACTTCCCATGCACCAGGTCATGTTTGTGTAAATATAATTACACCGTATCATGTAAATATAGTTACCAGCGCAGTTGTTAACAGTTCTACCAATAAATATTTATTGCTTTGATCTGAGTTTGATAATCAAACTGAGATTTAAAACACAGTGGCCCGGGAAGGATCAAAGGTAATTGTAACGACACATTCCTTATTCCTTCAGTCCACAGGACTTCTTAGACGTTGTTGGGAGGTGGAGGGGGGTGATGACCCCTTAGCCACAGTTTCCCTTTCTGTAGTTTCAGTTACTTGAGGTAACCGAGGTATGAAAATATTAACAGGAAAATTCCAGAAATAAACAATTCCCAAGTTTTAACTTGTGCACCCTTCTGGGGAGCGTGGTGAAATCTGGCTCCGCCCGCTCCATCCCTCCCGGGACTGAACCCTCCCTTCGTCCAGTGTCTCCAGGCTGCGGACGCTCCCCGCCCCTCTTACGGCCTCTCGGTTATCAGATCCACGGTCCAGGGGTCGCAGTGCTCGTGTTCAGGGAACCCTCATTTGACTTCATCATGGCCTCAAAGCACAAGAGCAGTGAGGCTGGCAATGCGGGTACACCTAAGAGAAGCCGGAAGGTGCCCCTTTAAGTGAAAAGTGAAAGTTCTCGACTTAATAAGGAGAAAGAAAATGGTATGCTCAGCAATCTCAGGAGACATTGTTATGTTGCCAAGATCTCCAGTCAGATGGAATCTTCTATCTGTGAAACTGGGAACAGCATATTGTTATAATTGTTGTATTTTATTATTAGTTATTGTTAATCTCTTACTGTGCCTAATTTATAAATTAAACTTTATCGGGGTGTGTGTTCATAGGGAAAACATTTGTCCATAGGATTCGGTACTCTGTTGGTTTTAGGAATGCCCTGGGGTCTTGGAAGCACCCCTGAGGATAAGGGGGATGCTGCACTCACACCATTGCACACCTTAGTCTGCCACTTGTCAGCCAGTGTGGCCCCGGCTGGAACACTGTGGCTCATTCTAGCTGTGCTTTTAGAAAAGCCTTGGGACGCACCTGCTCGGCCAGGTTGCACGGTGAACCTGCAGCAGGGGTGGGGCCTCCCCAGGGACATTTTGGCTGAGCGGGCAGCAGCTGCCCCAGGCTTACAGGCTGAGTGGCACACTCACTTCCTCCCTACTGGAGTCACCTGCCTAGCCCTGTAGGTGTTTGAGTTCGTGACCTTGATGGAACTCATCAAGTTCCTTGATGGAAGATAGAAAGCAGCAGGAAAGACAGTCCCTGTTATCAAGGCATTGTAACCTAAGGTCATGGAGACTTGTGCTTATGAAGTATATGTGTGTTTTAAGTGTGTGGGAAACCTTCACAGGACAGCTGACTGCAGACTCCCAACGCCCTCCTCCTCCTCTGTCCCAGCTCAGGGTGGGCTTCTGGGCCGGGTCCTGCTGGCCTCCTGTCACAGCGAGGTTGGAATCTGTACTGCAGAGACTGGCATTTCTGCATCATTCCTGATGCCCGATGCTGAGATTAGGAAATCAGTGTCTGAAGCTGAGAAGCGGTTTCTCAGAGTATGAGCTGGGACCTGAAAGGCCACTGTTGGAAAGACAGCAGCAGCCTGCAGGCCTTTGTAAGAACTGTCTCTGTGGGCCCCTGAGACTGCTGTGCGCCTGATGTGACAATCAGGAGGTGTCTTCAGTCCCGGCCGTGGTTCAGAGGAGACCACGATAAACTCCTTCAGGACACTGCTCCATCATTTTTCCTCACCCGAATATAAGAGCCAGCTACAGATGGGGTGTGTTGGGTGTGACACAGGCTGGAAATGTGCAGGAGTGGTTCATTTTTCTTCCCCTTAACTCCTGTGTCCTCGCGGTAAAATTCCATTGCTGTAAAGTCATGAGCTCCAAACCCAGTTATGCTCAGCTGAGTTCCATGGAATAATTTCATTCAAGATCATAAAACGTAAAACATCACAAACAAAAAGTGTGTCTTTACAAATGCTCACGGTATGATGGGCAGCCCTCCAGGAGTGGCATGGAGGCCGGGGCACTCAGTCGTGTGTGCTGGGCGCACAGGCCTTCCTCGCCGTGCGCGGCTCCTGAGCTCTGAGTGAGGCAGGCGGTGGCAGTGACCCATCCTTTTCTGGTAACTTCTTAGGGGCAAAGAATAAAACCATTCTTCAGTTTGCCCCATTTTATGCCTTTAATTTCAAAAAGCATTTGACAGACGCAGAAAAGCGCATCCCGGAGCAGCCCTGCGCGGTGGCTTTGCACCTGTGTCCAGGGAGTTGCGTATAAAGATCTTCTTCCTTCATGATAATTTCTATGCCTGCATGTCTTACCATGCCTGATTATAGCAAATCCCAGGTACACGTTATAACAACAGCTATTACGTTGTAAACCGAAAACAAAATTCTAAGCCTCCAACCGACGGAATGGACCTGCCTCTTGGCCAAGGGGACCCCAAGGAAACAGGAAAGGCGAGTTCAGCCTCTGATGGGAAGAGGGGCTCGGACAGGCCTCATCCCACCCTCCTCCCTTTGGACTGGCAGTGAAATTAAAACAGAGACCTGAGACTGACAAAACAGACTCTTTGTACCAGTAAGTTTCCAACCTGACTCTAGTGTACCCTCACATGACCGATAGCAGGCCCTGAGAGAAATTATCTTACCTCAAAATACATTTCATTGACATATTTTGAAATGGCCCCTCACAGCTGTCTCTTGTGGGGGAAATTTGCATTCTGTAATCCCCTTCCCTTTTCAGCTCTTTTCTGGAGAGTCTGAACCCTTTTAAGCTCTGATAAGAGACACTCACCATCTCTTCCCTCTGAAGGCTGCTACCTGGAGGCGTCCTCTACATGGAGGAACCTTGGCTTCCATGACCTCCTTATCTTAACTTCGCGCTGACTTCAACTCTTCATGCCGAGCTTCACTCTTTCAAGCAGTCGCCAGTCAGGAAATCTTTGAATCCACCTGTGACCTGGAGGCTCCACCACCCCCTGCTTGGAGATGTTGCACCTTCCCAGGCCAGACCAACGCCACCTTCCCTGTGTTGGTTTATGTCTTTGCCGGTCGCTTCTGTCTTCCTAAAATGTGTCGAATCAAGCTGTGCCCCAACCACCTTGAGCACACGTTCTCAGGACCTCCTGGGGCCGTGTTACAGGCCATGGTTTTAACTTTGGCAAAATAAACCCCTAAATTGATTGAGACCCATTTCAGATACTTTTTGGTATAAACTTAAGTTGTGGAAAGAGATTACATGTTTTGTTTGGAGTGTTACCAGGAGTTGTTACGATCTTGGAAAGTCACAGCTTGCAGTAGCCCTCTTTGGCCGTAGCCCCTCGTAAAGGCAGGAATATCTGTGTGGGGTGATGGAACCCCAACCCCAGGCGTCCTGGCACCCCGTAAAGGCAGGAGTATCTGTGTGGGGGGATGGAACCCCAACCCCAGGCATCCTGGCACGGTGGTGCCTCTGCATTAACAGTGACATCGCTCCTGGACGTTTCACCTCTGACGTCTTCAGGGCCCCAGCCTGTTCCTTACAGGCTCATGCTTGAGTGTTTATCATGACTTAGCTTCCTTCTGTCCTTCACAGACAGTGCACTGTAGTGGTTTGTAGAAGTTACTGGTGCAGGTAGCCCTGTTCCTTACGATTTCATGGAGTGGGGACATTAGGAATATTTGTTTCCTGATGGAGGGGCTCCTGGGTCTGTCAGGGTTAGAAGTCCTCTTGGTGATGAGCAGAACAGGGCAGTGAGAACTCTGTCTGGAAGGCCCAGGCCTGGGTTGAGCCCCCAGCCTGCCTCCCATCCAGACAGAGTCCCAGGTGGGGCCTGTGGGCTGTGACTGCTGCAGGGATGGCATTAAAGGAGCCGAAGAGGCCCTGGAAGCCCAGGAAGCTGGCGACGTGCCCCCCGCATCAGGCTGTGCATTAAGTCACCACATTCAAAGGGTTTGTGTCCCCTTGGTGGGTCTGCCTGGGGATGGGGCTGTAGTGGGCCGGAAGTGCAGAGTCCTGTGTTCACACTGGATGGCTACTGAGGTGAATGGGACCCAGGCACGTTTTCTTACGGAATGTCCACAGCCTGGTTGTTTATCCCAGAAGATCAATAATAGTGATCACCCTCTGACCACAGGCCAACCTCTTTCCTTAGCTCAGGGCGCTACCAGTCTGGGCTGGTAGAAGCACCGACACCTGCCTCACTCGGATCCCTGGAGGAGGATCCTATGGGCACTGGGGCAAGGCGGGGACATCTTGGCGGCCTCCCCACCACACGTTTTTCTTGCAAGTCCTTTGAACGGCACCTGCTCCTTAGCTGCTGCCTGGCGACTTTGAGGGTTTCAGTGAGATGGGGTGAGTGCTTCCCAGCCAGCAAAGTTCCTTGACAGTGGCTGGCTTGCCCCCCCGGCTCTGGAAGCTTCTCCCCCTGGGCCTTCCAGTCTCATGTGTGGACACAGACAGGAGAGGTGAGGAGGAGCTGCAGGGGCGGCCTGGGCAGTTCCTGTGACCTGGAGGCCTGGCGAGTTGTTCTGACAGCCAGGCACATCCTCCGCGAGGCTTCTGAGGATGCCTGGAACCCCAGGCCCGCCCTGCCTTGTTTTCTGGTCCTGGCCTGGGGGGGTCGTGGTCTCACTGGTGCAGCCTCCTCCGGGCAGGCCCCGCCTCTGCTCCCTTCCCCTCACTCCATCCAATTCAGCCCCGTTTCCTTGTCCACTCCACGTTCTTCTGAGCATGTCTCTGGGACACGGTTAAGATTAAGAAGCGGCCTCTGAGCAAGGGAGAACGTACTGAGATTGTCTAAGTGAACTTCAAACACAGGAAGAAGCGTTCAGTCAGTGTTCATGGTGAGAACAAGGGTTGATCTTTTGAATGAGTCACGGGTTTGAGAGAGACCTAAGAACCATTCAATTTGAAAACTAGATTCACTTTGAACAAAATATCTCAGGGGCTAAATATTCCAGTTAGGTGTGGGGAAGTGTCTCTGAGAACGAAAGCTCTGACTAACTGGAGCCTGCTGCAGTGGATCTGAAAGACACTCATGAACAATTCTCGCTGCGGAGCTTAATAAACCAACAATACAAACGATTTTCTGTAATGAACTCCCGTAAAGCAGCCGCTCTCCTCACAGCGCTGAGCAGATGTAACCGCCAGGATCTTCCCCGTTCTGAAGCTGCAGCTTCGTTACAGGCCGGTGTCCAGCATTGATCCTTGAGCTGACCACGGGCAGTTTTAGTTCACGAGTGTGGATTCTTGGGATACAGTCAGGGGCGGATCCCCCTGTCACGGGTTGTAGAAATTGACGCAGCATTTTCCAATGTGCCCACCTGCTTGAGGAAGGAACGGTGGTGGAGACGGACTTCTTCTTCTTTCGATGTGCCCACCTGCTTGAGGAAGGAATGGTGGTGGAATCAGACTTCTTATTCTTCAGACGAGGCGATCTCTGCCTCTCCTTGCAAGGTCGTCCAACCTGCCTTATTTTGTTGTTTTTCTGTTTTCTTTTGTTTTAGGCTTTTAGCAGCCTAAAGCCATGGTTTTTCATTTCTGTCTCTAGTAATAAGCGGAAGAGGAATGAGTAAGGGGCTTTACTAGCCCAACCAGAAACAAAAAGTAAGAATCCATAACTGCATTATCTCCCTTGGACACCCGTGCTGGAGGGAGAAGCCCCTCACCCAGAGGCTGTCACAGGGCATTCCTGGGACCCTCTTTTTCCCAGACTCTCCTCCCTGCAGAGCTGCGTCCAGAAGGGGCGTCCCGGCTGAATCTCTATTGCAGCCTCAGGTCAGCGACTGCCCCGGCAATGTCTTCTGGGGTCAGGGTCCTTGCAGGGCCACTGTCACATGCTTGCATCAGTCTCCCTGTAAGGGAAGGGGAAGGGGGAGGGTTTCCCTCATTGGCTCCCGCCCATCCCCCAGGATGGGGCAGAGCACCTGAGGGAGTCTGCCTCTTCCCTCCACGTTCACTGTGCTGAAAGCTGCAGCAGGTGCCCAGTTCTGCAGGAAACAGGCTTTGAACACGGATTCCTGTGAGGAGGATGTGGGGGTGCCTGGGGCCCCTGTGAGAAGGTAGGGAGGATGTGGGGGTGTTGGGGGCCCCTGTAGGAAGGTGGGGAGGTTGTGGGGGTGTTAGGGGCCCTTATGGAAAGGTAGGGAAGATGTGGGGGTGTTGGGGGTCCCTGTGGAAAGGTGGGGATGATGTAGTGGTGTTGGGGGCCCCTGTGGAAACATGGGGAGGATATGGGGGTGTTGGGAGCCCCTGTGGGAAGGTGGGGAGGATGTGGGGGTGTTGGGGGCCCCTGTGGAAAAGTGGGAAGGATGTGCGGGTGCTGGGACCCCCTGTGGGAAGGTGGGGAGGATGTGGGGGTGCTGGGAGCCCCCGTGGGGAGGTGGAGAGGCTGTGGGGGTGTTGGGGGCCCCTGTGGGAAGGTGGGGAGGATGTAGGGGTGCTGGCAGCCCCCGTGGGAAGGTGGGGAAGATGTGGGGGTGTTGGGGGCCCCTGTGGGGAGGTGGGGAGGATGTGGGGATGTTGGGGGCCCCTGTGGAAAGGTGGAGAGGCTGTGGGGGTGTTGGGGGCCCCTGTGGGAAGGTGGGAAGGATGTGGGGGTATTGGGGGCCCCTGTAGGAAGGTGGGGAGGATGTGGGGGTGTTGGGGGCCCCTGTGGAAAGGTGGAGAGGCTGTGGGGGTGTTGGGGGCCCCTGTGGGAAGGTGGGAAGGATGTGGGGATATTGGCCCCTGTAGGAAGGTGGGGAGGATGTGGGGGTGTTGGGGGCCCCTGTGGAAAGGTGGAGAGGCTGTGGGGGTGTTGGGGGCCCCTGTGGGAAGGTGGGAAGGATGTGGGGGTATTGGGGGCCCCTGTAGGAAGGTGGGGAGGATGTGGAGGTGCTGTTGGGAGCCTGGCTATTTGCCTAACCACAGAATATCTGTGACTGTCTGATCATCTGCACATAACTGGCTTTTGAAAGGTGTGTGTGACTCTTTTTACTCTGAAGAGAGGACATTCTTCTGATATCCAGTCTCATAATAAAAAGTTGCTACCTTTACTTTCCCCACTTGGCCAATGATATCAGTAGCCACACTGCAAACTCTGAAATCTCTCAGAGCTCTAGTCTAGGACTCCGAGCGCGAGTGCATCTGTGGCGGTGGGCTTGACTTGAGGCTCATCCTTGTCACCCGCTCGGTGGTAGTGCCTGTGTGCGGACCCCCCGCAGCACTCAGGTGTGGCTCGTGGACTTGTGGTTTCGCTGCTGGCTGGGGAACCCCCTGCGGCTCCTCACTTCCCCACCAAGCGCTGGTCACAGAAACGCCCTTCCCTGGTCACTGCTCTCTGGCCTGGCTTGGTCATGGCTTTGGTCGATGGCAGCCCCATCACCCCTGGGATCCGTGTCCTCCTGTTTCTTTCGTTTCTCCTGAAGGTTTTCCAAGTGCCTGTTTGCTTCTGGGAATTCCCTCTCTGCCTTCCTCCGACTTCCTCATAGCCGTGCTTCCTTTTATTCCGGCCTCCCAAGACTGTGTGGAGCCCGGCCACTGCCAGGGTGGCCCTGTGATGGGCTACACGGGACACAAGAGGCAGCCCTAGGCGCCCGCCTCCACCTCCACCAGCAGCGTCTTCGCTTTCACTTCTGCCCTCTGCGGCCTCTTCTCTGTGGAGTTGGCGTCGGACACTGGCTGTGGGGCAACCTCAGCCTCTCCAGCGGACGCTGCACCATCCCTATGGTGGAGTCTCAGCTTCGGGGATCCAGGGTGCCTGCCGGATTTCAGGCAGCGCATTCGCAGACTGTCGCCAGCTGAACCGCCCCGGTGTCTGGAGTTGTTCTGTGTATGCTGTTATCCAATTACTGACTCACAGTCCTGCAGTTGTCTTCATTAGATATATATTCAATATTTTGGAAATATGCCTACAATGCATTTGTTGTCTCGGCCAGTGGCTCGTGATCCTCTGCACTTGGAAGGTATATAATTTCCGTTACTTAAAAGGCGACACGTATACTAATATGTTTGTTTGTGAATTGGGATATGCTTGCTTAGTTTTCTGGCTAATTCATCTTTAGAAGGAGGGACTCAGTCGTGGGGAATAAACGCAGCGACCTCTCGGTGTTCCTGCTGGGCTCGTGGGTGACGCAGTGTTTTCCGGTGGCTTGGGAAGAATCTGGAGGTCGGATGCTGAGGCTTGAGCGTCTCTCCTGCAGGTTGGTTTCGCCTGGTCCTCAGGGCGGAGTTGCTGCTCATCCTCATGCTGGGCCTGTTTTCCGGTTCCTGGCGTGCTTGTCTTCACCTGCAGTTGACTTGCGGGCAGTGGAGGCTGCACTGTGACGTTAGTAACTGTGAAGGTGTGACCCACGGTGGAAAGTTGGTTATTTCTGTGATTGATGGGGAGGTGTTTGTGGTCGGGGGTGGAACTGCTATGGGGGGAAGGTTTGCAAGTCGGGAGACGGGAGCAATGACAGGGCCCCATGGGCTGCCCCCCGGCTCCTCCTTCCAGGCTCCTACCCTTCCCCACGCCTGGCCTCCCCCACTTGCCTTTCTCTTCTTGAGTCAGCACCACCACTCACACCCCTGAGCGTGTGCCAGGGCTGAGCTCCAAACCGGGCACAGGACCTCCCGGCCCCACGGCATGCCTGCAGCCCCGCCCTCCTCTCTGAGGCTCAGAGGCACAGCAGGTGCAGCACAGCCTAGGCCCTGAGGCTCCCAGGATGGTTGTCCCGGCCAGTGGCTTGTGACCCTCTGCCCACTGCGTTTGGGGGTGAACGGAAGGCGCCCGTGACCCGGGTCCCTGGCAGCTGTGGCCTCTTTGCTGCACTTCCTCTTTGGCCAGAGCCAAAACCAGGTTCTCTTCTGCACACTGGAGCAGGGACCTTGGCCTCAAACTCTAATGCCTGAGTTTATAGTTCTCCCAGCTTCCCCAGAGCTGGCCCATAGCTCAGTCATGTGAACCTCAACACCACCCTGGTTTTCCAGGTGAGATGAGCCTCAGTGACAGGCAGAAACACGTGGCCATGAGGAATGCACCAGCCTGAGTCTAAAGGGAAGCTGCTGATTTCTAGCACTGATTTGCAGAGGGCTGGGTGAGCCTGCCCGGTGCCCTGTGGTGAAGAGGCGTCTCTGTCCCGACAGAGACACTGTGAAGGCACCGTGCTGAGGCCAGCTTCAGAGCCGCGGGGAAGCCAGGTCTGTCTGATCGCTTCCCAGCACGTTGCATGCCATCCCACGCAGCTGTAAATGGACGCACGTTAACCACGGCTGCTGCTTCACAGGTAGCCTGGTCAGAAACGTACTCCTGTCAAAAGTGGAGGGTGAATCGCATGAAATCAGCATTATGTTTGCTCCTGCTGCATTTCAGGAGTCCTGCGGAGTCTGTTCCAACTGCACTCCCCGATCCTGGACGTGCTGTGGGCTCCAAGCGATGCTTTGGTCGCCGGCTCTTTTCTTCTGTGTCTCCCGGGTCTGGACTCTTAGGAAGCTCTGTGTTTCTTCCCACTGCTGCGAACTATCAGAATTAGGCAATCCAGAGTAGGCCAAGAATGATTTGGGGTGAGAATTTATATTTTTATTTCAGTTCTGGACCCGGTAAACTATGGTCTAGGTCCGCTGGCACCCCACATTTCCCAGGTCGACTGTGTTTCCAGATCAAAGGGACGTCCCTGTGCTTTTGTGGATCATTGTGACCCAAGTGATTTTGTGCGAAAAATATTTTCATGGCAGGAAAATGCCACCGAGAGCCTTGAAAATACCTGAGATTTGTTTGGGGAAAAAAAAGAAAAAAGGAAGGAGAGAAATCCAGTCGTTACCATGAGTGTGACGAGAGTGGGGAGAACCAGTGGAGCTTCTGATCCTGCCCCAGCAGATGCCAGTGGCTCAGACCAAGGAGGACAGAGGGACAGGCGTGCCCACGTGAAGCCTCACCCCAGACCCCAGACCCTGCTTGCATGCCGGGATGAAGGTGGGAGAGAACCACGCATCTCAGCATGGGGTGGTGGAAACGCAGTC
Organism: Pongo abelii; assembly: GCF_028885655.2. NCBI lineage: Eukaryota > Metazoa > Chordata > Mammalia > Primates > Hominidae > Pongo > Pongo abelii. Next base: position 119,035,017 of record NC_071999.2, read on the forward strand.
CACCTGCGGAGGGCTTGTTTACGTTTATTACACCCGAGCAAGGCCCGCACGCCCACCGGAGGGGCCAGGGTGCCCCCGGGAGCCACTGAGAGACCGGGGAGGCACAGGCTCCACCCGCCGCTTCCCTGGACTGCGAGGAGGCAGGGATGGCGAGTCAGGAGGAAGCCTATTTTTAGAAACGCTTAAGTGCCTACGATCTTCTGACCATCAAACAAGAAACGTTGCCTTTTGAAGCTGTAAACAGACGGCAGAACAAGAAGTCGCTGTGTCACTGGATACCTCTACATTTGAATACCGGCCATTAGGGAGAATCGCCCTGTAAACATTGATCCAGTGATTGAGGCTGGTTGGCTTGCTTCTGTTCTGCCCCGCGGTGTAATTCGGCTAATAGGTTTTGTTTGTCTCAGCTGAAATGTGAAACTTCCATTAGGTGTCTAACCTTGGCTAAAAGTGGTTTTCAGCCTATTTTTTAAAAATCTCCTTTGTCCCCACATGCGTTCTGACCTGACTCTGGCAGCCACAACCCAGACCCTAACAGAGTTGATGGTGAGGTTGGTGAAGGCATGACCCACGGTGGAAATTGGTTATTTCGGCTAATCCAGCGATTTTCTGGTTGAACTTTGAATGCGGAAACATCTTGCCCTTACTGGGGCAACGAGGGGAGGAACGGCGTGCACCAGAGACACCTTGGAATCCCACCCAGCCCGGATGTGTCTGCTGGGTTCTGGGACGGGCGCAGGTGACTGTATTTGCGCTGGTGGGAGGAGTTGCCCCCTTGGTTAAATCTGGAGGACACAGCTGCATGGTGCTTGCCCTCAGCCATTTCTCTCTTCTTACTTTGAGAATAATCTCTTTTTTTTTTTCTAGTTTCTCTTTTCTTAGGCATAGTCCTTTGGAAACTTACTGGGCTCACTTTTACCCACTATGAGACACTATTTGTCATGAGTAGTGCAAGGTTAGAGATAACCAGGTCCACATGCGCTTGTGTCTTTCCGTAGTGTGAGGCCTTTGTTGACGTTATTTCAGTCACAAAAGCTGGGAACCGCTGGTGCTTCCCGTCACTCGGGTAGTCCCGGCCGCGGGCATGCAGGCTCAAGCCACTCCTCACGTCAGTCAGTGTTGTAAACCATAGTAATAGTATACCTAATCAATACAGAAATGTTATAAACACTCCACAACAAACAACGTAACATTTAAATCAAGAGAAAAAGGGAGATCGGAGGAAGCGTTAATGAACCAGTCCGGTGGAGAGTGAAGCAGGCACCAGGAGCCCTGGGCTGGGCGGAGTGGTCCGTGGTCTTTCGAGGAGGACTCAGGTGGCAGAGCCTGCGGGGCAGATGCCAAGTTCTTATCACAAGTGACTGCAAGGCGGCAGCGGCTGAGGCAGAGTCCTCCCATGAGAACTGAGTGCTTTTTGTATCCTTATCTGGTTGAATACTGTCTTATTTTTTTTGTTTATTAAGCAAATCACCTTATCTTTGTTGGCAAAGTGCCCTATGAGATGTAAAACAAAGTCTTTTTCTAAGATGGAGTTTATTATATCAACAGTGCTCTATATACTATATATAAAAACTAAACTTTAAAAATGTTGCTTACACGAAAATTGAGAGAAGCGTATGTTTGTGCAGAAGACGAGCAGGTAGAAGGTTCCAGCGGTGAGGGGTGCTCACCTGGAGTGGCCGCGGTAGGGCCATGTGGCTGGAAGCAGGGCAGTGAGCAGTACTCAGCCTGTTGCGAGTGTGTAGGAAGAGAGCTTTGTTGAAATATAACTTACGTATAATAAAATCACCCACTTAAACAATTTGATGATTTTTATTATATTTACCGAGCTACACAACATCGCCACAATCTAATTTTAAAACATTTTCATCCCCTCAAATGAAACCCCATGCCCAGTACCAGGTGCTCCCAAGCCCTGTCCGCAGCTCCCCTCCCGTCACGCCCCAGCCCAGCCCTGGGCAGCTGCTAATCCACCTTCTGTCGCCCGCAGATTTGCCCGTGTGGACGCTTCTTGTGGATGGAGTCAAGCAGCCTGGGGCTTTGCGACTGGCTCTGCCACTTGGCGGGGTCGTCCCGCATTGCCCTGGTGACCAGGGATGCTCTGCGTCCTCTCCTGGGCTTGTTGGCCATTTGCAGGTCTCTAGAGAAATTCCGCCTTGTCTGTTTTTGAGTTTGAATCATTCTGTATATATTCCAGGTATAATCTCGAATCGTTTATGATTGGCATCTGATCACGGATGCTGCATGTAGGGAATGGCTCTGCCATGAAAGCCCAAGAACCCTGAGTGTGTCCACGTGGTCCGTACAGGGAAGGCCTGGCCCACGGTGATCTCTGTCTGGGCGGAACTCAGGAGCCTCCCAGAGCCCCGAGGGCTGTGGCCTATGACGTGCTGCCCTAGGCCATGGCCCGACCATCTCCCTCCCCAGAGGGTGCCATGAGGCCGTTTCTCATCGCCTCTGGGTTCTGATGAGCTGTGGCGCCTCCTGCTCTGCCCTGCCCCAGCATCGCCGCCCCCAGAACAGAGTGCAGGCTGTAAACCGCTTAGTGGTGGCCTGGATTGGCCTGCAACAGTTTGCGTGGTGTCACCCTGCCCTTCTGTTTTCATGTATTTTAATTTATTTGCTGCTTAATCTGACCAAAGGAAACGCCGCCTCTCTCTGTATCGACCAAACCCACCATGCCTTTCTCTTCCCACAGGAGAGTCTTGCTTTCCCGAGCTGTACGGGTCCCAAGCCGATGCCGGGCATTCAGCCAGTGACCAGGAGTCCTTCCCCACTCTCCCTGCCCTCTGAAAAAGCAAACGAAGGGAATCCTTGAACCTCTGGGAAGCTGTAGCCCTTTTGTAAACGTGCCGCCCTGTGGCGGATGGGGGTCCCAGAAAAGGCCCAGGGCTTTGTCTGCAGAAACAGCTTTTTTCCTGTGCTCTTTTGGGTAACTGGTCCTTCCTCAACACTGTCGATAGCAGCTGTGGCACTGGGCTCCATGCAGCCTGCAGCGGAACACGGTGTTTTTAGTCGTGGTGCCCTCTGTGTGGCAGCCGCCAACGCCCCGCTTGCGTGAGTGGCGATCTGCGTCTGTGGGTGACGCGCATCACGGAGTGTGGAGAGGTGCACCTGTGCGGGATTTCCACGCCACCTCCACCCTCCACCCCCCACCCCACCTCGTGCCTTCCCAGGGAAGTCTTGCCTGTGCCTCTGCTGCCTTGGGAAGAGAAGGGGTCCTGGAGGAACTCACAGAGCAGGGGGAGGCATCAAAGAACCTCAGTTCCTCAAACACAGTGCCTGCTGCCTCACTGCTTCCTGTCCGTCTCTCAAGGGGAACTAGGAATTCCCTCCTGTGTCTGGAGAGAGAACCTGGCTAAGCATTGCGGCCAAAGGTTGCAGCCTTCTGGGAAGTGTCCAATACAAAGGATAGACTGCAGGCTATTTTGATTTTACTCGTTTTTTAACAGAACTTTTATGAAAGCAAATTTTACTTGGGTCTGGTGCTAGGATTTTTCTTTACTTGTAAAATTAGCTGATGCCTCCCAGGTTTCGTAAGTCATCTGTTCTAAACTGGAAGCCAGGTGTCTTACATCAAAGCTTCCGGTATCTCCAGTTGCAGAAATTAGAAGAGGGTGGTTGAGGACCATGTCTTCTTGGGTGACGCCCTTGAGAAGATGTCAAGCCTGGGCCCTGTTTATTATATTTGGAGAAATGGGAGATGATGGTACTTTAGAGGAACATAGATCCCATTCCAGCAACTATTTTAATCAGGGACTCTCAGGGGAGGGTGAGATTCCAACTTACAAATTGCAAATGTGCGATATGCTGCACCCACTCACAAAAGACGTGTACCAGATCACAGTTGCAGCTCATTTCGAGGTAAAGCAGCCCTGAAAGACACGCAGAACCAGAGCAGGGGACCAGACTGAGCAGACAGGGGAGGCTTTGCCTTTCTGTGTTTGCACGCACAGCCCGGACTGCATGGTGACTTACAACGTATTTCTCATCCCAGGTCACAGTCTCAGAGTGTGAGAGCCCTGGGTCTCTGGGTCAGGGTCTGAATGAACGCTCTTTCCTTTGGTCCTTTTCCTATCACTGCCCTGTGTATGTCAGACTGGCTAAGCAACACACACGTCTGCTGGCATCGGTGAAAAGCGTCGTTGGCGTGCGAGGCTGTGTGTGTGAGCAGCTCCTCCCACCTTCGTCCCATCACGGGAGCTGCAGAGTTGCAAGACCCTGGTGAATGGAGGCTTTGTTGTTCGGTGGGTCCCACTTCCTCGGGGCAGGCGGCAAGGCCAGCAGGCTGCAGTGTGTACCTCGGATGTGGCGTCTGAGGGACAGCGAGTGGGTTCCCCGCAGGGGCCTTGCTTGCACTGGCTTAGAGAGCTAACAGCGTTTGGTGTGACTCAGTTTATCAGTCTTTCCCTGCTCTGAGGCAGGCCCTTGAAGTGCAGGTGAAGTACCCATGGGCTGGCCGCATAGCTTCTAGGTGTTTCTTCTTCCAGTGGGGTTGGCAGAACATGGCGTGAAGCTCTGCTGTGAAGCTGCCGCAGACAGCGCCCCTCTCTGCTGAAGGGCTCGTTATCCGACTCTGCCTTAGCCCCATCCTCTTCCTTCCTACCACACAGCGGGAGGCATGGGATGCACACAGGCGGGCTTCCACAGTCAGGGGGCCGCTGACAGGAGGAACCCCTCCCTGAGGGTGCTTTTGGCCCAGCAGCTTGAGGCCTCCAGGACATGCCTTCTCTAAAGGGGTGTTAGGTAACTGCAGTTTTCTCCTCTCCTACTTACTCATTGCCAGAATTTTTAAAAAGAAGGAGGCGAATACTTTCAAATGACTTATATAAAAATCTATATTTTAAATTTATTTCTGTAAGAAAAAAATTGGTTGGTACAAATATAGCAAAAATGTTAACATTTGTGAAATCTGGGTGATTTATTTCCTTACTCCAGTTTTCTGCATGTTTGAATTATTTCATAATGCCCCCCTCCGCCTGTGAGTGGGCGTATCTGGAGAGGTGTCATCCTTCCTGAAGAGGGACAGTGGCTGAGCCACTTGTGACCAGGGAAGCCCAGCCCACACCTCCATGGCCCTGGCGCAGGGCGGGGGCGACTTAGTTCATGACAACCTAGTTTCTGCCCCCAGTTCCAACTTGGGGTCAGCCAGAGAACAGCAAATATGCCCCTGTCCCCTTCTCCCCTTGCCAGCCCCACAGGATGCCGCGCCTCCCGGGCGTGAGCCCATGCCCGTCAGGCCCACAGCTGCCCTCCCAGCCCTCTTCCCTGGACTCCTTCCCACGTCCCTGGCCTGGCTGGAGTCCCTGGGAGCCCGTGGAGGCGGCTGACCTGCAGGCTCGGAGTCCGTGGCCACTGCTGCTTGTTCTGGTGGCCGTCGTTTGTTTCCACGGGGATTCATGTTGACATCTGTTACTCGTCCTCAAGTGAGCCCGTCTGCGTGAAGGCACACCTCGGGGCTGCTGAGTCGGCCACATCGTTGACAGTTCCCCACAGCCCCTCTAGTGTGTCCTGTGTGTGAGCAAAAGCGCAGGCTAGATCCCAGACCCTCCTTCCATCCCTGGACTGGGCGCATTGGAGCAAATTCCTTCATGCCGCCTGCTCCGTCCTCTCCCTTGCCCTGTTCCTTTCCATGCTTTATTAACGGGGAAATGCGGAGAGGGTCAGAGGGCCAGCGAGGTCAATGCCACCCCTCAAAAGGCAGGTGTCTGTGCTGTGTGACGCTGAACGCTGCCTAAACCATCTGGATAATTGATCGGGTGTGAGTTTGCACGCTGTGCTCTGGCCTGCGTGGCGATGGTTCTGGGTTTGGTGTCGCGCTTTGTCAAATGGGAAGTGATAGTAAATTCTATTTTATTTATTTATTTTTTTGAGACAGAGTCTCACTCTGTCGTCCAGGCTGAAATGCAGTGGCACTATCCTGGCTCACTGCAACCTCTGCCTCCCGGGTTCAAGCCATTCTCCTTGCCTCAGCCTCCCAAGTAGAAGTAGCTGGGATTACAGGCATATGCCACCACTCCTGCCTAATTTTTGTATTTTTAGTAGAGACGAGGTTTTGCCATATTGGCCAGGCTGGTCTCAAACGCCTGACCTCAGGTGATCCACACGCCTTGGCCTCACAAAGTGCTGGGATTACAGCCATGAGCCCCCGCGACTGGCCGAGATGACCTGTCGGGTGAGAGGCTCCAGCTCCTGGCCTGGGATTAATATCTGACCAAATGCTGTGGTGCACACTGAGAGTGTCGCATCATAGATCTTCTGAAACGCAGCGTCTAGTCCCTTGAGCCTCTCTGCACCGCCGGTTTAGAGTTCATGCTCCTGTGGCAGGGGCCTCAGGGGCGTTTGCTCCTTGGGGAAATTTTCCTCAACCACTGAACACAGGTGCTGGGCACCTGTCAGAAAGCCACACTGCCAGGCACCACCAAGCTCAGGCGCTGGCACCTGTCAGAAAGCCACACTGCCAGGCACGTGCACAAAGACTGTGTGTTTTCAGGCAGCAGTGGATCAATCCCAAATGTCAAAACTATCTTTAAAAAAATAATTAAGACTGGGCATGGTGGCTCACGCCTGTAATCCCAGCACTTTGGGATGCTGAGGCGGGCAAATCACCTGAGGTCAGGAGTTCGAGACCAGCCTGGCCAACATGGTGAAACCCAATCTCTATTAAAAATACAAAAATTAGCCAGGTGTGGTGGCACACACCTGTAATCCCAGCTACTTGGGAGGCTGAGGCAGGAGAATGGCTTGAACCTGGGAGGCGGAGATTGCAATGTGCTGAGATCACGCCATTGCACTCCAGCCTGGGGGACAAGAGCGAGACTTAGTCTCAAAAAAAAAAAAAAATAATAATATAATAATTAAGGGAAGGAGCCATGGAGGCTGCCCAGGTAGCTGCATTGACGGAATTTGTGGTGACATTTTCTCTGAGGCTCCTGTGCTATGCGGTTACAGCTGCCCCTCTGTGAAGCCCCCTTCTGCTGGAAGGTGGGTGGGAAGGCTGCCAGGACGCTGTGCAGTGCCGTGTCCTGAGCGCACATATTAGGAGAAGGGACGTGAGACTTCCTCCCCTGTGGGCTCCATGCAGCCGGGAAGCCCTGCCGCCCCCTCCCCATGCACTCCCCACATGCCACTCACCGTGCCTTTCTGCCCCAACTCCAGGTGTGGAATTCCTCTCGGAGGTGCTCTTATGGCACCCTGTGCAGAGAGGCCTGGGCCTGGCCCGGAAGAAGGCACAGCCCATGTGCGGGCACCTCTGCAAGGCATGCTGGGGTCCATTTTCCTGTTTCCCCAACCCTGTGGCACTCCTTCCTGTTCCTTCTTCTACGGTCTTCCGTGTGAGTCATGGAAATGAGACAGATGGGCATGTTTAGCATCATACCACACATACCTTTTGCAAAAATGTATTTTTTTAGCAGCCAGGTGAGCAGCTGATGTGGTGGACAGAAAGCTCACCGGAGGCCCTGAGGCCTTGCGGCCTCCACGTGCCTCTCATCAGTGTGTGAGGTGCAGTAGGCAGAGGTTTGCTGAGCTTAGCGGCTCTGTGAGAGGAGGTCGTCCAGGTCAGTGGCTTTGAAAGCCCCGGCACACTCCGGCTCCCATGCAGTTATGTTGTGTAAGAATGGCAACAGGGCCAAAACCTTGTAACTCTTTTCAGAGTTGGATGTAAAACACTGAAGTAGTTAGAAATACATTCTAAGTTGAGGTAATTTGGGGCATGGTGGCATGCCTGCAATCTCAGTGCTTTGGGAGGCTGCACAGGGAGCATCGCTTGAGCCCAGGAGTTCAAGGCTACGGTGCACTGTAATTGTCCCTGTGAACAGCTGCTGGAGTGAGTAGCCGCTGGAGTGAGGAGTAGCCGCTGGAGTGAGGAGTAGCCACTGGAGTGAGTAGCCGCTGGAGTGAGGAGTAGCCGCTGGAGTGAGGAGTAGCCGCTGGAGTGAGGAGTAGCCGCTGGAGTGAGTAGCCGCTGGAGTGAGGAGTAGCCGCTGGAGTGAGTAGCCGCTGGAGTGAGGAGTAGCCGCTGGAGTGAGTAGCCGCTGGAGTGAGGAGTAGCGGCTGGAGTGAGGAGTAGCCGCTGGAGTGAGGAGTAGCCGCTGGAGTGAGTAGCCACTGGAGTGAGGAGTAGCCGCTGGAGTGAGGAGTAGCCACTGGAGTGAGTAGCAGCTGGAGTGAGGAGTAGCCGCTGGAGTGAGGAGTAGCCGCTGGAGTGAGGAGTAGCCGCTGTGCTTTAGCTGGGACAGGGCAGCAACACCCCATCTTTAAAAAAAGTAATTAATTATTGTTTAAAAGTAAAAGTTTTCACTTCCTCGGAGATTTTCAGGAAGAGCTTTATATCTAAGTTTCTAGAATTTACAGGGAAGACTGAAACAGAGAAGCACTTCTGACATCTAGGAATGACTTTTCCTGACGGGCATGGTGGCTCACGCCTGTCATCCCAGCACTTTGGGAGGCTGAGGTGGGTGAATCACCTGAGGTCAGGAGTTCGAGGCTAGCCTGGCCAACACACCATTTCTACTAAAAATACAAAATTAGCTGGACGTGGTGGCACTTGCCTGTAATCCCAGCTGCTAGGGAGGCTGAGGCGGGAGAATTGCTTAAACCTGGAAGCAGAGGTTGCAGTGAGCCGAGATTTTGCCATTGCACTCCAGCCTTGGAGATGAGAGCAAAACTCTGTCGCATTAAAAAGAAAAAACAAAAAAGAATGACTTTTTCCTCTAAGGTAGTAAAGAAAATCACTTGAGTCATTAAAGCATTAAACCAAAGGCAAGCTGAAAATCAGAGCAAGTTTGATGGTGGTAGTTGTACAGATGAGTGATATCTCTTGATGCCAGGATGACTGTTAGGTTTCTAGAATGAGACAGTGTGGAAATAATGATCTCGTGTGCAAACCAGCGTGCCTTTCATTTGGCAAAAATATTTATAACACTTTTACTGAGGTATAATTCACGTACCGTAAAATCCTCCCTTTTAAAGCATGCAATCCGTTGGTTCCAACTGGAAAATATTCGAAGTCGTGCACCCACCACCACCTTCCAACCCAGAAGGTTTTCATCCCCCGGGCAGGGGCCATCGGCAGCCATTCGCCCAGCCCCCAGCAGCCCCCGTCTCTGCGTTTGCCTTTCTGGGCATTTCCTCAGAATGGATTCACAACACGGTGTTGCTTCACATGCGAACACGGTGTTGCTTCACACGCGGGATGCTTTCTGTCCCCACACGTGTTGCTGTGGGAGTCAGCGCTTCCTTTCCGTGTATCCCTTCATCAGTGGACATGCGTTTGGAGGCTGCCACCTTTGTCTTCCATGAACAGCGCAGCCGTGAACCTTTTCGCCGAATTTTTTGTGCCCCTCCAAGAGTTGCTCAAGATGTTTCCTTTGGTCGGTTTGTGTCCTATGGTCAGTCCCATCAGCACAGGGTAGATTTTTACTTCAACTGGAACTTGATGCCAGCCCTCCAGGGGACATGCCACGTGGCTTTCTCAGTGCAGTTTGGACCATGGGTTGTTAATGAGTCATTAGGAAACCTGTTACTTGACGTAGACAGTTTGGTGCCTGGTTTCAGCTTTGCGTTGCTGATGGAAGCCTCTGGCTGTGGGTGGGTTCTGCTGGGAGGAGTTGCACAGGGCTGGCTGAGCTGTGTCGCTGATCCTGTCTGGGAATGCAGAGAGAGAGAGGCTGGGGTCTCCGTCCTTCTGCCCTGGAGAGCTTCCCGACTACCCGTGTCTTTACTCTGAATCCTGAAAACAGCCCCGTGTGGTGTGACCCCGTCTTTTGTTTGTTGTTTTGAGACGGAGCCTCGCTCTGTCATCCAAGCTGGAGAGCAGAGGTACCATCTTGTCACTGCAACCTCCTCCTCCGGGTTCAAGCATTTCTCCTGCCTCAGCCTCCCAAGTAGCTAGGACTATAGGCACCCACATGCCCAGCTAATTTTTGTGTTTTTTTTTTTCTTTAGTAGAGATGGAGTTTCACCATGTTAGCCAGGCTGGTCTTGAACTCCTGGCCTCAAGCCATCCGTCTGCCTCAGCCTCCGAAAGTGCTGGGATTACAGGCATGAGCTACTGTGCCCACCAGGGACCCCATTTTGTCTATGCCCCATTTATGCACAGGATGTCTGGCCCTGGATTCAAGACTGGTGAGGTTCAGAAGTTACATGATTGAGGCTCCTGAGTTTGTTTTCGTTGCTAACTGTACAGAGAACCAGAATCTTAGGGCTGGGAGGACCACGAAGGTTGGGCCTCCTTATCCCTTCATGTCGCTGCTGACAACATTTGACAGAGACACGTGGTGTGAGGTAGCCACAGCCACAGAGCCAGTGAGCATCAGGGACCGGGTGCCCTGTCCCCAGGCCGCCGTTTGTGACGGTGTGTGCATCCTCTGGGGGTCCAGCGTGTTTTCAGCTCTGTTCCTTCAGCCACAGAGCCAGTGAGCAGCAGGGACCGGGCGCCCTGTCCCCAGGCCGCCGTTTGTGACTGTGTGTGCATCCTCTGGGGGTCCAGCGTGTTTTCGGCTCTGTTTCTTCAGCCACAGAGCCAGTGAGCAGCAGGGACCGGGCGCCCTATCCCCAGGCCGCTGTTTGTGACTGTGTCTGCATCCTCTGGGGGTCCAGCGTGTTTTCGGCTCTGTTCCTTTTGGGCAGTTTAGTCTTCCTAGAATTTGAACATTTGTGAGCTGCTCTGTCTATGGAGTAGCCATTCTTTTATTCATTTACTTTCTTAATAAACTTGCCTTCACTTTGCAAAAAAAAAAAAGAATTTGAACATTTGTGGCGTATACAACACAAAGAGCTCCCTTTGGTTTGAAGTGTGAACCTGAAGAGACACGTACATTTCCAGCCTTCCTGATGCCCTGGGTGAGGCCGTCTAAGTGACCTCATGGCCTCAGGTCCCTTCCTGTTCCAGTCTGGTGTCTGTTACGCTGACGAGGCCGTCAGGCAAGGCCGCCCACTTGCCGGGCAAGGCCCACTGCACATTGGCAGGCAGCCTATTTTCTGATGCCATGGCACAGACAAAAATAGTCATTCCTACTTGTGGCAGTTTAAACGCCACTACACTGTTGGGCTGTATCTGAGTTGTTTTTGATGTAATTATATAATGATAAACGTCTGCTCGCCGGTGTTGAGACTATGGAGTGGACTTTATCCATTCATCCTGATCGTTCCTCCATGAGACAGGGTCCCTTTGTTGCTGGCTGGAAGCGGCCAGGAAGCGTGGGCTCGCTGTGGCGTGGGCAATGCCACACGGCTCCAGGGAAGCGTTTGGCTTTCCGAACCAGTGTCTGGGCTCGTGGCCACTCCTGAAATTCAGTTGCTGTCTTTGAAGCTTAGAAGAAAGTTTCTAGGATTTTCACTTTTGTATTAAAAGATACCTGTATGCTTTTCTCTTTTTCTGGTTCACTTATATTCTTATTCAGTGCAATTTCCTGATTGCACAAGAATGAGAAACATTTGTTTGGCTATGTTCTGTGAAAACAAAGGAGCCAGGGTCTTTTCTTAGCCTTTATAGGCAGCAGTTTATTTATGAAGCTCTTAGGACGCTTTTAAAGTCCACATCCCTTAGGTTTGTTAGCTTCACCACAAAATAGAGACAGCAGGGAAGGCCCCCGTCAGGCAGGGAGACCCAGTCCCGGAGGAGGAAGGCCCGTCCTCGTGGGGAGGGGCAGCCAGGCTGTGGGAAGGAAAACTGCGTCTGGCTCGTTTGAGGGTGGAGTGCTCTTCCCTGGCCTGGTGGCTGCCTTGTGTACGTCTGTCCCCAGGAGTGTGGAAGCCTCGGCTCCCCGTGGAAACACTGGTTCATAGTCTCAGCCGAACATCTCTGAAAACACAGTTGGGGCACACGGGGACTGCTGTGGTCTCTTTCCGTTATTTTACTTAGACTTTTCTGCAAAGCTGAGTCCTAATAAAAGAAATTGCAGGTGAATTACCAATGGAATTTATTAAAGCAAATGTGCAGACATTCACACAGCTCCTGTCCGGGATGTTCTGGGTGGGACAGTGTGGAAAGACTTCCTCTGAGAGGTTGATAGAGGAGCAGAGGAGCTGATAACATAAACAAGTCCAAAAACAGCCCCATGAGGTTTATAAACGAGAGCACCACGCAGACAGGGACTCCAGACTGTTCAGGCCCTGCCTGCCTTTCTTGGCTTTAAAAAATGAGAGTTCCCTGAAGCACTGAGGGGCAGCCCACAGAGAAAGGAGTTGGCCCCGAGCATTTACAAGTGTCTGTGCTGGGCCGGGCCCCTGGCCATATTCTGTTCCCATTGCCTCATTTCATGCTCCAGGACCCTGAGAAAGTGCTGGTGTCCCCCTCACGGGTGAGCAGCTCAGTGGGAAACTGTCCCTGTGCCTGCGGCGAGGAGTGGCCCGGTCAGCCCTTCAATGGCAGTGCCTGCTCGTCTTTCCCGTCCCATCGCACCGCATTCACCTCATGGAGGAGGCTTCCGTCTCCTCTTCAGCTGTGTTTCTCATGCCCCAGAAAGGCTAATGTCTTGCAGTTCCTTCAGAGAACTGGGGCATGGGACAAGAGCCACATGCTAAGGCCACGTATTCTGAGGTGGGCTCAGGGCCATGGCCAGGGCTGCGTATTCAGATGTGGGGTTTGGATTTCCTGTTACGAGCTAAGGTATTTTTGTGGTTTTAGTGCTGACATCAAATGGCCCGCCTGAGTGTTGTTGAAATATTTCTTGTGAGAGCTGTTTCCTTAACTCCTCCAAATACAGTGTTCTGAGTAATATAGAGATGGTCAGGCCTAAGTCATCTTTGCAGGAGAGCCTTCCTGTTCCTGACACCCAGCAGGGTTGAGCGACTCTTAGGCATCTGCAGATGCAGGGCCGGTGACCCCACAGTGGGGCAAGAACCTGGAGGGTTCTTGGCTTTGCTCAGGAAAGAATTCAAGGGCAAGCAGAAGGCAGAAGAAAACAGCTTTATTGAAGAGGCTACAGCTCCCTGACTGCGCCTGCAGAGTGGGGCTGCCCCACAGGCGGAGAGGAGTAGCTCAGGGCAGATTTAATTGCATGCAGATTAAGGGGTGGTTTATGCAGAAATTTCTAGGAGAAGGATGTAACTTGTAGGCAGAGGGTCATTGCCATGGAAAGGGGCCGCAGCTCCTGGCTGTTGCCATGGCAATGGTAAACTGACAGGCACACCGCGGCCATGTCTTATGGAAAGCTGCCTCTGCCCCAGCCCTGTTTTCACTAGTCTTCAATCTGGTCCGGTGTCCAAGCCCCACCTCTGGAGTCGAGTCCCACCTTCTACTCCAATATCATAGTCTGTCTGTCTTCTTCCATTAAAGACCTTTCCCAACATCACTGTCTCTTCTGTTTTGGAAGCCTTACGATTTGGCCACACGTTCTGTTCTTTTTTTTTGAGACAGAGTCTCGCTCTGTCACCCAGGCTGGAGTGCAGTGGTGCTATCTCGGTCACTGCAAGCTCCACCTCCCAGATTCACGCCATTCTCCTGCCTCAGCCTCCCGAGTAGCTGGGACTACAGGCGCCCGCCACCACGCCCGGCTAATTTTTTGTATTTTTTAGTAGAGACGGGGTTTCACCGTGTTAGCCAGGATGGTCTCGATCTCCTGACCTCATGATCCGCCCATCTCGGCCTCCCAAAATGGTGGGATTACAGGCGTGAGCCACCGCGCCTGGCCGTGTTCTGTTCTTATGTACACGCCCTGAGCTGTTTCCACTGGCAGTCAGCTTTGGAGTTCACTGTGTGGCTCTCACAGGAGTGCAGACCCTCCTGGTGCTCACCAGAAGACCTTGGCCCATGAGGGCTGCGTAAGACAGGGTGGCTCGGGCCTGGGGTGCTGGGCCCCAGATCTCCCTGCAGCCCTGAACGATGCTTTCAGCAGCAGGTACAGGTCTCCCTTCCGACGAACGTGCCTCAAGGCAACACTGGGCAAGAGCCTTTGATGCAGGTTCTGAAGCAGCTGCCTAACACTGCTCTCCTTTCCACAGTGTGCAGGAGAAGAGAATTGGGTGGACAGCAGGACCATCTACGTGGGACACAGGGAGCCACCTCCGGGCGCAGAGGCCTACATCCCACAGAGATACCCAGACAACAGAATCGTCTCGTCCAAGGTAACTTGGCTTGGGTCTGAGTGTCCATGATGTGTCTAAAAAGCAGCTGCCAGGGGGTGTTAGTGCTTCTCGGTTTCAAAGACCAGCTCTGCTCCTGGCCCTGCTGTCACGGCCACCAGCCACCCCCAGCAAGAGCTTTGGATCAGGACCTCACCGAGGGTGCTGCTCTCTCCCTCCCGGTGACTGCCCACAGAAGGCTTTCCACCTGCCCAGGGCTCACAGCTCAGTGTCTCTATTCTTGGGTGACCGTGTCACAGAGGCAGTGCAGGTCTGAAGTCCAGGATCCAAACCCCACCCAGGTCCCACTTCTGAGGCGCCTGGCCATGTGCTTGTCGTGGGCCACCCTGGCCAGAGTCTCAGTGCCAGTAAGGTAGAAACGATACCAGCCACCCTGGAGAAAAAGCCAACAAACGCAGGCTGGACAGCAAAACCTGGGGGGAAATCTTTAAGCTTGTTCACAAGGTGCAGCCCAGGCAAAGCGTAGGAAGCACGAGCAGAGTGCCGCGGTCTAAACAAAGCGTGTTTCTCTCCATGGACTGGAGCGTGGAAGTGCACACACATTTCCCACGTTCAGAGAGTGACCTGGAAACGGGTCTTAAGAACAAGGTGGAAATTTAGCTGCTGCCATTAAACACGGGGTAAACTGTACTTTCCAGATGGTGCGGAACGTATGTGCCTGTGTTCAGACTCCGTTTATCTTCACTGTCCTTCAAAATGGATGAGCTAAACACAGGCACACGCATGGACGGGCTGCACATGGGGATGTGTGTGGCGGCCCACCATTCACACGTGTGTCCTCACATGTAGACGCACTTAATTTACACTGGGTGTCCTGCCGTCTAAACTCCTGTGGAGACCTACTTAATTCACACCAGGCGTCCTGATGTGTAGACCCCTGTGAAAAACTACTTAATTCACACCGAGTGTCCTGATGCGTAGACCCCTGTGGAGACCTACTTAATACACACCGAGTGTCCTGATGCGTAGACCCCTGTGGAGACCTACTTAATTCACACCGAGTGTCCTGATGCGTAGACCCCTGTGGAGACCTACTTAATTCACACCGAGTGTCCTGATGCGTAGACCCCTGTGGAGACCTAATTAATTCACACCCGGCATCCTGATGACATGTAGAGTCCTATGTAGACCTACTTAATTCACATCGGGTGTCCTGCCGTGTAAACTCCTGTGGAGACCTACTTAATTCACACCGGGCATCCTGACGTGTAGACTCCTATGTAGACCTATTTAATTCACACCAGGCGTCCTGACGTGTAGACCCCTGTGGAGACCTACTTAATTGACACCGGGCATCCTGACGTGTAGACTCCTCTGTAGACCTATTTAATTCACACCAGGCGTCCTGATGTGTAAACCCCTGTGGAGACCTACTTAATTCACACTGGGCATCCTGACGTGTAGACCTCTGTGTAGATCTACTTCATTCACACCAGGTGTCCTGACATGTAGACTTCTGTGTAGACCTACTTCATTCACACCAGGTGTCCTGACGTGTAGACTCCTGTGTAGACCTACTTAATTCACACTGGGTGTCCTGACGTATAGGCCCCTGTGATAAACCTACTTAACTCACACCAGGTGTCCTGATGTATAGACCCCTGTGGTAGACCTACTTAATTCACACCGGGTGTCCTGACGTGTAGACTTCTGTGTAGACCTACTTCATTCACACCGGGTTTCTTGATGTGTAGACTCCTGTGATAAACCTACTTAATTCACACCGGCTGTCCTGACGTGTAGACCCCTGTGATAGACCTACTTAATTGACACCGGGCGCCCTGACATGTAGACCCCTGTGGAGACCTATTTGATTCACATCCAGCATCCTGACATGTAGACTCCTATGTAGACCTACTTAATTCACACCAGGCATCTTGATGTATAAACCCCTGTGTAGACCTACTTAATTCACACCAGGCGTCCTGATGTGTAGACTCCTGTGTAGACTTACTTAATTCACACTAGGCATCCTGACGTGTAGACCCCTGTGTAGAGCTACTTAATTCACACTGGGTGTCCTGATGTGTAGACCTCTGCGATAGACCTCCTTAATCCACACCAGGTGTCCTGATGTGTAGACCCCTGTGGTGGACCTACTTAATTCACACTCAAGCGTCCTGGCATGTAGACCCCTGTGGTTCTTAATTATTTATGTGCTCTTGAAGAGTTGCACATTTTTAAAGAATATTTTACAACAGAAAAGGTCACCTTTTCAAAGCCTTTTTATGGGATTATTTAATTTGTAACTCCAGGATTACAAAAAATTTTAATAGCTTTAACCTCTAGAAACAGGACATATAAATGCCGAAAAACAAAGTCCCAACCACGTAAGTGCTGTGGGTGGTTTCCCAGTCATGATTCATGGAAGGAGAAATGTACTGATGAGAAATCACATCCAAAATATTGTCTCTGCAGTGGTAATACTTATAAAGTTGACGCAGTCTCAGGCAGAGCTCACTGAAGATGGTTTCCAAGCTCATATGTACTTCACCCACCCCCCACCCTCCAGCCCAAAACAAATCCCAGACGTACTGCTTAGAACTCAGCCTGCGCGGCCCAGAGGTACAGAGAGGCAGAAAGCACCCAGGTGTCCACATGCGGTGCCATTGAGGACTTGTAGGGCAGGATTCCAGGATATGGGTGATGGGCGTGTGGAACCGCAGTTGGCACCGCCTGCACAGTGTGGCTCATCTGAGCCAGATAGGGGCCGTGAAGGCATCACCCAGCCCACCCCCTGGGAGCTGGCTTCTCCCTTCCTGGGGCAGAGCTCGCCCGACAGCCCCACGTGCCTGGTTCTCCCTGCAGATGAGGATGCTGTGTGGGGCCACAGGGAAGAAACCAGCAGCAGCAGCAGAGCTCAATCCAGGCGTCGGAGGAGGGTCCTGGTCCCCCTGGCAGGGGCTGGCGGGAAGCTGCACTCCTGTGATTGCCCATGGAGGTTTTGGAGATGACAGAGCATGGCGATTTCTGCCTCCCACTCCTGACCCCTTTGCTGTATCATTCAAGTTTTGTCCTTTTCCTACTGTCCGTTTCAGACGTCCCTGCAGGCAGTGGCCTCGGTGGCTTTGCGCCGCCTGGCCCTGCTCCCTGGCTCTGTGCTACCCTCTCTCCCCCTCGGCTGGGCCCTTCCTCTCCGCTGCTCCCGGTGGAACTGGAGCCCCTTGAGGTCTCTTCAGTTTCTGATCCGGGAAGCCCTGCGGTGGGCAGGTTGTCAGGATGGGTTTTGTGGGCTTATTGCTGGTTTCCAGGGCCTTTGAGAAGCCGTGTCTCCTTCCTACAAGGAAGCCCTCGCTCAGGAATGCATAGACCGGGGCCAACAGGCTCTCAGGAGCGACGTCTGAGCGCAGATGGAGGGCGTGGCGGGGCCAAGAGAGCACTTGGCCCCCTTTCATCTCAACCTCTGAGGACAGAAGGGGGCTCTCAAATCCGCCCATGCATTGAGATCTTATTAGCAGCTTAGTCTCAGTTTCATGTGGATGAGGTTGTATAATTTCAAGGGAAAATTACGTCCAGCATAACCTCTTTTGCTAATGGAACTCAGGAAGGAAAGGCCCTCAGAAAGGCTGGAATCTGGAATCTAGGCAGGTAGCTGGCCTGACAGTAACCTCGATCCAGATAAACCAAAGTGGAATTCTCAAGCCTGGAATTGATGACTCGTAATTGTTTTCATTTAACAGCTCAGGATGTGTGAAAAAAAAAAAAAATGCCGTTTAATTTGTAAGACATAAGTTTACGACTGATTTTGGAGAATACATTTGTGATAACGTATCTATGTTTTCCTGGGGTGGCGGAGGAAATGATTTCTACCTAAAAAAAAGAAATGCTAGTAGTTAAGACTTTTTAAGTGCCACAGAAGCTTGTTCTCAGCAAGTTTGCTTTTATGAAATCAAAGGATGAAAGCCTTTGTCACGGAAGAAGTCGTAATAGAGGATGAAAATGCCGTCGGATTATTTTTAACTTCTCATCTGTTTGACGGAAGTGCAGTTACTTGTGATCGGCGATGATAGCGTTTGTTTCCTCCTTGGGGGAGAGACTTTGGGCAGTGTCAAAACCCGAAATGACAGCCCAGCACTCCCCATTCCCTGCTTCCTGTGCTGTGCAGAGCTCCCCCAGGCTTGCTTGCACCCCCCACATGGGGAATCCTGAACTCCAGAAAGTGACGGATCACTGCGTGCCTCCTTTTCCAGGTTTGTACTTCGGGGCACAGAATTCACATGGTTCCCAGCTTTGCCCACAGGAGGCTACAGAATTAAACCTTGGCTTAGCCTATACTGTCCCTCCATGCCTTCAAGAAAGTTGAATCCTTCTGGTAATTGGGCAGGAAAAATTCCCTCTGCAATTCGTAGGTATAGCCAGTGTTTTCATGACTTATATTTGTATAAATGATTTCCATGTTTATTATATCATGTAATCTCTAAAACAACCCTGTAAGCCCACCAATACTGATTATTCCCAACGTATTCATGAAGAAGCTGAGGCTTAGAGCTCAGTCATGTGCATGAGGCCACAAAAGAGGATATAGCCCCTGTAGTCTGGCACTGGGCTTGGACTTCCTTCCGCAGAGCCAGGGGCCCTTTTCTTTTCATTTTTGAGATAGAGTCTCTCTCTGTGCCCAGGCTGGAGTGCAATGGCGCGATCCTGGCTCACTGCAACCTCTACCTCCCGGGTTTAAGTGATTCTCCTGCCTCAGCCTCCCAAGTAGCTGGAACTACAGGTGCCCACCACCACACCCAGCTAATTTTTATGTTTTTAGCAAAGATGGGGTTTTGCCGTTGTTGGCCAGTCTGGTCTTGAACTCCTGACCTCAGGTGATTCGCCTACCTCGGCCTCCCAAAGTGCTGGGTTTACAGACGTGAGTCACCATGCCCGTCCAGAGGTGCTTTTCTTAACAGCCCCTCTGGGTGCTCACGAATTTCCAGCATCAGTAATCCACTGTCCTGGCATAATTTTCTGTGTTTTGCATCCCTGCCTCCCGGTCATAAACGAAAGAGTGACCTCAGTTCCATGCGCGTGGCTCGTTGTCCCAAGCAGATGGGTGTCCGGTGTCCCCGCCTTTTTCAGGACTGTCAGGTGGGCCCCGTGATGCTGGAGCCGTGTTCAGGTAAACACTAGCTGGGGCTTCAGACAGCTTGCAGGTGCTCCTGCGGGCACCTGGGCTGCTGGCAGAGGACAGTGCCCGGGTTCGTCTCGCAGCCAGAGGCCAGAGGCAGGCCAGGTGAGGCCATGCTCTTCCCTGTCTGCACACCACACTGCTGGCGAGTAACAAAAAACAGAGACTGGCTTCCACAAGGGACAGGAGGCAGGCGGAAACCTGAGGCTCAGACGCTAGTGAGGCGTTCCAGCTCAGGGCCAAAATCAGAGCCAGGGCAGCTGTGGACTCTGGCTATGGCATCTGTTGTACAAGTGAGAAATGAAAAGAATGACTGTCCCGTGTCATTCAGCAAAATGCATGGTGTCTTTGGAGGTGAAGAGAGGTGCCAAGCACCACTCGGTTTTCCCAGATTTCCTGCAGGAGGAAAACCACTTGGTTCTATGCTGTGGCTTTCACGCCAGGAGTTCCCAGGATTGAGGACATCTGCTGATTGTATCACAGTTGAAGGGCCCAGTGTTACATTACATTGTGTCCCCAGGCAAATATTTATATTTTTACAGTTCAACAACGATGAGCAAAGGATAACTGGCCACCATTGTCAGCTTTCTCGCTCTAATGTGTAGAATAAAATGCTCATTTCAGTTTATTTTATCCCGATGGTACTGCTGTGTCAGTGCAGTCATGACCATTTAAATGAGTTCATTGGGGTTTCACTTTTCTTGTTAGACATCACCAGGAATTAATAACCCTCCTTTTGACGATAGTAATGGTCAGCAGTAATAACTTACTCTGTGAAACATAGAGATTACACAGCATCATGGGGCTCAGCTGCAGCCCTCAGTGCCTGATTAGAATAAAGCAATTGAGGCCGGGTGCAGTGGCTCACACCTGTAATCCCAGAACTTTGGGAGGCCGAGGCGGGTGGATCACAAGGTCAGCAGTTCTAGACCAGCCTGGCCAACATGGTGAAATCCTGTCTCTACCAAAAAATAAAAAATTAGCTGGACGTGATGGCGGGCGCCTGTATTCCTACCTACTCGGGAGTTTGAGGCAAGCAAATCACATGAACCCGGGAGGCAGAGGTTGCAGTGAGCCGAGATTGTGCCAATGCACTCCAGCCTGGGTGACAGACACAGTAAGACCCTGTCTCAAGAAAAGAAAAGAAAAAAAGAATAAAGCAATCGTGCAGGTGGTTTCAAATTCCAAAGCTGTACAGTAACATTCAAATATGGTAAGGCCCGGCCAGGCGAGGTGGCTCACACCTGTAATTCCAGCACTCTGGGAGGCTGAGGCAGGTGGATCACCTGAAGTCAGGAGTTCAAGATCAGCCTGGGCAACATGGTGAAATCCTGTCTCTACTAAAAATACAAAAATTAGCTGGGCATCGTGGGGGGGTGCCTGTAATCCCAGCTACTCGGGAGGCTGAGGCACGAGAATCGCTTGAACCTGGGAGGCGGAGGTTGCAGTGAGCCGAGATGGCGCCACGGCACTCCAGCCTGGGTGACAGAGTGAGACTTCATCTCAAAATAAATAAATAAATAAATAAGTTATGGCAAGTCCATGAGTTTGCACAGCCTTCCAGGCCTGATGGAAGTTGATCTGCATGTTTAGAAGGATCGCAGATCATATTTTATCTCATAAATATTACCAAAACTTCCTCGTATAACATGGGAACTTTCAAAACCATAGAGAGGAGCATTGTAAATCTCTGTGGCTCATCTCCACTGTCGCGGTTCCCAGCTTGTAGCCAGCCTGTTGCATCTGCACCTTCACTTTAGTTCCAAGGGTCCTTTGGAAGGAATCCTGGACAGCGTGTACTTTTCATCTGAAAGTACTTCAGTAAATGAAAGGTAGAATTTTAAGTAGACTCTTTTTTCATTAATGTGACTTTGTTGCTGAGTGATGTATTATAGAAATTTGTGGAAACGTATAATTATAATAAATTTGTTGGCTTGGGTGCTGGAAAGTAAGACTGGCCTCACATGGGTGGGCTAAGGTATTTCTTTAATGTGTCCTTTTAAAAGTTAATGGAGAGTAACTGACTTTTTCATTATGGCCCATTTGAGAGAAAATATATCTTTCTCAAATATTTAAAAAGATCGATCACATGTATAATGTTTGCCAAGTTGTATACACAAGAAAACTAGAGCTCAGAATCATTAAATAATTTGCTGAAGTTTACATGGTTTTTAAATGGCAGGGCCAGCCAGGATCAAATGTGGGGACTGACTCTGAAGTCTATGTGTTTCATAGTATGCTAAAGAGTAAATATTTCCAGAATTTCGATAGAGTACCTAAATTATCTTGAGGTGGGGTTAGCAAATTGAGAATTAAGATTGTCGTTTTTGTAAAGGAAGAAAGTGCCTATACTTTTATTGGCAATCTGGTGTTTTTGTTTGCTTTTTTTCTGAATGAGAAACAAAAGGAATGAAGAGCTAGCCATGTGTTCTCTACTCTGTCTCAGTTTGTATGTCTACTTTTCCGTCCAGAGTTCTTGCCTTTTGGTTCTCAATTTGGTTGCATTCCCATGAAGAAAACCTAGTGTGGCAGGCAGAAGGATGGCCTCCCACAGATGTCCACATCCTGATCCCCAGAACCTCTGACTATGACACTGTCTGTGGCCAGGGAATCAAGATTGCCAAACAGCTGACGTTAAAATAGGGAGGTGATTATAGAACTATTCATGTGGTCAAAAGTAACCACAGAGGCACTCGTAAGTGGAAGAGGGAGGCAGAACAGACTGTCTGAGCTACGGCTGGCTTCAGAGGGTGAAGGGGACCAAAGGATGCAGACAGCCTCTGCAGGAAGCAGGAAAAGGCAAGAAAAGTTTCTCCCTGGAGCCTCCAGGAAGGAACCAGCCCTGCTGATATTTTAATTTCAACCCAGTGAACCCCATTGCAAACTTCTGACCTCCAGAACAGTAAGATAATAAATTTGCGTTGTTTTAAGTCACAAAGTGGAATTTGTTATAGCAGCATAAGAAACCCATACACCTGTCCTAACTACTTTGGGGATTTATAACACAGACTGTACAGAGATTGACGTGATGTCAAAGGACCCGTGACCTTGAGACATGCCCATAGAATCATACACCTGCCCTAGCCACATCGGGGATTTATAATACAGACTGTACAGAGATTGACGCAGTGTCAAAGCACCTGTGAGCTTGAGACATGCCCATAGAATTATACCCCTGGCTTAGCCACATTGGGGATTTATAATACAGACTGTACAGAGATTGATGTGGTGTCAAAGCACCTGTGAACTTGAGACATGCCCACAGAATCATATTCCTGCCCTAGCCACATCGGGGATTTATAATACAGGCTGCTTGGAGACTGACGTGGTGTGCAAAGGACCCGTGACCTTGAGACATGTCCATAGAAACTTTCCAAACTGAAGAACAAAGAGGAAAAAAGAGTGAAGAAACAGAACAGAACTGTGGACAATTACAATAGGTGAAGCAGGCCAGGCACAGTGGCTCACACCTGTAATCCTGGCACTTTGGGAGGCTAAGGTGGGCAGATCACCTGAGGTCAGGAGTTTGAGACAAGCCTGGCCAACATGGTGAAACCCTGTCTGTACTGAAAATACAAAAAATAAAAAAAAAAATTTTAAAAATTAGCCAGGTGTGGTGGCAGGTGCCTGTAATCCCAGCTACTTGGGAGGCTGAGGCACAAGAATCCCTTGAAGCCGGGAGGCAGAGGTTGCAGTGAGCGAAGATAACACCACTGCACTCCGCCCTGGGCAGCCAGAGTGAAAACTCCATCTCAAAAAAAAAAAAAAAAAAGGTAAAGCATATATGCATAATGAAAAAAACAAAAGAGAGAAGAAATATCTTCAGTAAAAGTGGCTGCTTCCAAAATTAATGGCAGATGCCAAACTACAGATCCAGGAAGCTCAGAGATAAATACAAAAGCAGAATAAATTTTTTAAAAAGGGTACATCTAGACATCACATTTAAATTGCAGAAAATTAGACTCAGAAAAAATCTTGAAAGAAACCAGAGGAAAAGAACATTTTACCTGCTGAGAAACAAGGGTGAGAATTACATCAAACTTTCTTCCAGAAACTGTCTAAGGAAGAAAAGAATAATGTAAAATATTTAAAGTGTTGAAAGAAAAAGCCAGGAACCCAGAATTCTGTATCTCATAAAATTATCCTTCATACGTGAAGGAGAAATAAAGACTTTTTCAGACAAACAAAAATTGAGGAAATCCATCGCCAGTAGACCTCCCTTGCAAGAAATGTTAAAAGAAGTTCTTCAGAAAGAAGGAAAATTATATAGGTCAGAAATTCAGGTCTACTTAGGAAAGAACAGAGCATTAAAGTGTGAGTTTTTTTGTGCTGTTACAACAGAATACCACAGACTGGGTAATTTTTAGAGAAGAGACATTGATTTCCCCACAGTTCTAGAGTCTGGGAAGTCCAAGATCAAGACACTGGCAGGTTTGGTGTCTGGTGAGGGCCCCGTCTCTGCTTCCAAGATGGCTCCTTGGGCACTGCATCCTCTGGAGGGGGGAGGGCTGTGTCCTTATGTGGCAGAAGGCAAAAGGGCAAAGGGGCAAACTCCCTCTGCCAAGGCCTTTTATACAGGCACCTAATCCCATTCATGAGGGAGGAGCCCGCATGGCGGAATCACCTCTTGAAGGCCCCACCTCCTGGGACCATGACTAGTTGTCACATTGGCAACACCTGAATTTTGGAGGGGACACATTCAAACCATAGCAAGAAGGAATAAGTGAAGGTAGTACAATTAAATATTTTGCTTTTTTGTTGTTTTTTATTTCTTTTAGAGACGTGATCTCACCATGTTGCCCAGGCGGGTTTAGAACTTCTGGGCTCAAGGGATCCACCACCTCACCCTCCTGAAGTGCTAGGATTGCAGACCACAGCACCCAGCTTGCTTTTTGTGTTCTTAATTGGTCTAACAGAGAGTACTTTATTCAGAATGATAATAGCACTTATTCAGTGGTGATTGCTCAGGGGTGAATGAAATGTATGACAGCAGTGTCCTGGGGGGCAAGAAGGAACTGGGCGTGCTTTTGCGAGGAATCTGCACCACACACAGTGCGGGTTATGTGAGAGTGGGTGTATATTGTGGCCTCTAGTGCAACCACTAAGTAATTTTTTTTAAAAATAAGTATAGTTGATATTCTAAGACAGGAGAGAAAATAGTCACATCAAATGCTCAATTAAAACCCAAGAAGGCAGGTAAAGAGTAGAAGTCACAAAAAACATAGACTATGAAGAAAGGAATAAAAGTCAGTTACAAATATGGTAAATATTAATCCAGCTATATTAATAATCACTTTAAGTGTGAATTGTCTAAATAAACCAAATACAGAAACTGTCAGAATAGAAAAAACAAGACCTAACCATATGTTGTGTTCAGGAAAGGCACTTTAAATATAAAAACACGGGTTTAAGAGATAGAGGAAGATGTACTATGCTACTACTACTCAAAAGGACACAAGATTAGCTATATTAATTTCAGACAAAGCAGACTTTAGAACAAGAGAAGTTACCAGGGATAAAGAGGGGCATTGCCGAACAACAAAGAGGTCAGTTCTCCAAGACAACATAACAATTCTTAATGTCTCTGTAACAACAGAGGGTCAAAATATGTGAGGCAAAAATGGATAGAACTGGAAAGAGAAAGAAAATCCACTGTTATATTTGGACACTTCATCACCTTTGTCCACAGGCAGAAAATCAGTAAGGACACAGTTGAACTGAACAGCACCATCAGTCCCTTGGACCTAATGGACATTTATGTCTTCGCGCGTCCATGTGAAGAGAGTCCACCAACAGGCTTTGTGTGAGCAACAAGGCTGTTTATTCACTTGGGTGCAAGTGGGCTGAGTCCGAGAAAGGAGTCAGCAAAAGGAGATGGAGGTGGGGCAGTTCTATAGGATTTGGGTAGGTAGTAGAAAATTACAGTTAAAGGCGGTTATCCCTTGTGGGCAGGGGCGGGGATCACAAGGTGCTGGGTGGGGAGGTCATGAGACTCATTGTCCGGGGGGGAGTGTCACAAGGTCGATTGATTAGTTGGGGTGAGGCAGGAACAAATCATAAAGGTGGAATGTTGTCTTCTGTGGTTCTTCAGTTGCTCCAGGCCATCTGGGTGTATACGTGCAGGTCACAGGCTTAGCTTGGGCTCAGAGGCCTGACAATTTATAAAATACTTCATTCAACAATAGCAGACCACACATTCTTCTCAAGTTCACATGGAACATTTGCCATGACAGATCACATTCTGGGCCATAAAATACACCTTAACACATTTTCAAAGAATAGAAATCATACCAAGTACTCTTCCAGACCACAGTAGAATTAAACTAGAAATGAATAAATAACAAAGTTAACTGGAAAATCCCAAAATATTTGGATATTAAACAAAACGCTGCTAAATAACACATGAATCAAGTCTCAAGAGGCATAAAAATATTTTAAGCTAAACAAAAATTAAAATATAACTTACCAAATCTTGTGGGATGCAGGAAAAGCAGTGCTTAGAGGGAAATTTATAGCATTGACTACATAGATTAGAAAAGAAGAAAGATCCAAAATCAACAAGCTTCAACATTAGGAAACTTAAAAAAAAAGACAAAACTAATAAACATTAGAACAGAAATTAATGAAATTGAAAACAGGAAATCTGAGAAAATTTTAAACATCAAAAGCTGGTTCTTTGAAAAAAAATCAATAAACCTTTAGCCAGGCTAAACAAGGGAAAAAGAAAAGAGACACAAATTCCAAACATCAGAAATAAAAGAGGGGCATCACTACTGGTAACATGGCTAATAAAAAGATTAAAAGGAATATCATGAACAGCCCTATACCCATAAACTTGGTAACTTAGATAAAATTGACCAGTTTCTTGAAAAACAGTATCTACCAAAACTCAAACCAGGAGAAATATAATCTGAGTGGGCCTACATCAATTAAAGAAATGGAATCAATAATTAATTCTCTTCCAAAATGGAAGGCACAAGACTCAGATGTTTTCACTGGTGAATTCTACCAAAATTTAAGGAAAAAAAAAAATCAATTCTCTACAATCTCTTTCAGGTAATAGAAGCAGAAGGAACATTTCCTAATTCATTCTATGAGGCCAGCATTACCCTAAAACCAAAACCAGAAAAAGATATTACCAGAAAGACGATATCACGGACCAGTGTTTCTCATGAACATAGAAGCAACGATTCTCAATAAAATATTAGCAAGTCGAATTCAACAATGTATGAAAAGAGTTATACACAATGACCAAGTGGGTTCATCCTAGGTATGCAAGGCTGATCCAACATTTGAAAATCGACTAATACAACCCATAATATTTACAGGCTAAAAAAGAAAACTTACATGATTATATCAATAGGTGCAGAAAAAGAATTTGACAAAATTCACTACCCACTCATGTACTGCAGCAAACTAAGAACAGAGGGGAATTTCCTGAGCTTCTTGAAGAGCATCTGCGAAAAGCCCTATAGTTGACATCATACTTAATGGTGAAAAACTAGATGATTTCACCCTAAGATTGGAAAAAAGGCAAGAAATCCCTCATCACTGTTCCTATTCAGCATTGTATTGGAAATCCTAGCTAATACAGTAAGAATAGAAATAGGACTAAAAGGCATACAGATTGGGAAGGAAGGAATAAGATTATCTTTGTTCACAAGTGATGTGATTGTCCATGCAGAAAATCCCAAAGAACCAACAATAACAAAAAAACTTCTGGATGTTAGAGGCGATTATAGCATGGTTGCAGGATTCAAAAATTAATCACTATCCTATATGCCAGCAATGAACAGTTGGAATTTGAAATTTAAAACACTATTTACATTTAACCCCCCCACCCACCAAATTACATAGGTATAAATCTAACAAGATATGTACAAGGTCTAGGTAAAGAAAACGACAAAACTGTAACGAAATCAAAGACTTAAGTTAATGGAGAGATGTTCCATGTTCATGGATGGGAAAACTCCATGTTTTTAAGATGTCAGTTCTTCCCACTTTGACCTATCCTAATCAAATTCCCAGCAAGTTAATTTCTAGATATCAACAAACTGATTCTACATTTATATGGAAAGGCAAAAGACCCAGAATAGCCTCGCAGTATTGAAGAACCAAGTTGGAGAACTGACACTAGCCAACTTTAGGACTTACTGTAAAACTACAATAATCAAGACAGTGTGGCGTTGCTGAAAGAATAGACAAATAGCGGCCGGGAGCGGTGGCTCACGCCTGTAATCCCAACACTTTGGGAGGCTGAGGCAGGTGGATCACGAGGTCAGGAGATTGAGACCATCCTGGCTAACACAGTGAAACCCCGTCTCTACTAAAAATACAAAAAAAAATTAGCTGGGCCTGGTGGTGGGTGCCTGTAGTCCCAGCTACTCTGGAGGCTGAGGCAGGAGAATGGCATGAACCCAGGAGGTGGAGCGTGCAGTGAGCCAAGATTGCGCCACTGCACTCCAGCCTGGGCAACAGAGTGAGACTCCATCTCAAAAAAAAAAAAAAAAAAAAAAAAAGAATAGACAAATAGATCAATGAAACATCATAGAGAGCCTGGGAGTAGATCCACCCAGGAAATCCACCCAGATCGTCAACCCATTCACCCAGATCGTCAACCCATCTTTGACAAAGGAGCAAAGGCGATTCAGGGCAGACAGAAAAGCACTATTTCTTTTCGACAAATAGTGCTAGAAAAACTGGACATGCAAAAAAAAAAAAAAAAAAAAACACAACAGTGACTCTAGACAGTGATCATACACCGTTCAAGAAAATTAACTCAAGATGAGTCATAGACCTAAATGTAAAATGTATAATGAAACTCGTAGAAATGTAGGATAAAGTCTAGGTGACCTTGGGTTTGGCAACAAGTGTTTGGATAACACCAAAAACACTGTTCATGAAAGGAAAATTGATACGTTGGACTTCATGAAGATTAAAAACTTGAGCTTTGCAAAATACAGTTAAGAGAATTAAAATATGAGCCACCGACTGGGAGAATAGATTTGCAAAACACATATCTGATAAAAACCTGGTATCAAACAACACATGGAAAATAAGGGTGTTTGGATGGGTAGGGCGGGATGACCTAGGGAGGACCTGGAAATTAGTTTCTTTTTTAAAACTCCAGAGACTCTCTTCTGGAGCTCCCCTTGCCTTTTTTATTACAGTCAACCTGAGAAGGGAACTGAAAATATGGCCATAGTTGTCATAAACTGGGGGGAGCCACTACTCTGTTTTTACCCTCATTTAAGGAACTTTATTATGAAAGGTAAAATCACTTTGTAAATGTGAATTAGAATAGAAAATGGAAATTCCTTATATACTCTCTAAGCCACTGGAAACTTGAGGCAGAGAATTTTTAAAAGACACACATGGATTTCCTCTGAAATATTTGTAAACACCAAATTCAGAATATGTTGGTTAGTTTAGAACCATACCAGGCTTTAGTTGTTACACTGAATTGTAAATAAATTATGTTCATGAGCCTGGAATTAAAGAAGTTCGTGGTGTGAGAATTTGACAACTACTTCTGGCTTCCAGGAGCCAGAACCCACCTCGGAATAGGATTTTGAAATAAGCACCGTTGAAGAGACACACAGATGGCAGAGGCCACAGCACAGGTTGTGAGACCTTCTTCAGGTTTCAGTAGACTGTCTTCATTACGGCACAAAAACATGTCAGATGAAATTTCAGAAACTATTTCCAAACTCAGTGAAGGTTCTTGACATCTGGGATGCTGTTGTTTTCAACACAGAAGTTGAATGAAACTGCTACAGAAGCAAAATGAGAAGTGTGGAGAGGAGAGGCTGTGGTGGCTGGGCATTCTCCCTCCTTCCTCTCCTTCCCCTCCTTTTCCTCCTTCCTTCCCCTCCTTCCTTCCCCTCCTTTTCCTCCTTCCTTCCCCTCCTTCCTTCCCCTCCTTCCTTCCCCTCCTTCCTTTCCCTCCTTCCCCTCCTTCCCTCCCCTCCCTCCCTCCCTCCCCTCCCCTCTCTCCCCTCCCTCCCCTCCCCTCTCTCCCCTCCCTCCCTCTCTCCCCCTCCCCTCCCTCCCCTCCCTCCCCCCTCCCTCCCTCCCTCCCCCTCCACCCTCCACCCTCCCTCCCCTCCCTCCCCCTCCCCCTTCCTCCCCCTCCCCCCTCCCCCTCCCTCCCCCCTCCCTCCCCTCCCCCTCCCTCCCCTTCCCCCCTCCACCCTCCCTCCCCTCCCCCCTCCCTCCCCTCCCTGCCCTCCCTGCCCTCCTTCCCCTCCTTCCCCTCCCTCCCCTCCATCCCCTCCCTGCCTTCCTTCCCCTCCCTCCCCTCCGTCCCCTCCCTCCCCTCCCTGCCCTCCCTCCCCTCCATCCCCTCCATCCCCTCCCTGCCCTCCTTCCCCTCCCTCCCCTCCGTCCCCTCCCTCCCCTCCGTCCCCTCCCTCCCCTCCCTCCCCTCCCTCCCCTCCCTGCCCTCCGTCCCCTCCCTCCCCTCCCTCCCCTCCCTCCCCTCCATCCCCTCCCTGCCCTCCTTCCCCTCCCTCCCCTCCGTCCCCTCCCTCCCCTCCCTCCCCTCCCTGCCCTCCCTGCCCTCCTTCCCCTCCCTCGCCTCCCTGCCCTCCCTGCCCTCCTTCCCCTCCCTCCCCTCCGTCCCCTCCCTCCCCTCCGTCCCCTCCGTCCCCTCCCTCCCCTCCCTCCCCTCCCTGCCCTCCTTCCCCTCCCTGCCCTCCTTCCCCTCCCTCCCCTCCCTGCCCTTCGTCCCCTCCCTCCCCTCCCTCCCCTCCCTCCCCTCCTTCCCTCCCTCCCCTCCCTGCCCTCCTTCCCCTCTCTCCCCTCCCTCCCCTCCCCGCCCTCCCTCCCCTCCCCGCCCTCCCTCCCCTCCCTCCCTCCCCTCCCTCCCCTCCTTCCCCTCCTTCCCTCCTTCCCCTCCCTCCCCTCCTTCTCTCATTCCCCTCCTTCCTTCCTTCCCTCCTTCCTCTCCCTCCCCTCCCTGCCTTCCTTCCCCTCCCTCCCCTCCTTCCTCTCCTTCCCCTCCTTCCCCTCCTTTTCCTCCTTTCTTCCCTTCCTTCCCTCATTCCCCTCATTCCCTCCTTCCCCTCCCTCCCCTCCATCGCCTCTCTGCCCTCCTTCCCCTCCTTTTCCTGTCCTTCCCCCTGAGGCCTCAAAGCCCTTGTGCCTGAGCTGTGGACAAGAAACACGTCTGCCTCAGAAGCTGCCTAGAGCTGGGTGAAGGCTTCCATTCCGCTCGCTGTCATCGCCTGTCACTCAGAGGAGGGACCATGAGAAATTACTGAAGTAAAATGCTAATGTGTTGAGTTAATGATCACAGGTTTACGTTTTATAAAAGACATCTTAATAATCAAACTACTGTTGAGCTACCTTGCGTTTTATCTTGAATTCTCTGGAGTTAGGTAATTTACATATGTGTTTCAGAGTACACACTTTGTTTCAGCCGTCTTAGCTGTCAACAGACACTCTAAATTATGAATTATGAGTTTTATATCTAAAGCTAAACATTTTGTACTGTAAAATCCAGTGCTACTTACTATGCCCTAGAGTAACACTACGAGAGTAAAATCTGATCTAAATGATGGATGTTTGTTTTTCTTTTATGCAGTACACATTTTGGAACTTTATACCCAAGAATTTATTTGAACAATTCAGAAGAGTAGCCAACTTTTATTTCCTTATCATATTTCTGGTGCAGGTAAGGCCGGTCATTGTTTTCCATCTCATCACATATAAATCTAAATAAGTGACATTTTATTCTCAGGTAACTGCCACACGGCTAATGAAAGAGCAAGGACGTGGTGCCCCTCACCTACGATTAATTTATTTATTTTCTTAAAGAAGGACAAAATGTGTTGGTTCTGTGAAATCCACACAAGCTAAAGCACACACGACGCCACTTTGGGTTTAAGTTGGTGACAGCCTTTCCTGCCCCTTTCCTTCTAGTACCAGAGGGGAAATCAGAGCTTTGCCATCTTTTGGACAAGTTCACAACCAAGCTATGCATTGTTACACTTACTTTACTCTTCCTAAGTGTGTGTGGATGCTCTAAAGAAAATCCAGGCTGGGCGCAGTGGCTCACGCCTGTAATCCTAGCACTCTGGGAGGATCACGAGGTCAAGAGATAGGGACCATCCTGGCCAACATGGCCAAACCCTGTCTCTGCTAAAAATACAAAAATTAGCTGAGTGTGATGGTGCACGCCTGTAGTCCCAGCTACTTGGGAGGCTGAGGCAGGAGAATTGCTTGAACCCAGGAGTGGGAGGTTGCAGTGAGCCGAAATCACGCCACTACACTCCAGCCTGGGCAACAGAGCGAGACTATGTCTCAAAAAAAGAAAAAAAAGAAAGAAAGAAAATCCAAAGACGTTACACATGAAAACAGAGTTTAAAGAAAAGAAAAAAGTGAAAAAATATCTTGGGGTATGAGTTAGGGAGTAATGTGCCAGATGTGTTTTAAGAACACTCTAATTTTTCTAAATCATACAAAATACTATTGAAGGACTTTAAAATATTTTCCAACATTAAATTATTCAAATCATGTAACTAAAATGTGACACTGAGGCCAAGGGGTGAATTAAGGCGTGCCCGGATGACTGAGTCTGCCACTCTCGGTGGTTTCATTGAGCATGTTCCTTAATCTAAAAAAGGTGCCATCATTTTAACAGTCAGTGAAATAGGATGATTGACTTGCTATCTCCCATGGTGGGTAGTCGGGTGCCAGCAAAGGGCTTTAAATAAGTCAAAGCGAATGGGAAGTGCTGGCTCAGGGCAAACTAACCTGCCTGAAGTCACTCATTTGCGTTTTTGAAGATGATTTTACAATTCTGTCTTTCTGCAGTTGATTATTGATACACCCACAAGTCCAGTGACAAGCGGACTTCCACTCTTCTTTGTCATTACCGTGACGGCTATCAAACAGGTAAGCATTTTACAGACGAAAAAGAAGCAATCGTCATCTTTGCCATGTGAATTGCCTTTCATTCAAAGCGAGGTAATTGGTTTGTTTTAGCTAGTTCACAGAAAATTCAGCCAAGTTCTAGAAATTCATTTTTATAACTGCGTTAGATTGATACTTGAAGCAAAATAAGAGATGTTATATAATTTAGTTGCTAGTCTGGCACCATGCGAGTTTGAGAAGAAATCTATGGTTTTCACATCCGAAATCACCCAGAGATGATCTGATCAGATGAGTCATTTAACCTTTCTGTATCCTTGACTGTCTTGACCACCACAGAACATGCTGTTTACAGACTCCAGCAAATGGGATGCTGTTTTTGTTTTGTTTTGTTTTGTTTTTGTTTTGTTTTGTTTTGTTTTTGTTTTTTTTCATAGCCCCGGTAAATAAAGCCAGTGACTAACATGGAGAATACATCTCAGTTTTACTGTCCATGTATCCATTTTATCACCCCCAGATTCCCCGTACACATGTTCAGTCACTCCCCGTTTTCTCCTCCCCGTCCCTGGCAAAGACTCATGTTTCTGTCACCGTAGAGTTGCCTATTCTGAACGTTTCGTATTCACGGCTCATAGGTGGTGTTTTGTGACTGGCTCTTTTACTTAGCATGATGTTTTCAAGGTTTCTCCGCATCTGAGCAGGCGTCAGCGCTTCATTCCGTCTGATGAATGAGTCATGGTCCACCGTGCATACCCGGCATTTTGTGTATCATGTCCTCTGTGGATGGACATTTGGGGTGTTTCCGCTCTTTGGCTGTTCTGAATAATGCTGCTGAGAACATTTGTGTTTCACACCCACCAGATTGGCTTTCAGAGGTGAAAGGCTGGAGAGGGCGTGGCGAGGGAGGCACCACCGGCCGCCGGCAGGAGCGTGGTGGAGCCACCGAGCACAGCAGTTGGCAACATCCGACACAGGCAGAGATGTGGACACACAGGGTCCGGTGCAGATGATAAACATGCAGCTGTGCAGTCAGTACCTGGGACCTGTGTGTCTTCACTAGGCCAGAGCCGGCCGTGCCTACCAGGATACGTGAACTAGGATGTTCATGGTGGCTGTCGTTGGTTAGCAAAGGACTCGGGCAACCTGGTGTCCCTCCGTAAGGAAATGGACAGCTCCACCGCGGTGCGTGGCAGAACACAGCACAGTAACCAAACGAACTGTGCTGTCTGGAAAACAGAACATGAGGGAAACTCACGCTTCCCAAGGACGCGCTGCCTGTGACTCAGGCAGTTTAACTCCTACCTGGGATAAGGCCTCACTTCATGTCAGTGGCAGGCTCTTGCAAACTTCGACTTTAAGCAAAACGATGGGTTTTCTCATCAGCTTCACAAGGAAATGGTGCTGAAGGAAACGATGTTACTCGGGGACCTGCTGTGTGTCCTCGGGCCTAAAGTCGCAGTTTCCAGGAACCCATTGCGGAGATTAGGTGAGGGCGTCCCGTGCTGTCTGTGACACATCTGTGTGGTAGGAGCAGAGGCTGCAGACAGGAAGGAGAGAGACCCCTGAGCCTCTCGAGGGGAGCAGAGAAGGGGTGCGGGGGTGCAGAACAAGGGGCTGAGGCTCTGTGGCTCTGTCCTTTCCAGCCCAGCCCCGGGAGGCAGGCGCAGCACTGTTCTTCAGCGTCCTCTACTCTGCATTTGTTAAGGAGTCCATCCCTCCCGGGACCCCACTGAGCAGGAAACTCGTGAGGACTCCAGGAGCGTCCTGGAGGAGAGGAGAGGAGAGCATGGAGTAGGGAGGGCGGCTCTGAAGATGCATCTGGGCCAGAGAGGCAGCGGCCGGGGAGTCCGAGCCCCTGTGGATGCAGAGGCTGCCTCTCTACACTGTTCAGACCACGGCCCCAGACAACATGTGTTGTCCTCGGCCCGGCTGTGCCCCATCCCTGGCTGTGTCCCCTCCCATCGGCTTAGGTATGTCCCCTCCCTGGCTGTGTCCCCTCCCATCCCAGGGCAGTGGGCGGGCGTTGTTGGGGTTGTTAAGAGGGGTCAGGGCAAGGTGGCAAATGAACAGAGCTGCAGGTCTGGGCCCCATCACCAGCACCCTTGCACCTGCCCGGAGGGGTCTTTTCCTCTTCCGCGCATCCTGCTACCCAGCCTTCACTCTGGGGACGGCCTCGCTTCCCCCACTGCCGGTCTGGACCTGTGTGTGCCAGAGCCCCCCCCGCCCCCTCAGCCTTCCCCCACTACTGACCTCCTTGTCCCTCTTCCTTGGGAACAGCGCCTCTGTCCGCAGCCAGGACTTTCCCAAATGGCCTCCCCACACTCTGGCTCCAGCAGGGATGTTTGTGCTGGGGTCCCCATGCTCCCGGCCCCTCCTCGCTTGCCTTGGAAAGCCCCCTGCACTCACAGAGGCCTCCCTGATTTTCTCTTAGGTTCCCGCCTCTCTTTTCACACCATCTCCCCGCTGTCTCACCTGGGCACTGACGGGCATCTCACTGTACCTGGCTCTGCTGCCGCCATCGCCCAGGTCCTGCCAGAGCGGCCTTTCCCTGTGGCACCCAGCCTCCCCTGCAGTGTGCAGGGCCCCTTCGATCAGCCCGTCACATGCATGGGCCTCCACGTGTCCCTCCCGTCCCAGCCAGGCTGGCCATTGGGCAGTGCCAGCCCCCGGGGGCTTCCTCACTGCTGGGCATTCCTGGGCACCTCCTCTTTGGCGTCTTCCCGCAACCCGGGCGCTGGGCTTCTCGGGGATCCTGAGTGTCTCTCACCTGCATTGAACTTGCAATTATTTCTGTTTCTTCTCCACCAATCCTGAGAGCAGCAGCTCTGGGGACAAGGTCTTTTGTCTGTGGGTCCCTGGTGCCTGGCACTTGCTGAGCATGCAGTTGGTGCTAAATAAGTGTGTTTAAGGAACCCAGGAATCATCTACCCACTGCCACCTTCCAGGAAGACCGTTCTTCAGTTTCCCCAGAAAGAGGGTATTTCAGCGATTTAGGAGAAATCTCTGAAAAGCAATCAGATGCCACAGTGTCACTTAGTAACGGTCATGGCTGGAGAAAGCTCGCACGTTCGGATATCCGTGCGTCCCAGGCTTCTTAATTCTCCAGAAGCTGAAGGTTTTGGGTTACTTGTTTATGCCCCCTTCGGAAAAGACTCCAGTCACAGGGGCACTGATGCCGCCACGTGGCCCATAGGGAGGAGGCCCCCAGTGAGCCTCCTGCCCCACAGGCTCCCTCAACCTACGTGCAGCGGGCCCGTGGCACAGGCTCCCTGCCGCCATCCTGCGTGGTTGTGTGTCTCAGCATATGTGCAGCAGGCCCGTGGCACAGGCTTCCTGCCGCCATCCTGCGTGGTTGTGTGTCTCAGCATACGTGCAGTGGGCCTGTGGCACAGGCTCCCTGCCGCCATCCTGCCTGGTTGTATGTTGTGTGTGGCAGAGCTGTGTTCCCAGTCTCAACACTCATTAGATGTGGTGGACGCCCGTAGGCCCCTGGTGTGCAGTCTCTCACATGCTGGGGATTGTTACTGAGAACGGCATTCCCCATCCTTATCTAAGGCACCTGCACCCAGCAACGCCAAACACAAAGGCACGTTTGTCATCCCAGGAATTGTCTGCGTGCAGCATCTCCTATTGTCGCTTCTTTCAAGATGCCACCTGACTGTCCAACCAGAGGGTGTGCCTTGGTGGTTGGAATCGGAGTGCGCGTGTCTGTGCCTGTCAAAGGCATGTAGGTCCGGCAGCGCGGCCGGGGTCGGGGTTTAGCTCAGGCTGCTTTTCCAGCGCAGTGACTGCATGTGCACAGGAGTCACGATGGGATGTTTCCCGCGGGGGTTACTCAGACGCGGAAACGCACAGAGCGCCTTAAGGCTGCTGCGGGTGTCATAGAGTGAGCCGGCGTTTCACCGAGAGTCTGGGCTGCTAGATCTCATAACAATCAGTTTTTTGTTTTTTGTTTTTTTTTTTTTGAGACAGAGTCTCGCTCTTTCCCCCAGGCCGTACTGCAGTGGCGCTATCTTGGCTCACTGCAAGCTCCGCCTCCCGGGTTCAGGCCATTCTCCTGCCTCAGCCTCTGGAGTAGCTGAGACTACAGGCGCCCGCCGCCGCGCCCGGCTTATTTTTTGTATTTTTAGTAGAGACAGGGTTTCGCCGTGTTAGCCAGGATGGTCTCAATCTCCTGAACTCGTGATCCGCCCACCTCGGCCTCCCAAAGTGCTGGGATTACAGGCGTGAGCCACCGCGCCCGGCCAACAGTTTTTAATGAAAGAGAAGAATGGCCAGTGGGGGCTTTTCCAAGCGGAAGGTTGACACTCAGTGGGTGGAAACGTAACTGGCTCCACGTCTTGAGGGCTTTTCAGTGGGGATGTGAAGAGCCTTGGAAGGCTTGCTCGTCATTTCATTCAGACACTTCTTTTTTAGGAATTTATCCTAAGGCCATGTCGTGAATAGGCACAAAAAGTACAGTTATATAGTACTTACACAGACTTCAACGAGAATCTTTATCCAACGTCTTTGAAGTTCTACAACTGCAAACATTTAAAGCAGCTCGCATTGCCATGGGAACATGCCGATGCTCTGTCAAGGATACAAAGAATAGTGTGTGTAGTGCATCCTGATTTTGAAAAAATACACCCCCACAGGCTTGGATTATGCTTAGACATAATTAAACACAAGCCTTCTGTCTCTCCCTCCCTTTCTTCTCCTTCCGTCTCGCCCTGCTTCCTCTCTCCCTTCTTTCCTTCCTTTTTTTAGGGTTATGAAGACTGGCTTCGACATAAAGCGGACAATGCCATGAACCAGTGTCCTGTTCATTTCATTCAGCACGGCAAGCTTGTTCGGAAACAAAGTCGAAAGCTGCGAGTAAGTGACACCCAACACATTTACGCTGGTGAAGTCCAGTAACTGTTTAAAAAATAAGTTTTACCCAGGTGCCGTGGCTCGCGCCTCCAGTCCCAGCTACTCAGGAGGCTGAGGC
Source organism: Pongo abelii (assembly GCF_028885655.2). Lineage (NCBI taxonomy): Eukaryota > Metazoa > Chordata > Mammalia > Primates > Hominidae > Pongo > Pongo abelii. The sequence continues at coordinate 119,072,066 of NC_071999.2, forward strand.
AGGAGGATCGCTGAGCCTGGGAGTCGGAGGCCACTCAGGAGGCTTCACCGTGCCTGTGAATAGCCACTGCTCTCCAGCCGGGGCAACCGGGAAAGACCCTGTCTCTTAAAACATTTTTAAAATACAAATAATAAATGTTTTTCAGTTTTTATTTTCTTTGGCAAAACAGACTGAGATGTTTTTTATTGGGTGTAGGCCCAAGCTCCCTACTACTTTCTTTTTTTTACCTTTAATTTTTATTTGTTTAATAGACTTTTTAGAGCAGTTTTAGGTTCACAGCAGAATTAGGTGGATGTACCCACTGCCACCCCCAAGACACACACACACACACACACACACACACACACACACACACACACACACACACGTACCCACTGCCGCCCCCAAGACACACACACACACACACACACACACACACACACACACACACACACACACACACACACACACACACACACACACACACACACACACACACACAGCCTCCCTCTGCCAGCATCCCACACCAGGATTGGTGGAATTTCATCCCCACACACAGCCTCCCTCCGCCAGCATCCCACGCCAGGATTGGTGGAATTTAAAATCATTATCACAGCCCCCATCCCCACACACAGCCTCCCTCCACCAGCATCCCATGCCAGGATTGGTGGAATTTAAAATCTTTATCACTGCCCCCATCCCCACACACAACCTCCCCATCACCAGCATCCCACGCCAGGATTGGTGGAATTTAAAATCATTATCACTGCCCCCATCCCCACACACAGCCTCCCCATCACCAGCATCCCACACCAGGATTGGTGGAATTTCATCCCACATCAGGATTGGTGGAATTTAAAATTATGGGGACACAGGAACCAATCAAGACAGGGAAAGATCAGAAACACTTTTCTAAAATTTGTTTTAGAATAAAGTATAATAAAATCATATCAATATAAACTCGACTAGGTGGAAATTTATGAAAATTGGAACAGAAAACCTCATTGAATATTGCACTTTTTTAAAAAATGTATTTATTTATTTTTTTAGAGACAGAGTCTTGCTCTGTCACCCAGGCTGGAGTGCCATGGCACAACCTCAGCTCACTGCAACCTCCGCCCCCGGGTTCAAGCGATTCTCCTGTCTCAGCCTCCCCAGTAGCTGGGATTACAGGCACCTGCCACCACACCCAGCTAATTTTTGCATTTTTAGTAGAGACGGGGTCTTAACAAAATGTTGGCCAGGCTGGTCTCGATCTCCTGACCTTGTGATCCACCTGCCTCGGCCTCCCAAAGTGCTGGGATTACAGGCATAAGCCACCGCATCCGGCCAAAAAATTTGTTTTTTATTGATGTATAATAGTTGTACGTAGTTGGGGGTCCATGTGATATTTTGATGCCTGCACACCAATGTGTGATGATGAAGTCAGGGTAACTGGGATCTCCGTCACCTCAAACATTGATTGTTTCTTTGTGTTGGGAATATTACAATTCTTCTTGAAGGCTGCATTTTAAATCTGTTTCAAATGAATTATCTGTGTAACTAATATCTCAATATATTTTAAAATATGTGTTTAAATTATTTAAATGAGATAGTTTCAAAATTGTACTAGTCATTTGGAAGCACCTTTATAGGTAGAAACCATGAGTGTGGGTTTTCACGTTTGTGTCAAGGTAGCAGTCAGCAGCCTGCTCCAGTCCCCCATCTGACGTGGATCTAGGTGCCAGGCCCACACCGGCCCCTTGCTGCCCCCACTGGTCCTCGTGCACCCTGCCTGGCTCTTTCTGACTCCCACGCCTCCCTCCCTCCTGCAGCCCCACTGCCTCCCCTGGCTGTTTTCCCAGCTGAGCCGTAGGAGGTGTGGTGTGGGAGGCAGGGAGCACCCCACTGGGTCCAGTGCATGTAGAGAGCCAGGCGCGTTCCAGAAGCCTGGAGGGAGGGCCTCCAAGCAGTCCAGCCAGCCTGGGCTCAGTGAACCTCTCCGGACAAGGCCACAACCCCTCCCTGTCCAGTGGGATAGGACCCCAGGAGGCGCTCAGAGGCCCTTCAGAGGAGCTGGCATCAACCACTAACCCCCAATGCTCACCTTGCTGTCACTGTTCTGTGTATCACACATATCACCAAATGTACTTTTAAGCGTTTAAACATTTTCACTTATAAATGTGCTATCCAGGTGTTTAAATGCTTCCGAGACAGCTTTTTACTTCAGTGAGTTCAGGTGAGTGATGTTTCCCTAGAGGTCAGGGGTTCAGAGAGCAGATGGCCCTGGCCTGGGGAACAGCCGCGAGCTCCATGCCTGTGTCAGCAGGCATCTGGTCCCAGGCCTTCAACGCCATTTCCTTTAACAATTATATTTACCTTACAAAGCCTTCATTCTTGTAGCTAAACATCTTTCTTAAAAAATAGACCTAAACAGTGTCTGCTCACAGAAAATTGAATTTTTAATGTATCAGTCTCCTGTGGGAAATACCAGCTCTGTATCCTGTGTGTCGTAACCGAGAGGATGCTAAACTCAGGACAAGAAAGAAAAGATCAGGCTTTTCCTACAACGGCAGACATCCAGCTTCCATCCGTCGCAATGGCTCAGGCCTTTGAGGGTGCTACAGCGTCCTAGAAAAGCAATCTTTTAATTAGTTTTTCTTTTTTAATTAAACTTTTTATTTCGAGGTAATTACAGGGTCACATGTGGTTGTAAGAAATAAAACAGAGGCATCCTGTGTTGCGTTTGCCCCGATGTGCTGCCCAGCTCTAAGATTTTGTCATTTCAAGGATGTGATATAAAGAGAATCCTGCAGCCTGTGACCTTTTGGGGTTGGCTGTTTTCAGGCAGTCTAATTCCCTCAGGATTCACGAAGTCTGTGCACCAGCCGTTCCTTCCCTTGTATTGCTGAGGAACATTCCATGATGTGGACATACTGCAGTTTCCCCATTCACAAGTTGAAGGGCTTTTCGATTTTTCTAGTTTGGGGCTGTTATTAAGAAAGCTGCTATGAATACTTGTGTGCAAGTTTTCTTGTGAATTTAGTTTTCATTTCTTTTGCATAAAAGCTCAAGAGTTCGATTGCTGGGTCATCTAGCATATCCACATTTGGTTTTGAAAGGAACTGCCAAAAGGCTTTCCAGCATGGCCATCCCATTTCATTCCCACCCATGACGTTGCCAGCATCTTCACCAGCACTGGGTGTTACTGCTGTTCCTGTTTGGTGCAGCTTAAATGTGTCCCCGATGGCTCTGTGGGACATCTTTTCACGCTCGTTTGACATCTGTGTATCCTTGTCAGTAAAAATAACTCTTCATGTCTTTTATCCATTTTTCTAGCTGGATTCTTTGAGCTTCTTTTTACTGTTAAATGTTGAGAGGTCATATAATCTAGATAGTAATACTTTGTCAGATATATGATTTTTAATACTCAGCAGGATATTTCACAAAGCAAACGTTTTTAATTTTGTTCAAGTCCGATTTCTTGATTTTTTTTTCTTTTTTTTTTTTTTAATTATTATTTCTTTTGAGACAGAGTCTTGCTCTTGTTGCCCAGGCTGGAATGCAGTGGCGCAATCACGGCTCACTGCCACCTCCACCTCCCAGGTTCAAGCTATTCTCCTGCCTCAGCCTCCCAAGTAGCTGGGATTACAGGCGTGCACCACCATGCCTGTCTAATTTTTTAGTGTTAGTAGAGATGGGGTTTCACCATTTTGCCCAGGCTGGTTTCGAACTGCTGGCCTCAAGTGATCTGCCTGCCTCGGCCTCCCAAAGTGCTGTGATTACAGGCGTGAGCCACCATGCCCGGCCGATTTTTTTTTTTTTCTTTTGAGGACTGTACGTGCAGCATCCTGAATGAAGCATTCTTTGCCTGGTCCTGAGACCCGAAGACTTTCTCCCATGTTTCTTTCTAAAAGTGTTATAGTTTCATGTTTTACATTTACGTTTATGATCCATTTTGAGATGATTTTTGTATAAGGTGTGAGGTTTCAGTCAGGTTTGTTTCTGTCCTTATTATTTTGCCCATGGCTGTCCGATTGCTGCTGAACCAGGGGATGGCTTGCTGTCCCTCTTCCACAGCGTGGCGCTTGCACTCTGTCCCAGTTGGTTAAACACATTTGCGTGGGTCTGTTTCTGGTTCCCTGGTCTGTCCCATTGGTCTCCGTGCCCATGCCCCACCAATCCCACGCTGTTGGTCACTGTAGCTATCTCAGAAGCCCAGACATTGGGGATATGTATTCCTTCCCCCTCAATCTTCTTTTTCAAGGTTGTTTTAGCTATTCTAGAGCCTGTGCCTTCCCATATAAATTTTAGAATTAGCTCATTTATATCTATAAAAATCCTTGCTGGGATTTTGATAGGGATTTTACTAAACCCATAGGTCCATTTGGGAAGAGTAACCCTCTGATTTTAAAATCTCACAAATTCGCAGTGTGCTGTGACCGTCATGTAGTGGGACAGAGACCTCTGTTTGCAGTGTAGACAGAAGCAGGTGGCGCCCTGATCCTGGCATGCCTCCCGAGTGGCAGCGAGACTGGCCGGAGCCCCGCAGCGACTCACTCAAGGGTTCTGATGATTGTTTACCCTTCAGACACACAGTCCAGGCCACTGAGATGCCTTCCTCACCCTTCAGACACACAGCCACAGCCCAGGCCACTGAGATGCCTTCCACTCCCTTCAGGCACACAGCCCAGGCCACTGGATGCCTTCCTCACTGATGAAATAAAATGGATACAGATACAAACTAGACCATGATCTTTAATTAAAAACCCACATGATGAACTTTCTGTGATTGACTTTTACTTTAGTTTTTGAAACGTTGTTGCCACTTTTGCTTTATTTGTCCTCATGCTTTGATGATCTGGGCAGCGCCTTGGTTCTGTTGATCAGGAAGCTCTCAGAACTCGAGTACCTGGTTCATAAAACGCCTAGATTTAGATCAAAGCTTCTCACAGGAGTACTTCCCACTTGGCCATGCTCACAGAACATTCCAGCTCATCGTCTTGGTCTGAATCAAAGATAACCTTGTTACAGGTGTTTGTCTGTGTTTTTGCTGCGGAAGTTAGAACGTTGAAACCTGACCTGGTCTTTCCTTGGTCCCAGCAGAATGTCTGGCAAGAGTCTTTTCCTGGAACCGTGTCCACATCCCTGTGTCTTCCTGTGAATAGATGAGCAGCTTGAGGGAAACGGTCCCACAGGACTGGCGAGCTTTCACGGAGGGGCTTTCCATTGACCGTCCTTTCTGCTTTGTCCTGTAGGTTGGGGACATTGTCATGGTCAAGGAGGACGAGACCTTTCCCTGCGACTTGATCTTCCTTTCCAGCAACCGGGGAGATGGGACGTGCCACGTCACCACTGCCAGCTTGGATGGAGAATCCAGCCATAAAGTAAGGGGCCTTTTCATTAGACTCCAGGGCAGGATCTTCCTGTCCTGCTTCAGACTGTACCCGTGTGGCCACAGAAACTAACATCCTGTTTGAAAACTCAGTGTTTTCAGTGTGTCCAGTGAAAACCCAGGGAGTTACACCAACCAAGTTTTTCCTCACTTTTCCTTCTTCCTATTTTCCACTTTCTTCTTTTTCCTTTTTAAAAATAAATTGTATTGTGTATATTTGAGGCATATATTATGATGTTATAAGATACATATTTTTATAGTGAAATTGTTATTAGAGTGCAACAAATTAACACACCCACATCTCACTGATTTCCCATTCTCTCCCCTGGCACCCGTGCGGGAGCAGCCATAACCTACTTGATGCGGCAAAACCCTGAGCCCAGCACACTCTTGTCCGCTCAGTGCAGCAAACACGCTGAGCCCAATACACTCTTGTCCACTCTAGTCCTCGTGTTGTACGTTGAGTCTTTGGACAGTTCATCCTAAATAATGCTACCTTGAGTTTTTTGACCTGCACTTCCCCATTTCCTTTCCACTTTTTCTTTCCAGTCTCAATGTCTGTAACAACCAATTACCTCAGGTTAACAAAAATAACTTCAGTGTTAGCCTGTGTCAATTAGCTAATGTACCAAATTCAGGATTTAATTAATAGATTGTTGGAATTTTAAGAGTTTTCATTTTAGTTAAAATTAGTGTGAAAACTGGCCTAGAATTATGTGAAAAGTCACACACAATTCTAGATTTTGCCTGTTACTTCAATGTCTTTTTGTGAATGTATCTTAATCAGGATTTTCTGAAATTACTACATCAGTAATTTCCTGCACTCAGTATAAAATTCTGCACAGGCAGTTGATGCTACAAGAATTTTAATTGTCAATCATACAAAAAAAGATATAGCACCATTAATTTTAAGATTCTTATTATTTAAAAAATCTGGAAGTTTCTAAGGAGTTTATGAAAGTGAGCATAGCTCAGTGGATTCAACTAAGTCGTCAGCTCACAAAAGTGCAACTCTAAAATGGTATTTAGGTAACACCTATGTATATAGGCCATTTCTACTATGAGAGACATTTTCTTTACAAAATCACTGAAGGATATGCTAGTCTTTCATAGATAATTCATGATATGTATCATGAATTGATAAATGAAGAACCTGTGGATCTTTTTCAGTTAAATTAGCTTTCGCATTTTCTGTGTAGCATATCCCAGGAGAATGAACACGCTAACATAACAGATTGTCAGCAGCTTCTGGGGGGTCAGAATCCCTGGATGATTCAGGTATTCGCTGTAAGCAGCTGCTGGTCCCTCTGGAACCTGGGAGGAGGTTAAGGTTCCATCCACCCAGAGACCTTGTGAGCCCTTCACACTCTCTGCAGCCAGTGGCTGCCTTTACACCCCTTCCCTGCAGACTGTGGCTGGTCAGGCTCAGACGAGTCCCAGCCGTGCTAGTGAACAGATGCTGTGGGTCTCCAGATACACCATGTTTGTCCAGATGAAATGTTGTAGCCATTGTGGGAGATGTTAAAACAGCTATTGCACTTTGACCTTTTGTGGCTTTGCAGTTTGCATTATAGTTTTGTGTTCTCTAATGTCATTTTTGTGCATTTTGTTTAGCTTGAGGGACTGGAATTATTTGAGCCCTTTCCTTAAAAGCAGAGTAGGGGCGTGGGAAGGGTCCACCCGACCTCTGTTGGGATCCCATGGGGCCCACGTGACTACACAGGCTTGTTCACTTCTCTGGACTCTTCACATTTGTGAAATGGGGACAACCCTATCTCTCAGGGGCACTTGTAAGGATATAATTAGAAAATTCCCACTGAATTTAGAAAATAAGCGTCCCCTGATTTGTGCGCTTGGTGATGGAGCGGTGATTGTTTCCCCCCGACCCCCATTTGTGCACTTGGTGACGGAACGGTGACCGTTGGTGCACTTGGTGACGGGGCGGTGACCGTTGGTGCGCTTGGTGACACGGCGGTGACCGTTTGTGCGCTTGGTGACGGGGCGCGGTGACCGTTGGTGCGCTTGGTGACGGGGCGGTGACCGTTGGTGCACTTGGTGATGGAGCAGTGACCGTTGGTGCGCTTGGTGACAGGATGGTGACCGTTTGTGTGCTTGGTGACGGAGCGGTGACCATGTCCCCCGATTTGTGCACTTGGTGATGATGCAATGATTGTTTCTCCCGTTTGTTCTGACTCCTGTGTTTTATTTGCCCAATACTCTTCCACTAGAAAGAAACACAGGAAGGGATTCAGAGATGCTGTTGCCTCTTCGCAGATCCCTGGGCACAAGTTTCTCCTCTCTCCTCCCAAGGCAGGGCTGGTGCAGCCCTCATGCCCACCTGCTGGTGCTCACAGATGCTACTGAGGTCACCAGGCCTCAGAATGTGCTCGGAGAGCAGCAGCATCAGCATCACTGGGCACCATATTAGAAGTGCAGTTCTCAGGTCCTCCCTAGACCCACTGCATCAGAAACTCTAGGGCTGAGCCCAGGAATCAGGTGCTTCAGAAGCTCTGGGTAAAACTGACATTCATGCAGGCTTGAGGAGCCCCCCGGCCCAGGCCACGTGAACAGTTAAGTAGAAGGCATGTGCCACCCAACAGCGACGGGCACAGGCAGGTTGTTGCCGAGAAGTGAAAATGAAGTGAGGTGATCCTGTGACTGCTCCCCGTAAACAACAGGGCGTTCTGTAAAAGGAAAGGGATATTTCAGGTCCTGGATTTGTTTCCTAATTAATAGCTACTACTATGACAGATAAATCAGTGTCCACACTTGAAGAATTCGAGCATTGCTGTCTGTCCTGTTAGTTTTAAGTGGAGGACACTGGGTAAGAATGGAAGGATGAGAATTTTCTGGCACCTGATAGATGCAAGAATAACAGTAGTACCTTATCTTTCTGTAACTATTAAACATTTATAAACTCAAGGGTCAGCCAGGCTTTGTAATCACTTGGTTGGAGGCACCAGCGTCTGGGTTTGTGTTGACCGTTTTGGCGGTGAGCTCACATGTCTTGCGCATTTGTAGACACATTACGCGGTCCAGGACACCAAAGGCTTCCACACGGAGGAGGATATCGGCGGACTTCACGCCACCATCGAGTGTGAGCAGCCCCAGCCCGACCTCTACAAGTAAGCAGGGGCTTCGGGTTCTTTAGAAACGGTTTTTTATGCCCTCAACATTGCTCTTGCTTTTTCACCCCAAGTAGTCCAGCCATGTGGTGGTTTGGAAAGAGAATGTAAATCACTGCTTGAAGATTAAGACTGAGTCAAAAATACATTACTTATTGATTCTCATAGACTTCACTCAGATTTGTAGCTTTTTATACAAATATTTGAAGTGGCTTAATGGAACTATATTTGCAGGGAAAAAAAAAGAATAAGTTTTCTTTATTTTATGGAAGACATTTGTAAACTGTGGGTTAAGGAAAATCACTGAAGCCATGGGCTGATCAGAACAGAAAGTACAACAAGGGAAGGGGCTGGAGCGGAGCTGGTTTAGCCGCACATGGAGCGGGCCGGGTGAAGATGTGTGGCTCACAGCGGCCTCCTCTTTGGAGACAGGAAGGCAGGCAGGCCAGGCATGCGCTTCCGGGGGGCCGCTGGGCACATCCAGTTAGTAACGTGGCTTTTCTGTCACCAGGTTTGTGGGTCGCATCAACGTTTACAGTGACCTGAATGACCCCGTGGTGAGGTGAGTGCCTCTGCGGACGCCTTGGCCACGGTCATCTCCCTTGTTGCGGTAGAAATGCATTCTTTGACGGATGAGGGTTTCCACGGCGGCTGCTCTAGCAGATTTGGAAGGTGGAGTTCCACTTTCCCACAGGGCCAGGCTCTACTCTCGTCTCTGGTTTGTCTCAGGCACACATCTGTGAATGTTGACAAGTTAGTGACGCTCGTGAAACAAGTTTTCGCACAAGACTCTGCTGAGAGGGTCGTCTCACAGGCCGGGAGGCATCAGGGTCCCATGGAACAGTTTCAAAGTGAAGGGCAGAGTACAGCTTCCCTGTGAGAAATGCCCTTTCGTGATTCGGGTACTGATTTGTCTTCAGATATGAAGTTGAAAGACTTCTAATTTGGAGGCCATTTTTGGGAATCTGTTCATCCACTCGCCATCATTACTGGGGTGCATTACTGGCTCAAGGCCTATCTGAGGCTCACGCCTACCTGAGAAGGTGAAATCGGTAGCCGGGGCAGCTCACGGTCGGCTGCTGTGCCTTCCCGTTCACCAGCATGGACTCAGTGGCAGTCACATGACATACGCATGAGGAGACAGCGACCCTCAGACACCTCATCTATGGCCCCAAGGCAGCCTCACCTCAGAGCCAGCCTGTGCTGAGTCCAGCTCTGAGCAGCGCCCACCTCCCAGGCCTAGGGATATTTTCTCTGACATTATTTCAAGATCTAGCATTTGTTGCTGACGAGATATTTGAATGTCACAGTTCAGGGAACTGGCTTTCACTAGGTTTTAAAGTTTCATCTTCTTCATAAACTCCACTTGTTAGGGAAATGATTTTTCTTCCATTGTAAGCACTCTCCAAGTTGTTGATGTCTCGGTAGGTACAGCATTGTGTGTTAAACAACACATCTCCCAGACACAGAAACACACTCACTGGGAAACTACTGCAAAGTGAATAGTTCCTGAAATGCTTAGCTCCTTGTAAGTCTCCAGGAGTTACTGTTTTAAGAAAACCATTTGTGCACTTCTTAGCATGTGTTTGTCATCATTACCCATAAGCAGGCTAGGAGGTGCTTTTGAGAATTGTTAGTGGCCTTGCCTTGGTTTGCCTACATATATACTGTTCTAAAGGTAAATTCCTCCTTACTTTGGAGAAATCACTTGTATTTCTGTGTGCTGTGAGAATTAATTTGTGTTTAAACAGACTTAGGCTTATTCATATTACCTATGGGATGAATCCAAAATAGTAAACATTGCAGGCTTTTCATCTTTATAGTTAGACCAAGTTTATTGCCGAGGAACTTGGGACGATAATTGCTAATGTATTTTGCATTTTGATACTAACTCTAGTTTCACTTTTATTTTATATATTTTATTTTATTTTATTGGAGACAGAGTCTTGCTCTGTCACCAGTCTGGAGTGCAGTGGCACTATCTCAGCTCACTGCAGCCTGCACCTCCCGGGTTCAAGCAATTCTCCTGCCTCAGCTTCCTGAGTAGCTAGGATTACAGACGTGTGCCACCACGCCCAGCTAATTTTTGTATTTTTAGTAGAGATGGGGTTTTGCCATGTTGGCCAAGCCAGTCTCAAAACTCCTGGCCTCAGGTGATCCACCCACCTCAGCCTCCCAGAGTATTGGGATTATAGGCATGAGCCACCGCGCCTGGCCTAGTTTCACTTTTAAATGTTTATGCTGTTCCATAGACTTTTAATATTTAGATTATTGAAGATGTTTGTAAATTTGTGATGTGGACAGTTAAGAATTACGCACCCAAATTCTCAATCCATTCAGAGTGACGTTTCTTCTTCCTTCTGTCCTAACTAGAAGCAAAGTACTTTCCCAAGTAAATTATTTTTAGACTTCCCTGAGTCACCTTTTATAAAATGCTGTTTGTTTTCGTAAACACTTGGCAGGAATTATTATAAGTGTGTTGCAAACAGAAGCTGACAGTCCTTATAACACAGCCAGACAACCCATATGCAGCCTGGGAGCTCCATCTTTAGTGATTGCCGGGGAGGATGCGCTTGGAGCCCTCAGCCACAGCCTGGGGTAGACACCTCTCCCTCTGGGCAGCCCCACTCTGCCTGTCTTCAGCCGGATGCAGTTCTGAGGTCTATCGACCAAATATACGTTTTTGGTTGCATGCATTTTATGTTCATAATATTCAGTAGGTTCTTAACTTTCCATGATAGAAGGACAGTAAATACAATGATAAATGAAAAGCAAACTTCAGCAAACACTTTTGACCCTTTACCCTCTGAAGCAATCCTGTGGATGTTATCAATAGCAAAATTTATAAATTTGAATATTGCTGCTTATTTCTCCCTTACTACTTAGGAAATGAGAAGAGATTATTTTTCCATCAGCAGGGAACCCTGTTATATCAAGAATATAAGCCCCTGATGGCAGAGACCCTGCCTGCTGCTCAGCGTGGCTTCAGTGCGCAGAGCGGGGCTTGTTCCTCCATGTGTGAGATTTTTAAGTTATTTGGCTGTTGCTTGTTTTCCCCCAAAGCAGCCGTGCATGGATTGTCCCAGATTTACAGGTCCCTCCATTCAGAGGAGCTTTGCAGTGTGGCTACCAGTGTTTCTAATGGCCAGATAGAGTATCAGACTTTGTCTCCAGGAATAAGACTGTGTTTCATGGGACTGCCCGAATCTCACTGAGGATGTAATAGAAACAATTGAGGCTGGGCGTGGGGATACCCAACTGTAATCTCAGCACTTTGGGAGGCTAAAGCTTAAGGATCACCTGAGCCCAGGAGGTCAAGGCTGCAACGAGCTATGATCGTGCCCCCAGCCTGGGCAACAGAGTGAGACCCTGTTGCAAAAAAAAGGGAAGGAAACAGTTGAAAGTTGAGTGACTTTTACTTTATTTCACATCCACCCCTCTTTAGCCTTTCCAGAACATTCTGGGACCTTCCAGTGCAGCTGTTCTCAACCTGAGGCTTGTTAGGAGAGGGCTGCTGGGCCCCACCCCAGGGTTTCAGGTTCTGACTCGGTAGGCCTGGGACAATCTTCCTGACTAGTGTGATGTTCCTGACTGGCTCCAGGTGCTGCTGACGGCACTGGTGGGGCCACTGCAGGGACCCCTGCTCTAGAGGTCTCTTGGGGAGTGTTGCTGAGGCTGTCGGGTGCAGCTCAGTGGGTGTGGGCGGGGCCTGAGGTCCCGCGTGCACCAATGGGAGGCCCTTGCCGCTACTCCTGGAGCCATGTGTTCGTCCCCCAGATAAGACCACATCTGTTCACATGGACCTGGGCTGACTTAATCATCTGAATATAAGCAAACCGCCGTGTATGCTATCTCCTCTGAAAATGAGATCTGTTGAGCAAACAAGCGGGTTTTGCATCTGCATCTTGCCCCCCGCCCTGCCCGCTTGCCTTCGTGTCCGCATCATTTCTGATCATCGTATCTTTACAGGCCCTTAGGATCGGAAAACTTGCTGCTTAGAGGAGCTACACTGAAGAACACTGAGAAAATCTTTGGTAAATATTTAATTAATTATTAACCATTGCCCCTAACATTAAGGATGCATGAAGCAAAGTTAAAACCCGCAGCAGAACCCGAGAGCATTTCTTGGCGCCTTGAGGTGCTGGAGGCTTTCTGGCCGCGCAAGTTCTGCCCCACTGAGATTTGATCAGTGAATAAGTGCAGTCCTGAAGCAGCAGCATCAGAGAATACGGCTTACAGATTAAGGCTTCTAGTTTTGGATTCAGAAACAGAACGTTGCATCCATGAAGGAATTTACGAAATTTAGTTGTGCAGGAAATGTTTTTCATGTCTGCGTTTCTTGGCTAGGATCTCCCATTTCTTGTGGGTTATTGTCGTTTTAATTGAGGTAACTTTTAGAGGTACACAAGTGTGCCCCACTGTCAGAAAATGCTGTGCAGCTGTCCCTCAGTGTCCTTGGGGCACTGGTTCCAGGATGCCTGCAGATGCCAAAATCCACGGATGCCCAAGGCCCCTATTTGCATGTAGCCTACGCATGTCCGCCCCTGTAGTTCACATCGTCTTAGATTACTTCTGATACCTAGCATGATGTAAGTACCCTCTACCGTTTTTATCATCTGTATTTTGTATCATTGTATTGTTATTTTTATTGGGGATTTTTTTCATATTTTCCATTCCCAGTTGGTAGAACCTGCAGATTCAGAACTCGTGGACATGGCAGGCCCAGTGTATATTAAGATATGAATTCTTAAAAAATGAAGCATAGATTGCTTCCTATGCATGAAGAAGGGTCTTTATCCTAAGGAATCAAGTGCTAGTGTTATGTGGCTATGGACACTAGCTTGTGAAATTAAAAATAGGATTCGCTTTACCCAAGAATTGATTTTCCCCACAGCTCTGTGTAACTCACCATAAGGCAAAACACACTTGCGCCCTGGTCATCACCCTTGCTCTTCCTCTCTGTAGGTGTGGCTATTTACACGGGCATGGAAACCAAGATGGCATTAAATTATCAAGCAAAGTCTCAGAAGCGATCTGCCGTGGAAAAGTAAGGCTCCCTGCCCCATCGCCGGATGCGTGTGAGAACCTGCAACTTAAAAGTATCATTACCTACTGTAGAAATGGAAGTAGCTTCCTCTTGGCCTTCTTGGCAGTTCCTTTGCCACTATACAGCATCTTAGTAACTGCAGAGCTGACCATTCAAATGGACTTCCTTATTTTGTGGTGAGGTGGATGGCCACACCCCTCCTTCCTGCTCTTTCTAACGCCTGATACCAGGTTCACGGCGCTGCCTCTTATGGACACCCTGACGTTCCGGTTCTGAAATCAGTTCAGTGTCCAATAGCTCCTCCCACCATTTCATGAAAAACTCCAAATGGGCTTTTACTTTTCACTCTGGGATTTGGTCGAAACCACGCATTCTCTGCTGTGGTTTTACAAAGGAAAGCATTAGCAGAGAGAACAGAATCATCTTTTCACTACACAGGAAAGTCCTGATGATAAATATGTCAGGATGGTAGCTGAATTTGTGCTGGAAAAGAAAGGGTTCTTCCTGAGATCTGCTAAGACCTTAGTTAAGGATCTGCTTTTCCTGTACTGAGGACACTTCCTTTCAGAGTTATTTACTTTTCTCCTCCCTCCTTTCCTCCCTCCCTCTCTTCCTTCCTCTCCTTTCCTTCCTTCCTCTACAGTGGTGGGTAGTCACTAAGTTTTGAACTAATTTGTTGATGTTTAATGGTAGAAACTGATTTCTGGATGTTCTTTTCAATGACGGAAGTCCAGGCAGTGCAGAAGCATGGTCCGCAGTGTGGCTGTGAGCAGCCCTCTTTCTCCTGCCTGTGGCACTTTCCCTCGTCTTGGTTCTTACCTTTGGCCTCTAGAAGTACATGCCAGGGACCATGGCATGGACGCAAGTACAGAGGACCCACTGTGGCGCGTTGAGGGCGAATGCATCACCATGCCTTTCCTATTCTGTTTCTTCACAAGGTGTCATCTTGATATCTGTGAGAAGGAAGTACAGAGCTCATTTCCTCAGGGACCAGTGATCACCTCTGTCCTTTTGTTTTAGATCGATGAATGCGTTCCTCGTTGTGTATCTCTGCATTCTGATCAGCAAAGCCCTGATAAACACTGTGCTGAAATACGTGTGGCAGAGTGAGCCCTTTCGGGATGAGCCGTGGTATAATCAGAAAACGGAGTCGGAAAGGCAGAGGAATCTGGTATGGAGAATCACTGCCCTTGTATGATCCGAGGTGACCTGTGGGCCATTATTACGAAAATGTGGTGCAAGAAAAAGATGAATTTACTGTAGGCAAAAAGGTGAATTTACTGTAGGCAAAAAGCAGCCTTGATTGATTCAATCTCTGTGATAGATGCATTCACTGAAATTTAAAGTCTCAGTGGATACCAGCTGCTCCTGCCATCTTTGGATCTGGAAAGGTACAGGTTCCCACAGCGAAATCATCAGGACAATACCTTAAATACTTGCACTGTGTCCTTTGTTTAGAGGGTGCTGAGAAAATGCTTGTTAATGATTATGAGATAAATGGCACATATTTGTGGTAAATACTTGGAAAAAAGGATCTGCTCCCAGTCCAGAGCAGGGCTGTGTGCAAACCCAGACCCTGTCCACTGAGCCTAGAGCAGGGCCATGTGCAAACCCAGACCTGTGTCCCCTCTGTCCAGAGCAGGGCCGTGTGCAAACCCAGACCCATGTCCACTGAGCCTAGAGCAGGACCGTGTGCAAACCCAGACCTATGTCGACTGAGCCTAGAGTAGGGCTGTGTGCAAACCCAGACCTGTGTCCGCTGACCCTAGAACAGGGCTGTGTGCAAACCCAGACCCGTGTTCCCTCTGTCCACTGCAGGGCTGTGTACAAACCCAGACCCATATCCACTGAGCCTAGAGCAGGGCTATGTACAAACCCAGACCTGTGTCCCCTCTGTCCAGAGCAGGGCCATGTGCAAACCCAGACCCGTGTCCACTGAGTCTGGAGCAGGGTGTGTGCAAACCCAGACCCTGTCCACTGAGCCTAGAGCAGGGCCGTGTGCAAACCCAGACCCTGTCCACTGAGCCTAGAGCAGGGCTGTGTGCAAACTCAGACCCTGTCCACTGAGCCTAGAGCAGGGCCGTGTGCAAACCCAGACCCTGTCCACTGAGCCTAGAGCGGGGCTATGTGCAAACCCAGACCTGTGTCCCCTCTGTCCAGAGCAGGGCTATCTCTGCATCATCTGTGCTTCCCACAAAACTAACATGGCCCCACAGATCAGGATAAAAGTATACTGAAAAGTCATTTCACCAGGCTTAGTTTTTACATCTCTAGGTTGTTACCAAGTATGTTTTGTTATAAGAGACACAAAGAGATCCCATGAATATAAAGAAGTAAAATTGCCACTGGTGTCTGGTCGGCGTGTCTCCTGTCATCAGCATGTGCTTGTCTTAACTCGTGATTTAATCTCCACTTGCTGGCAGGACAGCCCCGCAGCTCAGCACCTGGACCCGGCAGGTCCTGGCTCAAGAGACCAGGTGACCCAATGGCTGCCCCCCGCCCGTAGTCCTTGTCTTTGGACTCTGAAATCTTGTATTTAGTAGTAGCACTCGTATAACTTATGCCTAAGCCTGAGGTGTTAGAGCAGCATGCTGGAGCCCTGCTGTCCCTCCTGGCGGAGGCGCTGACCCACACCTTCTGCTCTCGCAGTTCCTCAAGGCGTTCACGGACTTCCTGGCCTTCATGGTCCTCTTTAACTACATCATCCCCGTGTCCATGTACGTCACGGTCGAGATGCAGAAGTTCCTCGGCTCTTACTTCATCACCTGGGACGAAGACATGTTTGACGAGGAGACTGGTGAGGGGCCTCTGGTGAACACGTCGGACCTCAATGAAGAGCTGGGACAGGTTGGTGTCTCCTGAGTCATCTGCTGTGATTTATTAACATCTGAGTGAGTCTGCTTCACGTTCCTCAGGTCCTGTGCCTGTCATCCGAGCGTGTCTGTCCCTGTAGCTGGTGTAAGACAGCAGCAGGGTTGTTTTGAACCCTATTTATGAAACAGTTGGCAGTGCTGTTACATTTACAACAGATGCGGAATTACCTGCAGTTGCTGACTCCTGGAAACTCATCTGGAGCTTCCCGGGCAGAACTCTTTCTGTGTGCAGGTGTGAATCAAGGCTGGTGGGTAAAAGTGGCTTTGCCAGCCTTGCACTCTGCTTCTGCACCTGATATTCAAGTCTCATAGCAAGCTGGGTATTCTCACTTTAAAGATGAGCAAACCAGAGTTTCAGTGACTTGGTGGATTGCAAAGAGTTCAAACGCCTCCATTCAGATCCTGCTGCTGCATGATGGCTGCGGGAGCTTGGGCTTCACCGCCACACCTCGAGTGTCTCAGTCTGTGAAATGGAGATGATAACAGATGCCTTACAGGATTAGGTTGCGGATTAAATGAGATAATGGACACAAGGTGCACAGCACAGAGTCTGGTGTGACCACCGCCCTGCCACCGCACCACCAGGCGGCACACACCAGACCTGCTGGCTTGGGAAGGGAGGTAGGGAAAGACCCATTCCCTGGGTTTCCCCAGCCTAGAGCGGTGACCTTCCCTACCTTCCCAGCCTTAACATAGCAGAGTGCAGGGTTGCCAGAGCAGGTACCAGTAAAGGGTAATTGGACTGAAACAGAAAGCGATTTTGAGGGATATTTTAGCAAACAAGGCCACTTTAGACAGGTAGCTGAAATCTCCATCTCGCTCCCAGATGACAGCCTGTAAATAGACTTAGACTCTGGCAGATACAGAGGCCTCTGTCTGCCTCCTGTGAGGAAGGCCAACAAATGGAAGGATCATGTTCCACGTTTGATGAGTTTGACTTTTGAATGTGTTCCTCCAGCATATCCCATACTCCTCACAGTGCTTTATTGTTTCAGTCAGCAATGCGCAAACTATAATTTAGTTTCTCAGTAGTCAGGTATTTTTACCTAGGAATATTCTATCTCCTTTGCAACAATAGATGGTACATTTTGTGAGCTTCTGATAAATTCTTTGAGAAAGAATTTTTTCTGTAACAAGGAAAGTGCCCAGCAGTGTTGAGTGCGGGAGAAAGCGCCCAGCAGTGTAGAGTAGGGGGGAAAGTGCCCAGCAGTGTTGAGTGGGGGGAGAGCGCCCAGCAGCATTGAGTGCCGGGGAAAATGCCCAGCAGTGTTGAGTAGGGGGAAAGCGCCCAGCAGTGTTGAGTGCAGGGGAAAGCGCCCAGCAGCGTTGAGTGGGAGGAAAGCTCCCAGCAGCGTTGAGTAGGGGACGAAGCACCCAGCAGCACTGAGTGGGGGAAAGCGCCCAGCAGCGTTGAGTGCAGGGGAAAGCGCCCAGCAGCGTTGAGTGCAGGGGAAAGCGCCCAGCAGCGTTGAGTGCGGGGGAAAGCGCCCAGCAGCGTTGAGTGCGGGGGAAAGCGCCCAGCAGCGTTGAGTGCGGGGGAAAGCGCCCAGCAGCGTTGAGTGCGGGGGAAAGCGCCCAGCAGCGCTGAGTGGGGGAAAGCGCCCAGCAGCGTTGAGTGGGGGAAAGCGCCCAGCAGCGTTGAGTGCGGGGAAAGCGCCCAGCAGCGTTGAGTGGGGGGAAAGCGCCCAGCAGCGTTGAGTGCAGGGGAAAGCGCCCAGCAGCGCTGAGTGGGGGAAAGCGCCCAGCAGTGTTGAGTGTGGGAAAGCGCCCAGCAGCGTTGAGTGCGGGGGAAAGCGCCCAGCAGCGTTGAGTGCGGGGGAAAGCGCCCAGCAGCGTTGAGTGCGGGGGAAAGCGCCCAGCAGCGTTGAGTGCGGGGGAAAGCGCCCAGCAGCGTTGAGTGCGGGGGAAAGCGCCCAGCAGCGTTGAGTGCGGGGGAAAGCGCCCAGCAGCGTTGAGTGTGGGAAAGCGCCCAGCAGCGTTGAGTGCGGGGGAAAGCGCCCAGCAGCGCTGAGTGGGGGAAAGCGCCCAGCAGCGTTGAGTGGGGGAAAGCGCCCAGCAGCGTTGAGTGCGGGGAAAGCGCCCAGCAGCGTTGAGTGGGGGGAAAGCGCCCAGCAGCGTTGAGTGCAGGGGAAAGCGCCCAGCAGCGCTGAGTGGGGGAAAGCGCCCAGCAGCGCTGAGTGGGGGAAAGCGCCCAGCAGCGTTGAGTGCGGGGGAAAGCGCCCAGCAGCGTTGAGTGCGGGGGAAAGCGCCCAGCAGCGTTGAGTGCGGGGGAAAGCGCCCAGCAGCGTTGAGTGGGGGAAAGCGCCCAGCAGCGTTGAGTGGGGGAAAGCGCCCAGCAGCGTTGAGTGCGGGGAAAGCGCCCAGCAGCGTTGAGTGCGGGGAAAGCGCCCAGCAGCGTTGAGTGCGGGGGAAAGCGCCCAGCAGCGTTGAGTGCGGGGAAAGCGCCCAGCAGCGTTGAGTGGGGGAAAGCGCCCAGCAGCGTTGAGTGGGGGAAAGCGCCCAGCAGCGTTGAGTGTGGGAAAGCGCCCAGCAGCGTTGAGTGGGGGGAAAGCGCCCAGCAGCGTTGAGTGGGGGGAAAGCGCCCAGCAGCGTTGAGTGTGGGAAAGCGCCCAGCAGCGTTGAGTGTGGGAAAGCGCCCAGCAGCGTTGAGTGGGGGAAAGCGCCCAGCAGCGTTGAGTGGGGGAAAGCGCCCAGCAGCGTTGAGTGTGGGAAAGCGCCCAGCAGCGTTGAGTGGGGGGAAAGCGCCCAGCAGCGTTGAGTGGGGGGAAAGCGCCCAGCAGCGTTGAGTGCGGGGGAAAGCGCCCAGCAGTGTTGAGTGGGGGAAAGCGCCCAGCAGTGTTGAGTGGGGGAAAGCGCCCAGCAGCGTTGAATGGGGGTAAAGCGCCCAGCAGCGTTGAGTGCGGGGGAAAGCGCCCAGCAGTGTTGAGTGGGGGAAAGCGCCTAGCAGCGTTGAGTGCGGGGGAAAGCGCCCAGCAGTGTTGAGTGGGGGAAAGCGCCCAGCAGCGTTGAGTGGGGGGAAAGCGCCCAGCAGCGTTGAGTGCGGGGGAAAGCGCCCAGCAGTGTTGAGTGTGGGGGAAAGTGCCCATCAGTGTTGAGTAGGGGGAAAGCACCCAGAAG
Source organism: Pongo abelii (assembly GCF_028885655.2). Classification (NCBI taxonomy): domain Eukaryota; kingdom Metazoa; phylum Chordata; class Mammalia; order Primates; family Hominidae; genus Pongo; species Pongo abelii. The sequence goes on from NC_071999.2 coordinate 119,091,581, forward strand.
TGTCGAGTGTGGGGGAAAGCGCCCAGTAGTGTTGAGTATGGCAGATTTCTTCTCTGCCCTCTTCAATCTATCTCCCTGGAGTCCTGCAAAACAGAATTTGATTTCTGTTGTTCTGTCCTGACCAAAACCAGGCTCCAGCCTGGAGGCTGACCTCCTCATACACAAAGAAGTGTGTACTGTTGCTCATGGGGGACACACTGAGGTCAAGACAGGTGGACAAGCCCAAAAGGCAGGTTCATGTGACCGCAGCTTCGTGGGTAAACGCCTGTGCCCACCGTCGTTGTGCAGTACGATAACACGACTTCTTTTGTATGTGAAATAGAGATTGACCCACCAGTCAAGCGTCTGTGTCCACAACAGAAACAACCATCTGCCATGGAGTTCCTGTGCCAGAAGCGCTTTGTGCACCTTCTCTGTGTCCTGTGTGCACTTTTTGCACCTTCTCTGTATCCTGTGTGCTCAGTGCCATTGGCCCTGTCCCATGGAGATCCTGTGCCAAACAGTTTGTGCACCTTCTCTGTATCCTGTGTGCTTAGTGCCATTGCCCCATTTCTCAAATGAGAAACTGAGTCAGGAGCAGGCAGTGCCCTGTTCTGCGAGGCAGTGCTGCCTCCCAAGCATGAGTGCCTTGGAACACAAATCCTGCTTCAGGCCAAGTTGAGCAGGCAGGCGTGCGTTGCAGTGAGGGCCAACTTTTGTTCCGAGAGCTGAGGGTGATGGCAGCATTGACCAGCACTGGGCTTAGGGTTGACTGTCCCACCACCAGAAAAGAAAATTGCAGGCCAGGACCCCTGATGAACAAAGTTGCAAAAATCCTCAACAAAACACTAGCAAACCAATTCAGTAGCATACAAAAGGATCATACCCCATCTGTGGGATGCCAGGGTGGCTTGACTTGTGCAAATCAGTAAGTGTAGTGCATTACATCAGCAAAATGAAGAACAAAACCATATGATTATCTGTGATGCAGAAAAGGCATTCGACAAAATTCAGCATCCTTTCATAACATCTCAACAAATTAGGTATCGAGGAATGTACCTCAACACAATAAAAGACATAAATGAGAAACCCACAGCTGACAATGGAGAAAAGCTGAAAGTTTTTCTTCACACACAATGGAGAAAAGGTGAAAGCTTTTCCTCTGAGATCAGAAAGAAGACAAGGCTGCACACATTCACCCCTTCTATTTAGCATAGCACTGGAAGCTGTAGCCAGAGCAGTGAGGCAAGAGAAAGAAAGAAAAGGCATTCGTTTAGGAAAGGAAGAAGTGAAATTGTTGCTGATGACACAATCTTATATATAGAAAAGCCTAAAGACTCCACCAAAAAGCTTTTAGAACTAATCAACAAATTCACTAAATTTTCAGGATCAAAATCAACACCCAAAATCAGTAGTGATTCTATATACCAGACATGAAACTATTTGAAAAAGAAATCAAAGACTTTAACAAACTTGTTTAACAGTAACAAAGCAAACAATCTTATCTCTGCGTCCCGAGCTAACAGAACTGACTGGATTTGTGTCCAGAGGTTTTAAGCTTTTGTTTCCACGTTCTTAAAACTGGGATAATAAGACAGTTGATGTGTTAATCACAGTTGAAGATTAAATGAGGCGCTGCCCAGTGGCTGGCACACCCTGAGTGCTCAGTAAAGGTCTTTTATAATTAATTTTTATTATTGTTCATTTTCATGGTCATGTTTCCTAGAAATATGCCACCTATTTAGTTATAGCTAAACAGGATGATAAACCAAACCTCTTAACATTTGTTATTTCATTCTTATCCATTTTACCCTTTTAAAAATGTTTTTAGGGCCAGGCACAGTGGCTCATGCCTGTAATCCCAACACTTTGGGAGGCCGAGGTGGGTGGATCGCCTCAGGTCAGGAGTTCAAGACCAGCCTGGCCAACATGGCGAAACCCCATCTCTACTAAAAATACAAAAATTAGCCAGACGTGGTGGCAGGTGCCTGTAATCCCAGCTACTCAAGTGGCTGAGGCATGAGAATTGCTTGAACCTGGGAGACGGAGGTTGCAGTGAGCCGAGATCACACCACTGCACTCCAGTCTGGGCGACAGGGTGAGACTCCATCTCAAAAAAACAAATAAAAATAAAAATGCTTTTGGGATTGAATAAGCGTTTATTCTAAGTTACTTCAAAGTCCTGTGTAAGAAGGGTACACAGGTTGAATATCCCTTATCCAAAATGCTTGGGAAGAAGTGTCCCCGTAGACGCGCCCGAGCTCAGTCTCAAGTTGCTGCCACGCGTTCCAGAGCTCCCACCTTCAGTTATTCACGATAAACCTGTGACCCGTGAGCTTATCTAAAATCAGAGTTTAAGACGGGTTGTATCTTTAACACGTATCACAGTTTTCTCCGAGATTTGTTTTGTCCTTATTTGCTTCAATTTTACCTTCTCAACCTTACATGGTATTGTGGGTTTTGATCTCTGAGACTGTATAGAGTAAGTTCGTCCTCTCTGTAGCCTTGGTTTTTTATTGTTGTTGTTAAGATTCGGGACGACCCACTCACACTCTGTCTTCCCAAACAAATGGAGCCCTGGCCCCACCCATGTCTCTGTCCCAGGGAATGGGACTGCGAGACCATACTCTGTTTTGCTCCCAACCCAGAGAAGGTGTCCCGAGGCCTCCCCACCCATCCTCGTGAATCGCACCTGCCAGGACTGCAGGGTCCTGTTGGACACTGGGAAGGAGGATGAGGCGGAAGCGTGGCTTAGCCCGGTGAGGTGGTCTGTCTGGGGGAAAACCTTTAGAAATCCACCGCCTATTCAAGTCACAGTGGGAGCTGGGGGGGAAACACGGCAGCTGTGTGTCTGAGTTGGAGACATGTGGGCCTCCCTCAGAGCATCCTGACTTGCTGTGCGGTGCCTGCAGGTGGAGTACATCTTCACAGACAAGACCGGCACCCTCACGGAAAACAACATGGAGTTCAAGGAGTGCTGCATCGAAGGCCACGTCTACGTGCCCCACGTCATCTGCAACGGGCAGGTCCTCCCAGAGTCCTCAGGAATCGACATGATTGACTCGTCCCCCAGCGTCAACGGGAGGGTAGGTGGCAGCCCCCACGCCGTCCAAGTGTGTGAGTGAGTGGGCGGCTGTGCATGCTGAGTCCACCCCTTTTCACTCGAGGGTCCAGGAAAATCAGGCGGTCTCTACGGACTTCAGTGGGAGGGATGGTCAGAAAGTGCGATGTGTGTGGTGTCCCGTTAGGACACATCTGCTCGGTGATACCCGTGTTAGAATTGGTTATGAAAACCATAGAAGCAGGGCAAACACATGCATGCATCCAGACACCATGTGCACACACGGACGCACATGCACACACGCTCACATGCAAACACATGCACTCACACACACCCAGATACCGTGTGTACACACAGACACATGCACACACGCAGACACACGTACTCACACACACACACAGACACTCACACACTTCCTGACACCGTGTGCACACACGCTCACACGCAGACACACACGTACTCTCACACATGCCCAGATACCGTGTGCACACACAGACACATGCTCACACACAGACACACGCATGGACTCTCACACACGCCCCGAGTGCTGTGGCTCCAGACCTCAGCATCTCTGGGCAGGGCTGGAGTCCCCGGCCGACGCCGTTCCTGAATTTCCCCGCACGCAGGGCAGCCTCAGGGATCAGGTCCCAGCTAGCTGTGAAAGCTGCACACAGGGCAGCCTCGGGGATCAGGTCCCAGCCGGCTGTGGCCCTGAGCACATCCCTTTACCTTCCTAAACGCTGATTCTGCAGCTGCAGGTGCAGGATAATAGCTCCAACTTCTTAGGGGGTTTTAGGGTGAATGTTACAATGTGAGTCAACAGCAGGAGTGCCACAGGTCACGTCTAGTCTAACACACGCTTCGGTTAGGAGAACGTCCCCATCGCGCAGGCACCAGGGCAGAGGCACAGCCAGGGTCCAGGGTGTTTGTGAATATCTGTGTTCACGGCACCGTGTGACTCAGTCTCCCTTCCTGGACGCTAGCGGTCATTTGCCATTTGTGAGTGCACGTGAAGCCTCTGTGGTTTCTAAAAGTGTCGGTGCTGAAGAACACATGCCCGTTTCAGTCTTCATCACCTGTCAATCTCAATTACGAAACAGAGTGCTTGAGAATGATGGAAAGCTGTAATTCCATCCTACTGTATAACCCCTCACCGCCCACAAGCTGCCTTTGTGGCTGCGGGGACCACCCCCCCCCCCCCGCTTCTTGTTTCCTCTCTGCGCCTGTTTCCCTCTATCTTCAGTGGACGCACCGTGATTTGGGGGTTCTGGGAACTGCTTTTTTATAGGAGCGCGAGGAGCTGTTTTTCCGGGCCCTCTGTCTCTGCCACACCGTCCAGGTGAAAGACGATGACAACGTAGATGGCCCCAGGAAATCGCCGGACGGGGGGAAATCCTGTGTGTACATCTCATCCTCGCCCGACGAGGTGGCGCTGGTCGAAGGTGTCCAGAGGTACGTCGCGGGCCGAGGGTCTGCCTGGGTTTCCTGATGTGACTCAGCCCCACCGCAGCCCCAGTCAGGGACTTGCATCTAGAGGCGTCCTCAGCCCCACCCTGTGCCCTCCACACTGAGCTCTGCTGCCTTTGCACCCAGGTTCTCTGGACCCCCGTCCCTGTATGAGCCCCTCCCACTGTGATAAGCAGCGTCTGGTCCCCAGCGTGTGAGTCTTCATCTCTGACTTTGCGTGGGTGGCTTTTCCTCCTGAGGTCTGCAGTAAGTTAGAGGTCATTCCAAATAACCACAGGCTTCAAAATATGGAAACAATCCTTCCTGTAACACAAATCTCCCTCCTGCATCTCAGAAAACTGAAGCCCAGAGGCCCAGCGGCCTTCCCAGAGCTGCAGCCTGAGCTGGGCAGAGCAGAGCTGGTGTGGGACCTCTCACCGCCCACCCTTTAAGCAAACGCTTGGAAAAATACTTTAAACATTCCAGATACATGGCATAATTTCAACTCAGGGAAGCCATTTTCAAATCCACCTAGCTCATGACTTCTGTAATACTGAATCTCCCCTCCCCCAAAAGTGATAAAGGAACACTGCCTTCAGGGACTGAGTATGGTGAGAATCATGTTCGCGCTTCTCACCTAATTACAGCCATGTTTTTGTCGCTGCTAAACTAATGTGTTTTCTCCATGCAATTTGAGTAGCAGCACAGATACGTCAACAGTATCACTGGGGCCCTTGGTTCCGTGCGTAAACCCACACGTGCATAGGTGAGGCTTCTTGGAGCTGGGTTTCTCTCTTCTTGGAACACAAGTGCCCAGGAATGCCACTGCCTTCATCACAGGTGTTGGAAGTCAGGGCAGGCTGCCCCGCCCACCTTTGAGAATCCTCCCTGCGCTGAAGCTTTTCCTCCAGCCGCTGCTCCCACCTGGGCTGGCCAGAGGCCTCCACTCCCATCCCCCTGGTGCCGTGAAGCACGTCTGTCTCCCGGGTCCTCTGCTGGCCTCTTGCATCCCGAAGCCATGCTCTGTCTCTGCCGTCCCAGTGGCTCCCACAAGGCCCTGAAGGTTGCTGACCCCCGGGCGTGCAGGAGGAGGCATCGTACAGATGGGTGCACCCACGTGCTGGCTGAAGGCCTGCACTGGACCTTGGTTCCCCATCAGTGACTCAAGGGGCTTGGTCTGGGGGTAACAGCCTCTCAGGGTCCCTCTCCCTCTGGCATCGTGTTCTCCGCTCAACAACAACAAAGTCCACGAATCAATGAGCAAAAGTATCATCGAAGCAAGGATTGCAGGCCATATGCCTGCCACGCTCTTTTGGAGAACAATACTGACAAGAATGTGCCTCACTGCTGTGTGCCAGGGAGGGTTGGGTTGGGTAGAAATTCTGTTGCTCTTGGAAGATTTTTTGAGATGGTGAATAAGTTCATTATGATAATTTCCTAACTTCATAATGCAGTTTGTAATCTCTGTTTAACTGATAGTATTTCTTTTTTGAAAAGAACGCTTTACCAAAATATAAAGCAAATACTCTGTGAAAGAGGAACATCAGAATCTCAGATTCACCCCGAGGTTTCCCTTCTCATTGCAGACTTGGCTTTACCTACCTGAGGCTGAAAGACAATTACATGGAGATATTAAACAGGGAGAACCACATCGAAAGGTATGTGCACCTCACCCTCAGATGTGAAAGGACTAAAGAATAAAGAGTGTTCTTTATAAGGTTCTGCGTTTGAGGGAAAAGACAAGTACTCTATGTTCTCCCACAATTCGCTTCCTCTCCTTCCCAGTGACATCCCAGGAATGTCACCAGAATGTTCTGGAGAAGTGCTGGACACCTAGAGAAGGGCTTGGGTGCAGCCACAGGGCTGCTTCCCCTGGATGGTTTTTCTTGGAGATGTAAATTGGAGTTCAGTGAAGAAAAGTTCACTGTCAAATATGTTTTGGGTTAAGCCACCTAAAGTCAGGTTTTACTGCAGGCCGTGTTCTGATCTCTCCAGACCCCTTTGCCTCCACCAGGGAGTGAGCAGCCACCCCCGGTGTGGCCATGAGTCCCGCAGGGAGGAACCCTGGCTCATGTGCTGGGAGCACAGCGTCCTGTCGAAAACAGTTTGCACAGTTACGCTTTTCAGTCACCAGTTTGATGTTGGATTGTTTTACTTTTCGTATCTTTAAAACTCTTCCCATTTTTTAGGGACTGTCTCTGTCCTAAATTGCTTGTCCCTGAGACAAGTGACCCGTCTTGAGATCTGACTCAGGAGAGGGGTTGGTGGCGTCCCCTTTATCAACAAGCACGAATGTGTGGTCACGGTTCCAGCAAAGACACAAGATCCGGTGGTGATGGCCTCAAAACACCTGGATTTTAAAATTTCATTCTTAGGGAAATAAACTCCCCAGTGGAAGAGAAAGGACAAACCCCTTGATTCGGCGGGGCTCCTGGGCCCTCCGCTGGCACCGGCTGCACCCTCTCCACAGCATCCTAGGCTCCCCAGGGGCTGCAACTCACTGCTGTTGAGGCTCCGGGTTTGCAGCCGTGGAGGCAGTGAGGTCGTGGCCTAGATGAGAGCCCCCATCGAGGCTCTGCCAAGGGACCCCTGGCTCTGAGCTGGGCTGGCACTGCGGCCACAGCCCCTCCGCAGCTTCCCACTGAGTCCAAGGCCCTGAGGAGGCTGAGGGGCAGCAGCGGGGGCTGCCAAACACTTCCGATGCTCCAGACGCCACACAGGTTTTCTGAGTCTTCCGGTAACAGGACAGCACCAGCCAAAACGCCAGTGTCCTTTGCTTTTTCCATGGTTTTGATCTCTTAGGGCAATGCCAGTTCATTGACAAGGATCCAATCTCTGACACAACTTTGAGTCTCTGTTCAGCAGTGTTTAGGGAGGGAGTCGGTGCGTAGGGAACGTAGCCTGCTTGGCAGAATCTGAGCCCATGCCCTGGATAGTATGGGGACGTAGTGAGGAGCCAGTGCTGCAGGTGCCATGGGGCCCAGACTCTGCCCCACTGGGTACACCTGCTGTGTCCTTCAAATCTAGGCCTCTCAGGGCGTCCGAGGGAGGACACCCCTCGCCCAGCAGCCCTCGGTGTGTCCCCTGAGGAAGGGCCAGGGCTGCCCCAGCCATTCTGCTGTGGAGAGCTCCACAGTTACCAGATGGAATCACGTGAGGACCCGCATGGATGGTGTGACCGTCTGCATTTCTCTTTCAGGTTCGAATTGCTGGAAATTTTGAGTTTTGACTCAGTTAGAAGGAGAATGAGTGTAATTGTAAAATCTGCTACAGGTAAAATTTCTTTTTCTTTTGATTTATTAAGTTATAAATGATGGTTGTGTTTTATTCTGATGACTAAATTCTACGGAGCTTTAAGGATTTGGGGTTTAAGAATGATTTATTCTTTTTTAGAAAACTATAGACAAATCCTCTCAAAATACTAAATTTTTATTTTTAAAAAGTGAAACATTTCTGGAATGCTGAGGAAGGATTCCTGAGCTAAACGTCCGGCACCCTTGCTCTGTCCATCTTTTAGTGTCGAGTTGGGGCCACTTTACTGTTGAAAATTGCTTAATTCCATTTGTGAAAGTTCCCTACCCATCCCTATCCCCCACCTGCTTTTCTCCATGCAGAGCTAAATGACGTAAAATGTTTTTAAATAACCATTTTCAAGGAAAAGGTAATGTGGGTTTGCAAATGTATCTATAATAATGTTCAAAGTTGCAAAGTAAGCTTTGTTGATTGGCAGTTGCCATAACAGTGTGTCTGTGAGAACAGCACACTCGGTTTGTGCTCTGGAATGACCAGTGGTGGGGCGCAGTCAGAGCCCTGTGGCCGCCGTGATGTTTTGGTGACCCGCACGGGTGGGCCCGCTCCTGATCCTCCCACTCTGACCTGTGGCTGCCCCTGTCCCGGACGATTCCCTCTGCAGGCCAGGTGGATGCATCTGTGGTCCCCTGACCTCCCTGTGAGGAGCTCTCCCAGGCACTTTGCATCCCCCGCGCACAGGTGGATGACCTCGTCTCCCCCCCACCCTCAGCAGGTCACGACACATGCCACAGGTCACTCAACACCGCAGCCCCTCAGGCTCCGCCCACGGTGCTGAGGCTTGAAGGTGCAGGCACCCCTGGCTGTTTGCCCTGGACAGGCAGGGCCCATGGGCTCCGTCTGCAGGGGCCACCCCTTTGCATGGCCATCGCTTCCTAAGAGCTCCCACGCGCCTGCGCCGAGCTTCTCCCAGCGCCCCCTCTGAGGCTCTCACCTAGCTTCATCACCTTCATCACCAGGCTGTCCCCAAGTGTCCCCAGAGCCCCCACAGTGTCCTCGTTCCCTGCTGCCTGCCGTGGGCTTTCCCATAAGAAGGGCCTTTCACCCATCCATCCTTTCCACGGATGGCTCAGGAAGCCTCTCCCGGCCCTCAGCCCCACAGCAGCGTGCGGGACGTTGCCCTGTGGTGGGGCTGTCTGTCCGTTTGCGGCCGCTGGCAGCCTGCACACATCCCGAACGCAGAACCGACGCGCTTCTCAGCGACACGCTCACGTCACGCCACGCTCCGCCGAGTGCTCCCAAATCCTGTGCCGTTCAGAGCACTCCATGCAGTGTCGGAGCGGGGCTTCATCAAGAGCTGTGGGATCTCACTCTTCATTGTTTCCTAAAACCAGACAATCCCAGGCTGCATTTAGCTCTTTGGAAAGATGCCTGGCAAACAACCAAACAGCCACTCCCCGGAACCAGACAGACTCCAGGCTGGAGAGCTTCATGCCAGCATTTTCCTAAGATGTGCTGAGTTTCATTTTAACCCAGAGTAGACAGAGCAGGGCCATCATCAGTGCCGTTGGGCACCCTTCGGATCAGGACCATGGTGCCTCACTTTCTAAGACCTGGAAGGAGCTGTAGTGGGAGGCGGTGTGACTCTTGGTGACGCCCTGTTGAGTCATAGCGGCTCTGGGGTGGGCAACAGCCTCAGGAGGGAGGAGGGTGTCATGGCTGCTCTGGGGGGCTGCCGCCTGCCTCCGCTGGTTCCTTAGACACAGTTCTGCTGCGTCACACAGCATCACCTCTGAGACATGCCATCAAATGTGAGATGAATCCAGGCTCCACAGTGAGACGTTCACTGATGGTCATAGGATGAGGAACAATCTGTGTGTAAATGTTGCCAGGACTCCCACGAAGAGCTTCTGCCAGCCGGACCATGGGATCAGCCAGACAGGGTCTGAGAACAGGTTCAGATGCATGAGACCTCTGTGTGTCAGAACCCTCCCCCCCGGCTTGGATGAGGCGCAGTCCTGAGAGTCTCAGCCACTCGGAGTTATCTGGGATAAACGCATCCTGGGTAGGAAGTTCCTGGTCCATCCCGTCATGTGGTTTTCCCCATAGAAGTTGAATCTAGCTGTTGAGCCGTGGCTGGAACATGCTGCCCGTGACCTGCGGGGCTGATCACGGTGCCCAAGAAGGCAAGCATCAGCCACCCTGGAGCCGCCCCTGCCGCGCACTCACCCTGGAGCCGCCCCTGCCACACACTCACCCCGGAGCTGGCCCTGCCACACGCTCACAGAGGGTCTTTGCTGCATCCTGAATGCCCAGGACCTCAGGGCTCATATTGTGGGCTATGCCATGGAATCTTTGTAAATAACTTCTGTTACTATCAAAAGGCTGAAGAGCCGCTGGATCACTCCAGGTTGGAGGCATTTGTGCCATGAGAATATCCCCATCCGCACCGGGACGCCTGTGGACCTCCTAGGGCCTCTCCAAGGAACTGAGAGCTTGCAGGAGAGACTGCCCTGCCGTCTGAAGCCAGCCACTCATCAGTTACTTTTAAAAGAAGTTTCAATATGTAATTAAGCGAGGTGTTCTGTAAGTAGTAGTCATCCCCGGAGAGGCACACTAATTGCACTGGAGTTCTGCCTGCTGGGCAGGGAGACCCTGCAGCCAGCTCACAGCTCGTGTTTCCTCCTGGGCTCAGCCCTGTTGGGGGGGTGTGGCTGTCAGAGGCGGATCTCACTGTTGTGGGGCTGAGCAGCCCCAACAGGGGCCTCCCATCATGTCCGCAGGACCCTTTTTTATATGTCTGTACCTCAGTCGTGTGCTTTCCTGGGATTCTCCACAGTGGAATTCTGAGGAAGGACTTCGGAAGTCACAGGCCACTCGGCTGTATCAGGCCTTCCCTTTCAAAGGCAGATGTGAAGTCTTTCTCTTTCGGGGGATCCTGGGGATGCTTACTGTACCCAAGGTATTATGTACGCAGTACACAGAACACCGACTCGAAAGAAGAAAAGGAGAGTACGTAAGCATATTCATCTATGAAAAGGAAAAGCAAGCAGAAAAGACGAAAGAGAAGAAGGAAAGTCCTAACAGTGCACCCTCCTGGAGCTCCTCCAGGAGCTGCTTCCTTTATGTCCTGTTTTCCAGCCATTTCGGGGACATTTGCTGTCATGCCTGGCTTTCCATGTCCTTGAGCTCGTCTGTGAGACACAATGAGAGACTCCCCCCCCCAACCATGGGCTCAAACTGTGGTTCTGTAACGCTTTCTCTTCTCCAAATGGCAGTAAGCCCTTCTTGGTCCCCGAGCGGACAGCCACCAACCATGGCTGCACCTGCGACACAACCCAGCTGTCTTGGGGACGGGATCCTGTGTGTTCGGTCATGTCACCTGCGTGTGCACGGTCTTCAGTTGCTCATTGTAGATTAACTTTTGCTCTGTCCTCTGGGTTTTTTTATTCCAAGGCTGTTCCTCACCAAGTCTTCAGGCTGAAGGTGTTCTGTGTCTTGCAGTGGAATTCACAAGCTGAGACAGTGGGAAGGTTAAGCCATTCACATGCTCTTGGCATGAGTTGTGAGCCATGAGACGTGAATTTTCTAGTAAAAAATGTGCTGTTGTTCAAGAATGCATCATTATGTCATCTGGACCCCAGTTCTCCTTCTAAACTGTATCTGATGAAACAACAGCATTGGCTGGAAACCGTGGGAGTCGGGAAATGGCTCTGACATCGGTTGGGTGGTTTAACCCCCGGGCCCTGCTTTTCTATGCTAAGCAACTGAGACTCTGTGGTCACACCTCTGCGGTTCTGCAGAGGCCCTCCGGGGTCCAACTCCCAGCCTCAGCCTGCTCACTCCCCTGTCCCCACCATCCCCTACCTGCTCACTCTCTCGTGCCCTCCAGCCTCAACCTCCCCACTCTCCCGTCCCCCCCAGCCTCAGCCTCCGCCTCCCTACTCTCCCGTGCGCTCCAGCCTCAGCCTCCGTCCTCTCCCATGCCCTCCAGCCTTAGCTCGGCACTGTTTTGCTCTATGTATTGGCAACACCTGTGTCACCAGGTGCCATCCTCTCTGGCTGCAGGTTGGCAGTCACCTCGGCCATGTGAGCGTCAAGTGTAGCCGTGTTCCCACAGCTTCCCTGTTGGTGTCTTAGGAGTTAGCGCTTCCTGAGATCCAGGAAGGAAGGCAAGGCAGACCCCTGTTCCTACTCCTGAGTCCTCGTCCAAGCTCCAGGCCTTGGATCCGGGTCGTCAGCCCAGGAGCGTCCCCTCCCCATGTCCCTCCCACCACCCCCCGGGGACCACTGCCTGCCCACCCTGGGGCCCTCTGGATTTGGTCCCCAGTAGACTTCCCGAGGGCCCTCAGTGTCTGGGGGTCTCAGGGCTCTGCCCCACCAGGAGCTGGGCATGGAGCTTCCTACGCGTGCCGCTCAGGCTGCTGTGGTGCTTCTCCCACCCTGCCGTCGCCACGATGGAGTACCGTGGCGTTTCCCTGCGCCCAGGCACAAACCAGCCGCCTGGCAGAGTGCCACGTGGCTTCACAGACCAGGTGATGCTTCAGGTGCAAAGGGGGCTCTGTGTGTCGGGAGCAGGTCACACAGCAGAACTGTGTGGCCTTTGCTGTGTGCTGCAGTACCTGGAAGAGAAACTCGCTTTATCTGAGGCCCGAGAAGCCTGCGTTCACAGCACAAGTATGTCCACAGCAATCGCAATGTTACTGGACATGTGGGAAAAAATGACGCAAACGTTTCCCATGACTCTTCCAAGTTCAGAGGTGGCCCGGCTGCCTTGCTCTGCGTGAGGACAAATGACTCTCCGAAGGGGATTTGTGTTCACCTTCCAGCATTTCAGAAACCGGGACCCGCTTTGGGTCACCCCAACCCCCGTCCCGAGGGCATTTTATCCCCTTTTGTGTCTTTCCCAGAGAAAAAACAGAGTCCCGGAGCCAAGTTCTTTTCCTCGTTCCTGCCTTTCCTGTGAGATTTCTAGGGTTGTAGGAATAAAACGAGGCTTTGGAGGTAATCTGTAGGTTTTATTTTTTTCCTGACTGTGACATGTTAACTAGTCCATTAAAATCTTCTTTAAAAAGGTTTCCACACTGCTATCCCTGTTTCTTGTTTTTTAATAATGGCATAATTTAAAAAGATAATCTAGTCTTCCCCATATTGTGATTAAACTCCTCATTTTTCTCATTTTGTAGGAGAAATTTATCTGTTTTGCAAAGGAGCAGATTCTTCGATATTCCCCCGAGTGATAGAAGGCAAAATTGACCAGATCCGAGCCAGAGTGGAGCGTAACGCAGTGGTGAGAGCCGGGCTGGGGAGGGCCTCGCGGCGGTCAGCTCCCCTGCTGTCAGGAAGGAATTCCGTGTTCCACAAGTTCCTGGCTGGGAATGGCATATTGTGTCCCTTGGGGAATGTTTAGAAGTCAGCTGGGCCAGAGGCAGACAGACAGGCAGCCTCAGCCGGCACCGACCCCAAGGGGCCTCCGATACCCAGCCAGGCACAGGCCGTCTCCTCCCCAGCCTTGCACAGGGTTTTATTTTTGGGTGGGTGCTAGGTTGGTTGATTGATGTTTTGGAGAGTCAGAATTAACACGTTTGTGGTTATTGTATTGGAGCAAAAAAGTCTTTGTCTTGACGTTTCTAGTGATTTGCTTCAAAACAAATCAGCACTTTCGTTTTCTGTTGTGACATCACCTGTTTGGGTTTCTTTCCCCATCTGGGTCTTAAGCTTGTATGATAAGGTTTCTTTCCACCACTTGTTGTATGGCACCGCCCAGCGACTTGCACACCTGAGCCTCCCACTCCATGGGTCCGGCTTTCTCTCTTTGGGGCTGCTGCGGTAGGGGGCCAGCCTGAGTGTTTCTCACAGCAGGGCCTCCCCTTCCCATCAGACGCGCTGAAGCCGGGCAACACGTGGCTGGGGTGGACACGCTCCCTCCTGTCAGATACCTGAACTCTGGGTGATGCGTGGCTGGGTGGACATGCTCCCTCCTGTGAGATGTCCTAACGCCGAGCGACGCATGGTTGGGTGGACGCGCTCCCTCCTGTCAGACGTCCTAAAGCTGGGCGATGCGTGGCTGGGCGGACGTGTTCCCTCCCATCAGATGCCCTAACGCTGGGTGATGCGTAGCTGGGTGGACGCGTTCCCTCCCATCAGATGCCCTAATGCTGGGTGATGCGTAGCTGGGTGGACGCGTTCCCTCCCATCAGATGCCCTAACGCTGGGTGATGCGTGGCTGGGTGGATGCGCTCCCTTTGCTCCCTGTGTGGCTGTTTTGTCCCACGGTGTCTGCACTCTTCTCCCGACACCACCCTGGGGCCTTCTCCCTCACTCCAGCCCAGGGCAGCCCCTCCTCTCACACCGTCTTTATCATCTTTTCATGAAAAAGAAACAGTAACTGACAGGCTCTCCTCCCAGAGGTCCAAAATGATGCTGGCCAGAGTGGCTACGCACTGGAAAACAAGACTTCCAAGGCTGGCTCTGCACCAAGGAAGGCTGAACCAAGAGAACCTTGGACTAGAGGTCATGGTACTCAGCGCTGCCTTCACTGACCATTTAAATATAAAGCAACATTTGTCCTCGCTGTCAGTCGCAACACTTGATTACTATAGATGTCAGAACATTAAGAATTCCTGCTGATGGACAGGAGCCCTTTCACTGGCGAGCCCGTGCTTGCAGCAGCCAGAGTGGCTCTGAACTTTGTGGAATGCTGTCAATGTGCGGATCATTCATCTTTACGTTGCTATTAAAACAACTCCTAGCACTACAAAGTAGCTGCCTTGGAACCAACAGGAATCCATAAATCAGCGGCAGGTTTAGGATTGTTGAACTTCTCCGTGAGGGATCTGGAAAATATATCACTGACTTCCACCAGCCACAGAGCTGCAGGGTGGAAGCCGAGCAGGTTCCTCTGAGCAGCACAAGCGTCCTGCGCATCGACACACAATGAGCCTCAGTACAGGGGCGTGTGGGGGCTCCTGAGGGGGCAGCTCCATCTGCAGCTCGCTTTCCAACAGCACGAGGCTGTGCTTTGCTGTGACGTGGTCGCCGTGCCATGCCGAGCACACGATGGCTACAGGTCACAGGTGACTGGTCCTCCTTGGAGGGTCTTCATGACCTGAGTCCCAAATATCTTCCACCTGCTGGGTCCCCACTGCTGCTGCCCAGGAGAGTAGGCGCATGGATTACGTGAATTGTGATGATTGTAAAGTCCATTTGCTGCTTGTTTCAAAAAGCCTTCTTGAGATGTAATTGCCATACATTGATCTATACATATTTAAAATGCGAGAGCAGCAAGGGCGTTGACACACGAACACACACGTGGAGGCTTTGCCTGTTGGGAAGGGGATGCATCCCTCACCCTAGAGACTGTCTCGCGCCCTCATACTCCCATCCCTGCCAACTCCCACTTGCTGCAGACCACCGCTCCACTCGCCGTCACTGCAGATTCGTGCCCGCCTTCCGGAGCTTCCTATCAGCAGAATCACAAAAGGCGGCTGTTGTATCTGGCGTCTTTCACTCCCATAACTGCTGAGACTCGGCTGTGTGGGCCTGTTCATTTCTGTTGTGATAAACAGCAGCACTCGTTCAGTTGCCGAGCACTAGTGGTACTAGTTTAGTGGCTGAGCACTAGTGGTACTAGTTCAGCGGCCACTAGTCCAAGTGCCGGGCACTAGCGGTACTAGTCCAAGTGCCAGGCACTAGCAGTACTAACCAGTCCAGTTGCCAGGTGCTAGCGGTACTAACCAGTCCAGTTGCCAGGCGCTAGCAGTACTAACCAGTCCAGTTGCCGGGCACTAGCGGTACTAACCAGTCCAGTTGCTGGACACTAACAGTATTGATCAGTCCAGTTGCTGACTGCTAGCGGTACTAGTCCAGTTACCGGGCACTAGCCATACTAACCAGTCCAGTTGCCGGGCACTAGCAGTACTAGTCCAAGTGCTAGGCACCAGCAGTACTAATCAGTCCAGTTGCCAGCCGCTAGCAGTACTAGTCCAATTACTGGGCACTAGCCATACTAACCAGTCCAGTTACTGGGCACTGGTGGTACAGACCAGTCCAGTTGCCGGCCACTAGCAGTACTAGTACTAGTCCAAGTGCCGGGCAGTAGCAGTACTAACCAGTCCAGTTTCCAGGCGCTAGTGGTACTAACCAGTCCAGTTGCCAGGCACTAGCGGTACTAACCATTCCATTTGCTGGGCACTAGCGATACTAACCAGTCCAGTTGCCGGGCACTAGCAGTACTAACCAGTCCAGTTGCCGGGCACTAGCAGTACTAACCGGTCCAGTTGCCGGGCACTAGCTGTACTAACCAGTCCAGTTGCCGGCACTAGCAGTACTAACCACTCCAGTTGCCAGCACTAACGGTACTAACTACTCCAGTTGCCAGCACTAGCAGTACTAACCAGTCCAGTTACCAGGCACTAGCGGTACTAACCAGTCCAGTTGCTGGCACTAGCGGTACTAACCAGTCCAGTTACCAGGCACTAGCGGTACTAACCAGTCCAGTTAGCAGGCACTAGCGGTACTAACCAGTCCAGTTGCTGGCACTAGCGGTACTGACCAGTCTGGTTGCTGGCACTAGCGGTACTAACCAGTCCAGTTGCTGGCACTAGCGGTACTAACCAGTCCGGTTACCAGGCACTAGCGGTACTAGCCAGTCCAGTTGCTGGCACTAGCGGTACTAACCAGTCCGGTTACCAGGCACTAGCAGTACTAACCAGTCCAGTTGCTGGCACTAGCGGTACTAACCAGTCCGGTTACCAGGCACAAGTGGTACTAACCAGTCCAGTTGCTGGCACTAGCGGTACTAACCAGTCCAGTTACCAGGCACTAGTGGTACTAACCAGTCCAGTTGCCGGCTCTAGCAGCACTCGTTCATTTGCCGGCCACTTGCAGTGCTAGTTCTTTCTACGGATGGACCAGTTTCTTGATTCTTCCGCCTGTTGGTAGACATTGGTTTGTTTCTAATTGGGGCTGTTGTGGAAGCAGCTGCTGCGAGCCGCCTGCTGTGCATGTCTGGGGCTGAGCCGATGTGTCCTTTTCTCCTGGGGACCCTCCTGTCACAGCGTCTTCATTTCTCTTTCCACAGCTTCCCTTTTCTGGCTGCTTTTGAGGTGTTTCATGATGGGATGCCTTGGTGGAGTGATGCTGTGTTTTTTTGCTCAGCAGTCTTGAGCATCTTGGATCTGTGGGGTTTCATCAAGTTTAAAATTTTTCAGCAATTATTCTACAGATATTTTTCTTCCCTGCTCCCTTTCAGCAGTTCCAGGACCCATGTACTCGACTGCCGGTTGTTGTCTCACCGCTTACGAAGGCTTTTCCCTTTAAGGTTTTCCACATTTCATTAGAGACAGTTTCTGTTGCCATGTCACGAGTCTTTCCCGTGCAGCGTCTAACCTGTCAGCACCCCACGCAGGACACCCTTCTCCTCAAACATCGGAGTTTCGTGTCTAGAATTCCGCCAGCATGGTTTTGTATCCTCGTGCCCCTACTTAACATCGGGCGTGTGTGATAACGATTGTGGTGACTGTTTAAATCCTCCTTGCTAACTGCACCCCTGCTGCCAGCTCTGGGCCAGCCACAGTGGTTGCACAGTCCCCTTGTTTGGGGCAGGGATGGTGCCCTTGCGTGATGGTGGCCTGTGGCCAGATGCCTGCCTGTGAGCTTTGTTGGATGCTGGGTATCGTGGTCCTCCTGGAGATTTTAAATCTTGTTCTGGGGTGCGGCTGAGTTCCTGGGAACAGTCCGTTCTTTTCAGGCCATGCCTTCATGATGTCCAGCAGACCCACAGCAGTGCCTGCCCCGGGTGGTGCTCCCTCGCCTGCCAGGCCCTGAGCGCTGTGCCTGGTGAGTGGCCATGCCTGCTGGCAGCAGGCTGTCCCACCCTCCTCCTAATGGCTTGTTCCTGGCCTCCAGGAGCTTCCTCACAGTTGCAGGTGCTTGAGGGGCTGTCCACAGCCTCTGGCATCCACTCCGTCTTAGGAACTCTGGTTCTTGTTCCCTTGACACCCAGGTCTGCCCCATAACTCAGAGAATTCACCGGCTCTGGCTACATTCCCCTGCCCGAGCCTCGGCCTGGAAGTTCTCCGGGTAGTGAGCTGGGTACTTTCAGGGCCCCCTCGGTTGGCAGCATTTTATTTTGAAATAATTACAGATTTAGGAGAAGTTAAAATAAGTAGAAAGACAGTCCAGAGGGGCCTGTGTGTCCTTTGAGTCCAGTTTATTTCTTCTTTTGCTGGCTGTGCTTGCTGTCATATCAAAGAAACTGCTATGAAATCCAAGATGATGAAGATTTGCCACCGCTGTGTTTTTTTCTATAAGTTTTCTAGTTTTAGCTCTTAAATGTAGGAATGTAATCCATGTTTGGCTAATTTTTGTGTCTTTCGTAAAGTGAGGGTCCTACTTTATTTCCCTGCGTACAGTTATCCAGTTTTCCCAGCACCATTTGGTGAAGACTCTCCTCTCCCACTGAGTGATACTGACACACTTGCTGAAAAGCATTTGATTACTTACCTGGAGGTTTATTTCTGGGCTCTCTGTTCCATCCCATTTTGTCTATGTCTGTCTTTATCCCAGTTCCCACTGTTGTGATTACTGTCAGTTTCTAGCAGGCTTTGAAACCAGGATGTGTGAGTCTTTCAACTTTGTTCTTCTGTTATAAAATGGTTTGACTATTCTGAGCCTCTTGAGATTTAATAGGAATTTTAGGATGGGCTTTTTCATTTGTGCAGAAAATGCCGCTGGGGGCCAGGTACAGTGGCTCATACTTGTAATTCCAGCACTTTGGGAGGCTGAGGCAGAAGGATCACTTGAGGCCAGAAGTTTGAGACCAGCCTGGGAAACATAGCAAGACCCTGTCTCTACAAAACATACAAAAGGAAAATCAGCCAGGGGTGGAGGCACACATCTGTGGTCCTAGCTACTAGGCAAGATGAGATGGAAGGATCACTTGAGCACAGAAGTTCAAAGCAGCAGTGAGCCATGATGGCACCACTGCGTGTTTCCATGGGCAACTGAGTAAGACCCTGTCTCAAAAAAAGAAACAGAGGAAGGGCGGGAGGGAAGGGCCATTGGGATGTTGATAGGATTTCATTTAATCAGTAGATCACTTTGGGTAGTATTGTCATCTTAACAATCCATGAACATGGGATATCTTTCCATTTATTTAGGTATTTTATAATTTCTTTCAGCAAGCTTTGGCATTTTTCAGCCTCGAGTCTTTCACCTCCTTGGTTAAATTTATTCCTAAGTATTTTACTCTTGTTGATGCTATTGTAAGTGGAATTTTTTTTTAATTTCCTTTTCATATTGTTCATTGGTAGTGTATAGAAATGCCACTAGTTTTCGTGTGTTGACTTTGTACCCTGCGTCTTTGCTGAATTCAGTTAGCAGGGAGCACATTCTTCATGGTCTTCTAGATATAGGGTCTTGTCATCTGCAAATAGGCCTTAGAAAGGCATCCTTTCTAATGTGGAAACTTTCTTTTTCTCTTTATAGCCTAATCCTCTCACTTAGAGTGTCTAATACTCTGTTGAATAGAAGTGGCAAAGGCAGGCATCCCTGTCTTGTTCCTGATCCTAGGGAAAAGCTTTCAGTCCTTCACCGTGGAGGGTGATGTTAGCTATAGGTTTTCCTTTTCTTTTCTTTTCTTTTTTTTTTTGAGACAGAGTTTTGCTCTTGTTGCCCAGGCTGGAGTGCAATGGCACAATCTCAGCTCACTGCAACCTCTGCCTCCTGGGTTCAAGCCATTCTCTTGCCTCAGCCTTCCGAGTAGCTGAGATTATAGGCATGCACCACCACGCCTGGCTAATTTTTGTATTTTTAGTAGAGATGGGGTTTCACCACGTTGGCCAGTCTGGTCTTGAATTCCTGACCTCAGGTGATCCGCCCACCTCGGCCTCCCAAAGTGCTGGGATTACAGGCGTGAGCCATCGTGCCCTGCTGGTTTTTTCACTTAAGTGGTTTTTACCACGTTGAGGAGATTTCTTCTCTCCCCAGTTTATTAAGTGGTTTTATCACCAAAAGGTGCTGGATTTTTTTCAGATGCCTTTTCTGCATCAGTTGAGATGAGCATGTGGGATTTATGTCATGTATTGCATTGACTTTCATATGTTGACTCACTTTTGCATTCCTGGAATAAACCCCACTTGGTCGTGGTGTATGATCCTTTCAATGTGCCACTGGATTCAGTTTGCTAGTATTTTGTTGAGCGTATTTGCATCTGTATTTCTAAGGGATATTGTTCTATAGTTTTCTTGTAGGGTATTTGTCTGGCTTTGTTTTATGTGCTGTGTCCAGGGTTTTTGTAGTACTTAGCCGGAGGAATAGAGAAAAGTATTTCTATTCTGTGTTACCACAAGAGAAAGTCCCTGATTGACTTTTAAAAGCAGCAACATATTTATTTCCAAAAGCTTCTGCTTACCACTCACAGCAACCTGAGTTCTGGGACCATTTTGGGTTATTATCCTGTAAAACCATTTTCTTGTTATGCAATTTTTCTGGTTTCAGACTGAAGCTATATATCTTGTATGTTTTATTGCCTCTTAGGAAAAGTCAGAGAATTCATTCTGCAATTCGCATTTATGTCTCCAATCTGTAACTTGATCAACAGTTGCACAAAAGATCTAATTTCAACCACTTATTTATTCAGCAAAAGTTGTTGAGTTTTGGCTGTTTGCCAGGGATTCAGTGATGAAGTCAGACACAGTGCCCACAGCCAGGGAATCCAGTGCCTAACAGTAGAGGCAAACATGTGAGCAGAAAGCTGCAAGGTCATGTGCTCAGCAGGAGGTGAGGCTGGGGGGTGGCTAAGCAGTGTCTGTTCAGTGCTACTTTCCTCTGAGACGGGTCCACTGGCTTCTCACTTATTCTTGACCAGGAGACAATATCTGGAGGATGGGAAGGAAGGAGTTCCAGAATGTTCCTGGAGAACAGGACTCAGGCACACATAGACCCTGTCTTGTGTTCTGACTTCTTCAACTCCCCGTTTCCCAACTTCTGACTTTTGAGAGCTCAAGGGCCATGAAAGCCATTGACCCAGTGGCAATTCTGTCCTTCACACAAGTTAAGAGGTCTGGAACTAGTGATAAATATGAGCCTTCCCTCAGAGTTAGGGGACGCTTCATCTCATATAATGGAAAACATTGTTTGAACTCTTAAAAACCAGCATTCTGCCAGATTTTAAAATGGTTATTTGGGAGGATTATGGTTCTTTTACTATTATCAGTAGGGCTGGGGCTGAAAGAGCAGGGAAAACAGAAGGGGAACACCCTAGATGATCAGGTGAACCTCTGTGACGGTCGCGCTCAGCAGCCTTGACTGATGGAATGAAGAGGTTCATCTGTAAACCGCCCCCTGTGTGGCTGCTTCAGCCTCTGCCCCCGTTCCTTGTGTCTTGCTGGTGGCGGCTGCGTTCTCTCTGTATGGTGACATCCAGAATGATGATCACAGTAAGGAATTTGTGATTTCTTAATTTCTTATGTTCCTGTGCAACCAATGATTTTGATAAATAACCTGGCAGGTTTCCTTCATTGTGAAAGAACAACCTACCTTACAAACTTCCCACATAAAACATGTTTACTTTAGAAATATCACTTGATATTGCCCATAAAATTACAAATGATTAGGAGATATACCTAATGCTAGATGACGAGTTAGTGGGTGCAGCGCACCAGCATGGCACATGTATACATATGTAACTTACCTGCACATTGCACACATGTACCATAAAACCTAAAGAATAATAATAATAATAATAATAATAATAATAAATAAAAATAAAAATAGATTTAAAAACAAAATTACAAATGATTATCCTTAAAAAAAAAAAAGGTTAAATTTAACTCTGCATTTGTCAAAATAAAGGAACAAAGTTTATCTTTTGATAGATGACCCTGATTTCTGTTACTTATTTCCAGGCTTTCTAGTCTGAAAATGCTGTGATCCATAATGATTCTTGGTATTTAATGTGGACTTAAATAATTCACTTGTTGATAACTTACTCCTTTCAAGAGTTGGTTGGGTTATAATCTTTCTTTCATTGTTTACTTAGTACTGTAAGTTTTGAAAGGGTTACAATTCCTGGGTTAGTTAATCTAATGAGAGAAGGGATACTGGGAAGGCCGTGGAGCGTAATATTTCAGCAAGTGAAACCTTGAATTCGTGCTAAACGCTGCATTGTGTTCTGCAGGAGGGGCTCCGAACTTTGTGTGTTGCTTATAAAAGGCTGATCCAAGAAGAATATGAAGGCATTTGTAAACTGCTGCAGGCTGCCAAAGTGGCCCTTCAAGATCGAGAGAAAAAGTTAGCAGAAGCCTATGAGCAAATAGAGAAAGATCTTACTCTGCTTGGTGCTACGGCTGTTGAGGACCGGTAAAGTAAACACACGCATCCCATCCTGAGAGACAAACTGGGATGCAGGCCGACGGCCCAGGGCGTGTGAGGGCGAGTAGACGGGAGGGAGGCCATCCACACAGCCGACCGGGCATGCTTGCTGCTCAGGGAGAGGCCAAGAGTCATGTCAGGAAGGTCATGCCTGGGGGATATTTTGTTGTCCATGAATAAGATGCCTGAAAGCACACTTTCCCAGGAAGTAGTGAAAATAGCTTTGTCATATCATATTATGAACAGGCAAGATAGAAGGGCTCTTACAAATTCTTTCTTTTTTTTTTTTTTTAAGGGATGGCATCTTGCTGTATTGCCCAGGCTGGAGTGCAGTGGCACCATCACAACTCACTGCAGTCTCAAACTCCTAGGCTCAAGCTGTCCTCCCTTCTCAGCCTCCTGAGTAGCTAGAACTTCAAGCACATACCACCATGCCTGGCTAATTTTTTATATTTTTTGTAGAGATAGGATCTCACTGTGTTGCCCAGGCTAGTCTCAAATTCCTGGCCTCAAGCAGTCCTCCCACCTCAGCCTCTGAAAGTGCTGGAATTGCAGGCATGAGCAGTCATGCCTGACTAATTACTCTTTAGAATGGAATCAGCAACTAACTCTGTTCCTAAACTTGTTGCTAGTTCTTTCCAAATACTGGTATTACTTCTTAGATCATTACATACTCAATGTGTTTATCATTACTTGAAAAAACTTAATGAAGTAGAAAATTACAAAAACTAATAATCATCATAACGGGCAAAATTACCAATTACAGATTTTCAGGTACCTCTAAGGCAAGAGCTGCCAGTGTGCCCCAGCTCCACAATGGGGACTGAAAGTTGTTTGAGGCTGGGGCCACTAAGAAACAGTCGTCTGGTCCACATGGTGCCTTCAGAGCTGAGTGAAAGGCATGGATTTCAGTGGTTTGTAGGAATGGAAGAAGGAAAAAAAAATGCCCCAATTGATGAGAGTGAGCAGAAACTTCAGAAAGTTCACTGGGAGTTTATCTCCTAGAAGAGGTTAAAAGCATCAAGTTTGAAAGTCTTTAAGATCCATTTCGGTCCAAAACTGAAATCCTCATCACTAACGCTGCATTTTCTGAGCTTGTTGAACAAATTATTCCTTGAGTTCTCGATCTGAATGGAGTATTAGGCGAAGCGAAAAGTTTTGGTTTGGTGGTTTTGTGTTTTGTTTTATTTTGAAGTCACGCTCTCCTGTTCAGTCCAGAGTAAGCGCACAGAGCACCATGTAAAGAACGCGACTTGCACACGGGAAGGCTTCAGAGCGCAGGGCAGCTGCCACCGAAAGGCTTTGCTGCTGGTGCTGCTGGAAGCTGGGGCCTTGCTCTAGTGGCCAGTCACTCACCTGCTGTCTGTCCAGGAGAAGAGGGGTGTCCGTAGGATGGTGTTTGCCTAGGGAGCAGCTGGGTCGATCTTTAGAGGCCGTGGTGGAGGAGCGTGGGGATGCCTCCGGCAGAGCAGATGGGACAGAGCCCCTGGGGTGGGGGGCAGGTTGACTTGACTGGATTGGGAATGTAGAAGAGTGGAGAGTTAATGGCTGGTGGGGGGGGTTCTCAGTGGCTTTGAAGTGATGATGCTTGCTTATAAATTATTTCCTTAAAATCTCCAGTCAGCAAGTGCGAAACATCTCTGAGCCTCAGCTTCCTTTTGAATCGAATTATAGGGCCAGGCCCGGTGGAACACACTTGTAAACAGGGCCAGGCCCGGTGGAGCACGCTTGTAAACAGGGCCAGGCCCGGTGGAGCACACTTGTCATCCCAGCACTTTGGGAGGCTGATGCAGGAGGATTGATTAAGGCCAGGAGTTTGAGCCCAGCCTGGGCAACATAGTGAGATCCCATCTGTTGTCCTAGCTACTTGGGAGGCTGAGGAGGGAGGATCGCTTGAGCCCAGGAATTGGAGGCTGCAGTGAGCTGAGATCATAGCACTGTACCCTAGCCTGGGCAACATAACAAGGCGTTCTCTCGCTCTCGTGCTCTCTCTCTTTCTCTCTCTCTCTCTCACTCTCTCTATATATATGCACACACACACACATATATATACACATACATATACACACATAAAATTACAGGCATTTTTTCCATCTGTAGAATACTATGATTGTCTGATCTTGAGACTTTTAGCTAGGAAGTTCTTCCCAAAACCTAACCAGATCATTCCAGTTAAAATTTAAATCCATTCCTTTCATACTTTCTAGAAGCATGGCACGTTACTTCACACGAAAGTAAAGTCTAAAACCTAGAAAAAATGCAGGCCCCAAAATGAGGCAAACATAGTTTGACCCCAGCTCTTCCAAGGAGAGGGAAGTGGCCTGACTGGTGTCAGAAGAGCCGCTTTCCCCCGGATACCTTCTGTAGCGTCTGCAGGCTTTGGGTTTTCCGTGTGTAAATGGGTGTGATGCTAACGTCCTTACTTGTGACATCGTGGTAAGCATGAAAGATTGCACATAGGAAGTGTCACACGGGCCTGGCATGTGGCAAGCCCATGGTACCTGTTGGCCATAGAATCACTAGTGTTATTCTCAGTATTTTATATTATTTAGAGGTACCTGGACCCCAAGTGGGTTCTAAGTGACAAACTTAGAACAGTTTATACAAAACAAAAGACAATGAATATTCCTGACCACCTTGAGTCCAGATCCCGTCTTTCCATGGTTGAGACATTTTTGGTGGTGGTTATAATTTCCTGAAACCCTCCCCAGGTAGTGAGTCCCACCTACATACAAAACTTCCAGGCTTGTCAGACATCAGTGACACAAGACAGCCCTTTACTTCTCAAATGTTTGATCCATGTTTATCTCTCTGCTGTTATGAAGTGTTAAGCTGTGAAACACTAGTTCAGACCTTCAGAAGCTGCTTCAGTACTTTGTGGTGAGATCATGAGCCACAGTGTGGAGTGTTTTGATTTTGAGGGGCTACGATATTTTGACAGCTTTGCAAGTTTCTGCAGTTCCTTATTGGATTTCCTGGGTCAGCACTGACTTTTCTCTCTGCTGTGTTTGGTTTTGCCTCCCTCAGGTTGCAGGAGAAAGCTGCGGACACCATCGAGGCCCTGCAGAAGGCCGGGATCAAGGTCTGGGTTCTCACGGGAGACAAGATGGAAACGGCCGCGGCCACGTGCTACGCCTGCAAGCTCTTCCGCAGGAACACGCAGCTGCTGGAGCTGACCACTAAGAGGATCGAGGAGCAGAGCCTGCACGATATCCTGTTCGAGCTGAGCAAGACGGTCCTGCGCCACAGCGGGAGCCTGACCAGAGACAACTTCTCCGGGTAGGCAGCGCGTCCCCGCCCCCGCCCCCGCCCCCACACTCCCGCAAAAGGGGCTTCAGACCCAGTGGCCTTCACCTGCAAGTTGGGGAACCGCATTGCCTCTACTGGGAATTCGGTTCTCCCCTGGGGCATTAATGCCAGCTTCTTAGGAGTCAGGTGAACACTGGGAACAAAACGGGCTGTTTTTTCCAGCAATTGTGACGTCTCTTTTTCACATATTTGTGTGTATGTGTGTATGTTCAGTTTCACACTGCCGGCTAACAGATGCAAAAAGACATGATTGATAAAATATTTTGAGTGGGATAATAATTCTCATCTGCTTCTGAGACTTAGGGGCTCTGCTTCAGGCACCTTCAAGCATCTGCTGGAGGAAGTGGAGATATTAATAATGCATGGTTGTTCGTCTAAGACAAAGCAGTACATGCCCAAGAGTTGTTTTTTTCCCAAGAATATTCAGTAGTTTATTCAGATACATTTTATCGATGCTGTCCTTACTGATGTTGGGTGCATTATCTGAGATTAGATGTTACTTGAATCATTTCAGTTTCATTCATGTAGATAAAGCAAAAGCAGCTCTCTAATTTACACAAATGTTAAGTTATTCATAAATAACACAGATAATTCCCTCTACCTGATCTGCAATCTGCAGAACTCCTTTTAGGGATTAGAGGTTTGTTTTTTTTTGTTTTTTATTTTTGAGATGGAGCCTCAATCTGTCGCCCAGGCTGGAGTGCAGTGATCTTGGCTCACTGCAACCTCTGCCTCCCAGGTTCAAACAATTCTCCTGCCTCAGCTTCCCAAGTAGCTGGGATTAAAAGCCCTCACCTTTTAATAGAGACGAGGTTTCACCATGTTGGCCAGGCTGGTCTTGAACTCCTGACCTCAGGTGATCCACCCGCCTTGGCCTCCCAAAGTGCTGGGATTACAGGTGTGAGCCACTGCATCCAGCCTCCTCGTCATTTTGAAACCCAGCAAAGAGGAGATTATGACCACATTCTTTCCAACTTAGGTCATCCAGGCAGAAACCCAAGGACTTAGCTGTAAAGACTGTGACCAAGAAGGTTGAGAATAAAGACTGACCAAGATCTTAGACCACAAGATAGACGCCTTCCTGTTGTTTCAAAAGCACAGGGACTTAATGAGTCCACAAAGAGAGTGTGCACTTGCTTTATCTAAAATAAGAATGTTTCATAAAATACACTCTTAAATGTTGACAAAGGTGTTATGTTCAATACTATAAAAATTGTATTGGTAAAAGAAGAAACACTAGTTTCCTAATCCCGTGGATTTGTAGCATCTGTCCATATCCAAAAAAATACAGTCTTCTAAAATCTATAGATTTAGTGATTGAGCAATGTTTCTGACTCACGTGCTCTAACAGACTTTCAGCAGATATGCAGGACTACGGTTTAATTATCGATGGAGCTGCACTGTCTCTGATAATGAAGCCTCGAGAAGATGGGAGTTCCGGCAACTACAGGGAGCTCTTCCTGGAAATCTGCCGGAGCTGCAGCGCGGTGCTCTGCTGCCGCATGGCGCCCTTGCAGAAGGCTCAGGTGCTGCCCTCCCATCCTCAATAGCTGGTGGTCAGGGTGTCCAAAACACTGAAAACCTTCCGTTAGGTCTCACCACCTCAGATTGTTAAAAAATCTAGCAGGGTATCACCTGTTAAAAATAGAAGCAACCGTGATAGAGATTTAAAACGCAGATCTTGTTTTGCTTGTTGGGCCAGCCTCCGTGATTAGTGGGTGATGACCAGGCAGACGTATGACCCTTCCAGATGCAGCGGCCAAGACAGCTGCCCTGGCTGACTTCTGTTAAACAAACAAACAAAAAAAAAAGCTATCTCAGTCACTCCTGAGAATCTACACTAAGGGAAGGGAGCTGACATTATTGAGCACCTAGTGTGTGCCTCCTACAGATACGAATGCATTTAGTCTCAAAATAACCCTCTCAGACAAATGAGGGCACCAGCTTTACAAATTGGAATAATTTGCCAAAAAGGCTGCAGTTGGGAAATGCCACAAGGATTCAACTTGTTTTGTCCATCCAACTCCAAACGTCTCACGCGGCCATGTTCTTGTGGGAAACACACACCTGAAGTTTTTTTCTTTAAATAGTTTTAAAAGCACTATGGAATATATGTGTAAACATGGATGTCTTTCTGGTATCAGGAAGCCTAGAAAAGTTCCGACTTTGTTATACCACATTTTAGATATGATAGGCCAATTTCTCTTGAACTATTCATGAATAAATCCATAATTGGTCAGAGCAACCCAGTGGTTAAGGTAAAATACATCTCACACAGACTCTGGAAACCAAGGAGGTGAAAAGTTGAGCCTTTGTGCATGTGGTGCACTAATCTGTCAATTTCACTAAAACCACAGAACCAGGGTCCTCAGAATGACAAGCTGAGCCTAGAGCATTCACAGACCTTCCATGTGAGAAGATGGTTTGATGTCCTCCTCTCCCTCACATGTGTAACTGCACATAAACCTTACAGAATTACTTCCCGAACGGAACAGCAACTAAGGATTTGCCATTTGCTCTTCATGTATTCCATAGTACTTTTTTAAGTTCTCAACTGGCTTTTGAAACATTTCATACAAATTAACTTGGGTTTCAGTTTCCTATCGTGAAACAAGAAGGCACCCACATGTTTCCCCCCATCTCTTCAGTCTTATATATTGAACCGTTACATTTAGGCACATAGATTGGGGGGGGAAAGATTTTAAAGAAATTGACTGAAAACTTGGAAATTATTTTTACATAAAATTGTCATATTTGATTTTGCACGTTACAAATTTGAAAATTAAAATAGCATTAGGAATAGTTTATTTTTAGAAATAGATGCTTTATACCAAATAGCTTGAAGTACCTTGGAATAGTGATCTTACAGAATGCAGGGTTCACATTTGCCCCTGTATATTTAAATATATTTTCCCAGGATTTACACACTTTTCCATATATTTAAATAGGTGAATATAACAATAACTACAAGCTACTTCATATATCTCACATCTCTACCGCCAAAGTTTGTCTACCAGCCTTTTCCAGCTCACGTCATTTTAATCATACCTCATTTCTTTTACTTTATTTTGTTTTGCTTTCAATATGAAAAAGGTTTTATCCTATATGGAGAAAACAGACAGAATGTCGTAAATTAGCTCTAAGTAGTTAATTTTTTTGTTTGCCTAGGCCAACTTTTCATCTTTGTTATTTCTGCCTAGTGAATGAATAACCTGTTCAGAAGTGAAACAGAGAAGATACATTCCTCATTTCTTTCTTTTGCAGATTGTTAAATTAATCAAATTTTCAAAAGAGCACCCAATCACGTTAGCAATTGGCGACGGTGCAAATGATGTCAGCATGATTCTGGAAGCGCACGTGGGCATAGGTGAGCTTCGTCCTTGCTGCTGGCACATCCTGGTGGCCAGGTCACCCCTCTGCTAGACAAAGGCCCATGGCAGCATGCAGGTGCATTGAGGACACCCCCGTCACCACCCTCGTGTGTGACCGGGAAGGCTCATGATTATGGTTTCATCCGTTCTTCTCCCTGTCCCTGCCCTGTGTGTGGTGTGCAGAAAGCGTTTCTTCAGCTCCTTCACCTCCATCTTCTAGGTGTCATCGGCAAGGAAGGCCGCCAGGCTGCCAGGAACAGCGACTATGCAATCCCAAAGTTTAAGCATTTGAAGAAGATGCTGCTTGTTCACGGGCATTTTTATTACATTAGGATATCTGAGCTCGTGCAGTACTTCTTTTATAAGGTAGGAGGATCGCCGCTCCCCCTCACGGTTTCAGCAGCAGATCATGCACAGGGTGGCACGACCCTTGTCTGAGCCACTTGATGCCACAAGAGGTCATTGATCTCCAAGTAGCAGCAACTGTCAGAAAGGAAGGGTTGAATCTGATTGCAGTCATCTCCTGCTTAGCTGTGGCTTCGCTTTTTACAGTTTCCATTACCTACAGTCAACCCATGCCCAAAAATATCAAATGGAAAACTGCAGAAATAAACAGTTCCTAAGTTTTAAATTGCATGCCATTCTGAGCAGCGTGATGAAGTCTCATGCCGTCCTGCTGTCTCCTTCCTGGGATGTGGCTTGTCCCTTTGTCCAGTGTGCCAATGCTGTGTGTACACTACCTGCCCCTCAGTCGCTCTGTAGCTGTCTTGGTGACGAGGTTGACAGATCACAAGAAGAAGGGTGAATATGACACAATAATATATTTTAAGAGGAGGAGGGAGAGACCAAATTCATGTAACTTTGATTATGGTATATTATTATAGTTATTCTATGTTTTGTTGTTACTCTCTTACTGCACCTACTTTATAAATTAAACTTTATCGTGGGTGTGTATGTGTAGGAACACACATACCCATCTACAGCGTAGACAGGGTTCAGGCCCATCCGCAGATTGTGCATCCCCCTCAGGGTCTGGGAATGTACCCCTGAGGATGAGGAGGGCCTGTTGTGCCGCAGAAGGAGACCCCTACCCCCAAGGTTGAGGAGGGCCTGCTGTGCCACGGGAGGAGACCCCCAGCCCTTTTCTCCCCTCCACAGAATTGAGTGTGGAACCAGTGAGAACCTTTCAGGTGGAAATGTTTGAGGAAGGGTATTTTAGAATTCCTTATTCACTGTGCAAGTTCGATTCTTTCCCGTTTATACTGATACCTGCATTGCCTGCTTGTTTCTCTTGGAGCTGATAAATTTCCCCTATATGTTGTCTGTCCTGAGTGGCCCAAATGTGGTCACATGTGCATTTCAGTTGCCCCTGAAATAAGAGAAAGCTTTCTAGAACCCATTAGTGCTGTTCTGCCGCACGCTGGGCGCACGTGGATCCCTCCTCCCGTGTGGGGCGGGCCACGTTGGTAGGTGGCGGCTGCCTCCCTCTGTCCCGTCACCAAACTAACGGTTCTGCCTTGCCTTTCAGAACGTCTGCTTCATCTTCCCTCAGTTTTTATACCAGTTCTTCTGTGGGTTTTCACAACAGGTCAGTCCTAGGGTCTTCAGGGACAGGCTGTCTGAGCCTTCTTTTCCTTCCCCCGGTGGGTGGCTGCTGGGGGGAGGGGAGACTTGGGAATGAGCAGCACTCCCTGGCACCACGAGGAAGCCAGGGTGCCCAGCAGCAGTTGGGGGTGAAGGGTCAGGTGGGGGTGAAGGGTCAGTCGTGGGGAGCGGGGGGCCACGGAGCTGAGGAGTTGCCATCCTGGAGGCTGCTTGTTCCATGTCTTCTGAAACTGCCGTGGCCCTGAGATGCGGGCCAGTGATGATGTGGTCTCCTCAGGGCCCAGCAGTGCCAGGCTGGGCATCCTAACGCCACTGCAAGAATTAACTCCAATTCGAGGTCCTTGTGGACATGGGCCACTGCGGTCCCTGGCACGTTAACACATGCAATGTGCCCATAGGGGAAGAAGACAGTTCCCATCCGGGAGGGGTGGAGGACTCCCCGGGCATCTGCCCTAGACGGACACCTCCTTCTGTCACATGTGTGCTCAGTGGCTGGCGGGCCAACTGCCTTCATGGGAGTGACTGGGACCAGAGTCACTGAAGCTTGAAGATGGCAATCAGAGTTGCAAATGTTTTCTGTGACTTTTTTCCTTTTTTTTTGCCTTGAAGTTTGTGCTGATAGAATGGGATGAATCAGTGTTAGGCTTTTTGCCAGCTGTGACTTTCATCCTGAAATCACAGTTGATATCACAGACCCTAGTTTATATTGTTAAGCTTTGAAAAGTGCTCTGGTCTTTCTATGCATTTCAGAAAGAAAATATATTTAATCAAAAGATCCAAAAAGTTTGTAACAATGCACTGAGGTGCCGCTTCCTTGTGACTTTCCTCTTACAGACTTTGTACGACACTGCGTATCTGACCCTCTACAACATCAGCTTCACCTCCCTCCCCATCCTCCTGTACAGCCTCATGGAGCAGCATGTTGGCATCGACGTGCTCAAGAGAGACCCGACCCTGTACAGGTACCATCCTCCAAACAGCCTCTCCTGAGAGCAGAGAGAATAACTAGGCAGCACTCTGGCAGTTCCTTCCAATAGCCACCTGGCAGACCCCAGTTAAGGGCCAGAAGCATTCGGCATCTGCTGATGCTCTTGCTTGGTCAGGAGCTTGTTGAAACTGGAAGCAACATAGCTCAAATGGAGATTCTTCAAGTCTTGCTGGATGGTTTACGCTGCATTTGGAATGTCTGTGTGGAGCCAGTTTGCACTTTCCTGTGCTTTCTGACAGTCCTGAGGGAGCCGGGGTACAAGCGTCTTCCTCGTTGTGACCCTAGGGAATCTGTGGCCTAAGTTATCCTTTAAAACCATGTGTGTTCCATTCAGTGAGAAAAAACAAAAATTAACAGCTCTGGTTTCAGGGTGTCTTTTCTCCCCGTTATTTTTTTTAATAATATGGAAGAGATATTTTTCTGCTATTTCAGAAATGCCCCCCAAGGTCTCTGGCAGATTCAATATGTTACTGTTTTCCATGGTCTTTTAAATTGTATTAGTCCATTTTCATCCTGCTGTGAAGACATACCTGAGACTGGGTAATTTATGAAGGAAGGAGGTTTAATGGACTCACAGTTCCACATGGCTGGGGAGGCCTCACAGTCATGGCGGAAGGCATGAGGAGCAAAGGCACGTCTTACATGGTGGCAGACAGGAGAGCGTGTGCAGGAGAACTTTCCTTTATAAAACCATCAGATATCGTGAGACTTAGTCACTATTACGAGAACAACATGGGAAAAAACCGCCCCCATGACTCAGTCACCACCCACCAGGTCCCTCCCATGACACGTGGGGATCATGGGAGCTACAATTCAAGATGAGATTTGGGTGAGGACACAGCCAAACCCTATCATAAATTAAAATTTTATTTTGCAGATAATTTTACATCCATATGCAGTTGTAAGAAATAATAGATTCCGTGGGCCCTGATCCTATGTCCCTTAGTGGTGACACACAAGAAACTGCAGTCCAGCATCACATCCAGTGTATTGATGTTGGTGCCGTTCACCCGTTCCCTTATTCAGATCACCCAGCTTTCCCTGCACTCATGTACGTGTGTGTACATGACACGTGTATGTGTGTGTTCAGTTCTGTGCAGTCTTCTCACATGCGTGTTTCCTGCATCCACCACCATAGCCAAGACCACTCACTTTCCTGCCTGGGATTCTGCAGGAATCCGTGCATCAGCTTCACTGCCCTCATCAAAATATTTAGCCATTCTATAGGATCCTGACAGTTTGGATTCAAAAATAATCACTGTAGGTGATTAAGGACAATGATAAAAAGGCAAACTTCTGAGTTTGTTGTACATCTTTAATAATTGGGAATAAATCTAAGAAAATGGGAGAAGATATACTGTTCTAGACATGTGTCTGAGAGGAATCCTGCAAATCGTCTTACTGAACAGGTGTAAGGTGTCACGTCAGGCATAAGGTGTCATGTCAGGTGTAAGGTGTCACGTCAGGCATAAGGCGTCACAGCAGGCGTAAGGCATCACGTCAGGCGTAAGGTGTCACAGCAGGCATAAGGTGTCACATCAGGCGTAAGGTGTCACAAGCTCAGTGAATGTCAGGTGTGTGCCTTGTGTTCTCTGTTTATTACTTTCAGAAGCAGCAGCATGTGGCAGCATCTCTGTGCCGACGACAATATTGCGGTGAATATGAGAGAGAAAATATCTGAGCAAAAGTTAGCCAAGGACATGAGTGCGTAGTGAAATGCTGATTGTGACGAACATGCCACATTTGTGGCCAGAGCACAAACTTGACGTTTACTGGCCACGCACATCTTATCCTATGAAGACAACGTCCAGGGACGGCTACCCCAGAGCCTGGGGGAGGTGCCAGGCCCTGATTCTTGAGGACACACGCTGTGCACCTTTCTCCTCACACAGGGACGTCGCCAAGAATGCCCTGCTGCGCTGGCGTGTGTTCATCTACTGGACGCTCCTGGGACTGTTTGACGCACTGGTGTTCTTCTTTGGTGCTTATTTCGTGTTTGAAAATACAACTGTGACAAGCAACGGGCAGGTCAGTACAGAGCTCGATCGCGCTGACTTAGCTGCTTAGGAATAAACCCTCCCAAGCCCATATGATGATTTTGCCAAAGCAGAATTCAGTGCAGCCCACGCAGCTTCCCAGCGGGGCCCATCACCACATGCGCAGTAATTCAGTGCAGCCCACGCAGCTTCCCAGCAGGGTCCATCACCACATGTGCCTAGCTCTGGGTGGCTTTAAAGATCCCGTTACCTGAGTGCTCAGTGTTGCTGTAAGGAAATGTCCTACTGAGGTTTTTTTTTTCCTTTTTTTTTGTTGTTGTTGAGACAGAGTCTCGCTCTGTCGCCCAGGCTGGAGTGCAGTGACGCAATCTTGGCTCACTGCAAGCTCCGCCTCCTGGGTTCACGCCATTCTCCTGCCTCAACTTCCCGAGTACTTGGGACTACAGGTGCCCGCCACCATGCCTGGCTGACTTTTTGTATTTTTAGTAGAGACAGGGTTTTACCGTGTTAGCCAGAATGGTCTCAATCTCCTGACCTCAGGTGATCTGCCCGCCTCGGCCTCCCAAAGTGCTGGGATTACAGGCGTGACCCACCATGCACGGCCGGCCTGCTGAGGTTTTCAGACTTTATCTCTGTAACTTACAGTTCACCATCAGCTCATTACCTAGTGGTACAATTATACCATTTAGACATTGCGTTTTTGATGTGGGAATGAATTCCACGTTGAGCCCGTGTTAGATTTCCCCGAGCACCATACTTAGTCGGCTTCCTCTGTGGTGAATAGATTTGTAGTTTTCTAGCGGACATTCACTCTCTGGTTGTTTGCCTAACCCCTGGGGGTTTGTTTTATTTGTATCTTGCTTTTTTCTTTTTGCCACTGGCGTCCCTTCCCACCCTCAGATAATGACTACCAACACACATATGGTAAGACAATCATGGGTTTGTCGTTTCTCTGTGTTTTTGGAGTGCATTACAAATGAAATATTTCTCGAAAATATTTTCAAACGTGACTTCCTGTGTGCTTTGTCGGTAGAAACGCTGTTAGCCGCTGCTGCCCCACGCACCCCGGAGCTAGCTCTGTGTTAGAAGGGTGTGTGCGCCTCCTGACGCACATCCTTGCTGTGTTCCCTCGGTTTCCGTGTCAGGGTGGTCCATTGAGTCAGGGATGTTTTCCGAATTGACTGGATTCGTGGGAGCTTCCCTCGACTTTAAAGGCAGCACAGGCATGTGTGGGAGGCCCGGTGGGGCCCTGTGCTTCCTGAGAGAGCCACGCCAGGCATTCAGTAGATGTCAGAGACCATCCCTGCTTAAATACCTCAGGTATTTAACTAGCTGTACAAGCAGATGCCAGCGCTGACCTCGGAGAAAGTCCCTCTTCAGCAGCCCCTTCTGGGTGACTTCTAAACAGAAATTGGCTTCGTTCCTTGTTTAGCCTGACCTCTCTCTCCCTGTGTGTTTGTCCATCAGACTGCTGGGTTCAAACACAAAAGTCCTGCTATGTGTCCTGTGCACGGTTTACCTGCTTTAGTCGTTTTCATTTCTCTTTACTAAACACTGCTGTTATCCGTCGTCATCACTTAAATCAGTTTTTACCAGGTCGATCTTGAGAATCCATTCAAATATTATTTCACTGTTTTAAAAGCTTTAAGTGTTCTAGAATTTATTCTTTGTCTTCGTTTATTTTAATTGAATAATTCCTGGATGCCACCAGGCCATGAACGTCATCCAACAGAGCTACCTGTTGATTCTTTTGTATCTTTTATGAGATTTTCCTCAGGGTTGGGCTTATGTAAGCATCTTGCGTAGCCCTTAAAGAGAACTAAGAGGTAGTGTCCTGAGCACTGAGATTTCAGGCTCCTGGCGGCTGCCGATGGCAATAGCAAGTCCCCTTTTTCCCACACTTGATTTTCCAGTTTTCTCTCACAAACATCATCCTAGTTCACTACAACCACCCTTTCAGCTGGACGTTCAGATCATGTGAAAGCTGAGGAAAGAGAAGTTCAGACAGACTAGACACCCTGTGCAGGGTCAGCTCCCGAGGGGCAGGGCCTGGGTCACACCCAGACGTCCGGCACCAGACTTCATGGTGTTGCCCAGTGCGGCCTCTGGGTTGTTCTAGTTCCGAATTTCAGCGTGAATGTGAAGGTGCCTCCCAAGAGCCCCCGGAGATGGACTTCAGGGGTGAGGACATGGGTGCCACTGTCCTAGGAGGGCTGCCTGGCTGTGCTCCTGAATGAGGTGCTGGCAACGCAGTGCCAGGGGCTTCTCTCAGCCTTCCTGGCAGGGCCTCTGCAGCGTCTCTGCCTTCTCGGATCCCTGGAGCCCTGGCGTGTCCCCAGCCAGCTGCACCTGGTGGTCAGTGGGCACTGTGGCTCTGCTGCCTTCCTGGGATCCGAGGGTTTCTACTAGCTCCTGTTTCCTGGTCTCTTCCGGCTGTATCCTCCAGCCCCTGGCTACGTCCTGGAAGGTACCTTGAGCCCCCACGGAACCTGTGTGCAGCCCCAGGGTGATGCCAGCACTCAGGGAACTTGGGGGCAGTCCTAGTGGCTGACAGCCCTCTTGGTCCTTACGTAGCAATTTGGGGTTGGGGTGCTCACCCCT
This sequence comes from Pongo abelii, assembly GCF_028885655.2. Classification (NCBI taxonomy): domain Eukaryota; kingdom Metazoa; phylum Chordata; class Mammalia; order Primates; family Hominidae; genus Pongo; species Pongo abelii. Next base: position 119,127,563 of record NC_071999.2, read on the forward strand.
GAGAATTTCCCTTCCAACCAGGATACTCCCAACGGGGTTACAGTCCAGATGCCCTCTGGGATTGATTGTTCTTGGGTGAGAGCTACTTTGTTTTAAAGACCTAAATTATTCTATAGGAAAGTCTATAGATCCTGTATAGGATTGGAGGAATAATAGAATTATGGACATCTCTTTCAAAAGTTCACCAGTGGAGCATTTTCTACACTGACGTTGTAAGCCATAGTAACTTATCATTTTGATGCCACAAATGAGAATGCAAAGACAACAGTTATTTGTTGAACAGCAAGACATTCCTAAGTGAACGGTTAAAAGCTTGGAACGTGCTTTGATAGATGTAGGATGCAGTGAGAACAGCTGAAACACGAGCGGTCCACGTATGGGTGAGGTGGGAGGCAGTGGATGCCACTCATGACCATGAGCTTGAGAAGGCGCGAGTTATGCTGGCCGTGGGATGTTTTTATACATCAGAGTTAAATGGGTCTGGTCTGAGGACTTTTTTGAGCAGAAAGCTTCTATAGGAATACTCATTCTCAAAGGAGGGAGGAAGTGGGGGCATGGGGCTTAGCCTGCAGTGGTGGAGGGTGGCCAGCCCCAGAGGCAGGTCTGCTGAAGGAATGAGGCTTTTGCACTGGTCAGGTTCTTGGCTGAGATGTGCCTGTCACATAAGGACAGGGTTCCATAGAAATCAGAAACAGGAGCTTCACTGGGGATGGCGTTGATGTCACTTGGAAAAAAAGGGTCCCTGTGAAAAGCCCTTTGAGAAAGGAGATTGGTGTGCCAGGGATGACTGCCACCCCCAGAATCTGATGGAAATAACGACCAGCGGTTGTAATAATAAACTATCCGCACATGTTAGTCCATTTTCACATGGCTCTAAAGAGCTACCTGAGACAGGGTGATTAGGAAGAAGAGGTTTAATCGACCCACAGTTCTGTAGGCTGCACAGGAAGCATGTCTGAGGAGGCCTCAGGAAACTTACAATCATGGCGGAAGGCAAAGGGGAAGCAAGGTCCTTCTTCACAAGGCTGCGGGAGAGAGAGCAAAGGGGAAAACGCTATGCACTTTGAAACAACCAGATCTCATGAGAACTCACTCACCCACCGTCAACGAGATCTGCAAAGAGGACGTCCGTGATTCAGTCACCTCCCACCAGGCTCTCCCTCCAACACATGGGGATTATAATTTGAGATGAGATTTGGGTGAGGACACAAAGCCAAACCACATCACGGGAGTTCACCTGGGGGCCCCACTTCAGGCCACCAAGGGAATAAGAGGGCTTTCCAGAGATGCGTTTCAGGATAGCTCCACAGTGGACTAGCTTCCAAAGGACGTGGACACAGGTCAGTAATGGGTCAGCGTTTCTCAGGGGCCCTGACCAAGATGCCTGATTCTGGATTCACGATAGCTGTGCTTTGTTCCTCACCTGTAAAGCTTGCAGCTGTAGCCCATGTGCTCTGCAGGACCAGGCATCCTGAGGCCTGACTCCTTACCCCAGCTCTGCCATGACCCCCTAAACCCAGGGAGCCCCAGCTGGGAGCTTAGAAAGGCAGCTTCTCAGCTCACAGCAGGGAGAGGGGACAGTGAGGAGGGCGTGTGAGTTGACTGCAGTTATCACCTGTGGCGCTGTTGGTGACACACACTGCTTCACAGGGCACCCTTGAGTTCATGTCTTGCTGCCATCTAACTCTTTCAGAGTTCTGTGTTGGGATGGCCAAGGCGAGGCCTGGGGGAGGAAGAGGAGAGCTGGGCAGCGTGAGGGGCTTTTCCTCCGGGCCCAGCTGATGTGGTTGTCTGGGTGCAAAGCCGCCCTCACCTGCTGTGGAGGCACCACTTGGCTGAAAGCATTAGCTTCCAGTTACAGCACAGCAGCCTCCTGCCCTCCAGCACCTTGCTGGCCACATGCGCTTGTAGGCTGCTGCCAAGCCACAGCTGTTCCTAGAGGCATGATATTTTCCTGCCCCAGAAGTTAAGCCATGAGGAGACGGCGCTTTTTGGTGAGTGCGAAACAGGCTTCTCACCCGGGCTCTGCTGACACTGGGGCCAGATGTACATCCTTGTGGGCCACTGTCGTGTGTACTCAGCAGCCCCTCCACCCCCCATCCAAAGCTAGCAGTCCCCACGCCCCAGAAATGTCTCCACCACGGCCAGGTGTCCTTGGGGGCAAGGCTGCCCCGGCCGAGAACCACAAGTGTGTGTAGATCTGAGTGACATTGTTGGCCAGACATTTCCAAGCCAGAAGGAAGAGGCCCACTTTTGATCACGATGAGGAAGTGAGGGAAAAACTGAAGGATGTGTTGATGGGGACCCCTAAGAAGCCGGTGTTCACTACAAAAGGTCCTAACACTTTTTTCTAGAATCTACAAGTAAGATGTTATCCCACTGACCATGTCGGAGGACTGTAGCCTACACCCTCACCTCAGCTGAATCAAGGGGTATGGTGATAGGTATATTGTTTTGGTTGAAAATGAATTCTGAAGAACAGCCATTTGTATTCCAGCTTTTTAAGAGACAGAGTCTGTGCTCTGTTGCTCAGGCTGGAGTGCAGTGGCGTGATCTCTGCTCACTGCAATCTCCGCCTCCCGGGCTCAAGCAATTCTCCTGCCTCAGCTTCCCTAGTGGCTGGGATTACAGGCGTGCGCCGCTACGCCCGGCTAATTTTTGTATTCTTAGAGACGGAGTTTCACCATGTTGCCCAGGCTGGTCTCAAACTCTTGACCTCGTGATTCGCCCACCTCGGCCTCCCAAAGTGCTGGGATTACAGGCATGAGCCACCACTCTCGGCCCACTTTTTAATTGTTTATAAAATAAGATTCCCTGCGAGGTGCAGTTCACGGAATCCGACAAACTAGAAATTGTCTGGGCCACAGCGCGGGAGCGTCCGGAAGGAAAGCAGGTTCTCCCGAAACAAGTTTCCAGTCGGGGGTTTTCCCCAAGGCGGGGGTCTAGGCAGCAGCCCTTTCTGGCCTGTGCCTCATGTGCGGTAGAGAGGCGTGCTGTCCTCAGGCGTCAGGCGTGCTGTCCTCAGGCGTCGGGCATGCTATCCTCAGGGGTCGGGCGTGTTGTCCTCAGGGGTCGGGCATGTTGTCCTCAGGGGTCGGGCGTGCTGTCCTAGGGGGTCGGGCAGGCTGTCCTAACGGGTCGGGCGCGCTGTCCTCACGGGTTGTGTGTGTCTGTGTGCTGCGTTGCCAGCTGGCAGCTCGTGGGTCCCACTGACCTTCCCTCTTCCACGGCCACCTGGGCATGACTGCTGGCGGATCTGTGGTTCTGGCCGCATGCGGGGCAGCCTCTCTCCAGCCCTGTCCTGTCTGCCGGCTTGTCTTCTCTGTCCTGAGGGAGGTTCCCCGAGGGAAGCCCCCAGGCTTCCCCCTCCGCGTGGGTGCCTGGGGTGTTTCCCCTGATCATTTTCTCGAATAACGTTTCCGCCGCTGTTCTTCAACAGCAGGCAGGAGTCTGAGCTGAGTTCAGAAGGGAACAGACACAATCTATGAGTTTGTTCCTGAAACTCGTGGAATGTAGCTGGGTAATCAGGCAACTGTCTCTTCTACGTAAAACACAAAACAGAAAAAGGAGGTTCGCATGTACCCGAGTTTGCATTATGGATATTTAAATGCCAGCTGTGAGGGAGTTTTTGTGCTCGGTTTGAGACCTTGGGACTGACATCTGTTATGGCTGAGAGCATTGAGCAGGACCAGTGTCAGGAGCGGGCAGCAAGTTGCAGATAGGCGGGCTCTGAGCCCATCACCAAGCCACAGAACTGGTGGTGGGAGATGCAGCCGGGAAATGGGGGTGTCCTGCCGTGCTCTGGGGGGCTGCTGCATATTCTTTTATGTGATAATAAGAAAATATAGTGCTTATATCTTTGGGGTTTGAAGTGTTGGCACGCAAGGAAAATGAGATGTATTTTCTAAAACTCTTGATTGTGAAAGCGAAAAAAAAATACATAAAAACGAGATGACTTGGACTATTTTCCCCAAACAGATATTTGGAAACTGGACGTTTGGGACGCTGGTATTCACCGTGATGGTGTTCACAGTTACACTAAAGGTAAGTGGTCTCGCACTCACATTCCTCCCCTAGCCACAGTGAACCCCTGCAGTGTAGGCCTCACGCGCTCTGAGCTCTCTGAATTATAACTCCGTACTGAGGCTGGAAGCCACTCTCCACCCAGCCTTGGCTGGCTCCTGGGGCACCCCTGGGCATCCTCGTCCTGCTGTTTAGACGAGTAATGCACAGCCACTCAGCACACCCGGCCACCCTGCGTGCAAACCCCAGAGCTACACCGAAGGTAACCTCGGGAGCAAGCTGCTTCTTTGGGAAAGAATTCAGGCTAGAATTGTTTTCAGTGGCAAGTAGCCCTCCCCCCAGCGCCATCAAAATACACTTTAATTGAAACAAATTAATGTATTTTGGAAAATTTCACTCTTTAAAGTCCAGTGAAATTCTATACAGAATATATCATTATGAAATCTCAAAACCTATCAGACTGAGTCTTAAAGAGTGATACCAAAACATTCCTAAGGTGATTTTCTTAGATAGTGATATAAACAACACCTGACTCTAAAGTAACTTTCTGGCCAGGCACAGTGGCTCACGCCTGTAATTCCAGCACTTTGGGAGGCCAAGGTAGATGGATCACCTGAGGTCAGCAGTTCAAGACCAGCCTGGCCAACATGGCAAAACCCCGTCTTTATTAAAAACACAAAAAGTAGCCGGGCGTGGTAGCACGCGCCTGTAATCCCAGCTACTTGGGAGGCTGAGGCACAAGAATCGCTTGAACCTGGGAGGTGGAGGTTGCAGTGAGTCAAGATCGTACTACTGCACTCCAGCCTGGGCGACAGAGGGAGACTGTCTCCAAAAAATTTTAAGAAGTAACTTTCTTCGGTAGAGACATAACACCTTAATCTGAATGACTTTCTTCGGTGGTGATATAAACAACACCTTGGTCTGTGGCCCGCACGCTGCCATCTGGGAAATACATCCATGGCTCGCTTCCCCAGGACCCAGGGCTGTGGCGTCCCCACGTTCTTCCTCTCCACGCTCAGTGTGAGGTGTGGCTTTGTCTTCCTGAGCAGTGTGAGGTGTGGCTTTGTCTTCCTGAGCAGTGTGAGGTGTGGCTTTGTCTTCCTGAATGGTGTGAGGTGTGGCTTTGTCTTCCTGAATGGTGTGAGGTGTGGCTTTGTCTTCCTGAATGGTGTGAGGTGTGACTTTGTCTCCTGAATGGTGTGAGGTGTGGCTTTGTCTTCCTGAGCCCTGTGAGGTGTGGCTTTGTCTCCTGAACAGTGTGAGGTGTGGCTTTGTCTTCCTGAGCGGTGTGAGGTGTGGCTTTGTCTTCCTGAACGGTGTGAGGCGTGGCTTTGTCTTCCTGAGCGGTGTGAGGCGTGGCTTTGTCTTCCTGAGCGGTGTGAGGCGTGGCTTTGTCTTCCTGAGCCGTTTTTTGCAGGCATTGAGTTGTCATTGCTGGGTCTTGTGTTTGGTTTAGTTTTTCGTCACCCCCTGGCTCTCTGTCCTGCCCATCACGATCATTCTGACCGCTCGGATGACACCGTTAACTGCCCTTTTTTTTTTTTTTCCTTCTAGCTTGCATTAGACACACACTACTGGACTTGGATCAACCATTTTGTCATTTGGGGGTCGCTGCTGTTCTACGTCATCTTTTCGCTTCTCTGGGGAGGAGTGATCTGGTAAATTTCTGATAAGTAGCTGATAATCTGATAAATATCATGTGATTGTTATTTTTTTATCAAGGGTTGAAGACACATTTTCCGTGCAGCCTCGCTGGTTGGGGCAAGTGTTTATTGAATACCTGCTGTGTGCTGGGCGTCATGTGGGGTCCTGGGATACAGTCGGGGGCAAGACACCGGGGGGTCCCTGCTCCTATGACTTGCATCTTCAGGGGGAGAAAGACGCTAACTGATAACAGCTTGTGACGAGTTAGTTATATGGAGGAACAGACCAGGATTCTACACCAGGGGACCTATGTCAGATTGCAAGGCCAGAGGTGACTTTTCAGAAACAGTAATTTGAAACCTGGAAGACGAGCACCATCATCACAGCAAGTCTCAGCTGGTAACCACCTCCCACAACAAGGCACTGCCCAGGCATTTGACAGGTCCTGTCTCACTCCATCCTCACGCCCCACAGCAAGATGGGGCCCAGGCATGGTGGGGCTGGACTTTGCCCGCAGCAGCCTGACTCCTGGGGGAGCCTCTGGTTCGGGGGAGAGCAGCAGGCACGCAGGCCCGGGCGGCAGGAGGTCCTCCGTGAGTGGGAGCCGTGGCCAGCGGAGAGGGGCCCGGACCCGGCTGCAGAGCAGGCCTGGCGGCCTCCTGGACCGCCGGCCGTGAGGATCCTGGCTTGAGGCTGTCATGGTCAGTCGAGGCAGAGCACAGCAGAGTTGAGTGGCTCTTTTAAAAACCCCACGGTGTCTGCGTGTTGAGCTGGTGAGAGCGACATAGGCAGGGTGGTCAGTCTAGAGACTGTCACTGTAAGCCAGGAAACGATGCTGAGTGGTGGGCCCAGGACCAGGTCCCAATCTCAGCCCCAGCTCAGCAGCCTCTGCCACAGCCCTCTGCAGACCTGGCGTCAGTAGCCGGCCTAGGGGAAGCCAGCAACCTGCTGAGGATCCCTCAGGGCCCCTGACCTGGGCGGGATTCTCAGCTCAGGAAGCGTCCCTCCGGATTCTCTCGTTCAGCCAGCGGCCCCTGGTGGCCCCAGGTTGCATTACACAGTCTCAGAGATGAGAGCCGAGCTTGGAGGATGTCAGTCACCCTGCCAGCCCCAGAGAACCCTGCTTAGCTCTAGAGAGCCGGGCCATTCTAGCAGCCCTGAAGGCCATGGCTCTGTAAGAGGAAGATTCCATCCCAAACCTCTCTGACCAGCTCCTGGGCTTTGCAGCCAAGGAGCCACAGCCCCTCAGCCTTGGTAGAACCACGGCCTCTCACATTGTTTCCTAAAACATTGACCCCGCGTCTCTGACGTGCTGGGAGTTCACCATGTCACCACTGCTTGGTGATGAGACCCCATCCTCCTGCCCGCCACCAGCACCACGTGGGTGCCCCCAGCCTCTTCCCAGGTCTGCCAGCAGCTCTCTGTCCCTCCCGTTACCCGCCATGCCCTGCTCCCGTTTCCCTCCTGTTGTCCACTCACCAGTTTCACTGTGCTTCCTGGAGGTGGGGCCCTATCTCTGTGTCTCTGCCACCATCCATAGTGCCTGGGATGTGAAAGGCGATCAGGAAACGTTACCAGAAGGCACATATAGACGTGGACCTGTGGACTCGGGCTGGCTGCAGGTCACCGGTCCCTGCATCCTTGCCAGCCTCCCTCATGGAGCCTGACACAGACGTCTTTGAATTATCCTCTTTCTGGGGAGAGAAGTCATTGCTTGCTCTGTACTAACAACAAGTGCTCGGCACATCCTTCCCATCCGAGACTTCAAGATAGAAAAACATCCGTATTTCAATCCCTTTGTTTTTTTGTGGCCTTTTTTTTTTTTTTTTTTTTTTTTTTTTTGCTTCTGTGAAACTGAACTTCAGAGACTTCTATGTCCCCTTTGAGATGACTTCATAGAATTCCTTCTCCCATTCCTCTTACCCCAGCATTACCGGGAGGTTCAGCGTTCATTTTTTATATGATAAATTCAGAGCAGGCTCCGTGGCTTGCCAAGCAACTCTCACAGATAAAAGTGTAAACTCCCTGAACAAACAGCCTCTCCAGTGAGTAGAGAGGCCGGCCCCAGGGAGTACATGCCTCACCAGCAGCTTCTCTTCCCTGCCCCTCAGGCCGTTCCTCAACTACCAGAGGATGTACTACGTGTTCATCCAGATGCTGTCCAGCGGGCCCGCCTGGCTGGCCATCGTGCTGCTGGTGACCATCAGCCTCCTTCCCGATGTCCTCAAGAAAGTCCTGTGCCGGCAGCTGTGGCCAACAGCAACAGAGAGAGTCCAGGTATGGAGTGTCCCCAGCCGGGGCGGGGGTGCCTCAGGGCCCTGGCCTTAGGATTGGGAGATGACCCTTTTGAAAGACAGTGTGAAAGGTTTGGATTTCATAAAATGTGATCAGTTCAAGTATCACTAATGAGTTTCCTAATGATGCATGATGTTAAACATCAGGTAAATTTGCGATAACCGATGTTTAATTTTATGTTTCAAACTAAACAGTCATCTGAAATAAGACACAAATAAGAGAAAAAAGACTGATACAAAAGGCAAATTATTTCATGTAAATGCAAACCTTTTTTAAAATTAATCATTACTTTAAAAGGTTAAATTACATAATTTTTAAGGATGGTAAATTTGGCTGGAAACGGTAGCATCTGTATCAGGAAATGCTGGTATTGGTGCAGCTGCTTACTTTCCACACTCCCATGTTTTAGCCACAAGCAGAATTCTGTGTCCGGGGAAGACGTGACGATGCCAGGTGTCCCCCCAGGTGCAGGGTTCAGCAGGTGTGAGGACTCAGCTCCTGGTCCCCCATCCTTCTCAGCAGCTGGGCTCTGCCTTCAAACTGAACCCTAAATCAGAGGCAGTGACCACGCCCCGCCTCTGCTGCTTTACTGGGAAGCCTGCCTGTCCTCGGAGGGCCTCTGCACCTGTCACGGTCCCTCAGGACTCTATTAACAATGCAGGTTTTCAAGTTTCATCCCTGAAATTTCTAATCACTCCGTGAGATGGGGTCCTGGACTGGGCAGTGCTGAAGCCCAGTGGGGAAATGAGGGGTGGGGGACCCCGGCAGTGGCCACTCCTGCAGGGTGTGAGGCTGCCCAGGACGGACACTACAGCGCAGGTGGAAGGAAGACGGGGAGCGAGTGGGGGCTGGGACCCCAGCCGTGACTCACTCACGCAGCTCAGACACCCAGGGGCTGGCTCCCAGAGGTGCTGCTGTGCTGGGAGGGAAGACAGGTCGCCCTCCCTCAGGGGGCACAGCCTCACCCACCACCCACCTCCAACAATCAGAATGGGACCCTGGCTTGAGAGCTTTCTTGGGACATTGGTGCCGATTTAAAATGTTGAAACCGATGCCACCAGTTCCCGGTACTCCCTCCTTCATGCCTCCTGCCACAGTTTGTAAAATCAGAGGGAACAAAACTCATGGTGAAGAGACTCCCTCTCAGTGTAGTGAAAATGTCCACACACAGCTCCACTGACTCGGGGGCCACGGGCAGGAGAAACGCAGCAGAACGTGCAAGTCAGCTGCTTATAAGAAGGTCCCACTGAGGGGCCTCTGTGCAGGAGGGGAGCCAGTGGGAGCAGGAGCCGGGGCCCAGGTTGAGACTCCGTGGCCCCCAGTGCTTCAGGGGAAACTCACTGGCCCCAAGCAGCCACTGCCCAGCCCTGCCTGTGGCCCGAGAAGCAGCTGTCCAGTGATGGTTTTCTCTAAGCACGGTCCTTGGTTCCTGAGCTCTTTAGCCGTGCAGTTCCACAGCAGGCACACGTGTTCATGATCACATTCCATACGTAGGGACATGGTAGACACGCATGTCACGAGGACACCAGGCACAGAGGAGACAGCAGGGCTGTGGGTCTGACCCCGAGAGAGCAGGTACAGCTTGGGGGTGTCTGCTGGGCCCCCAGCTGTGGCCACAGTGGTGTGGCTTGGGGTTTACAAGAGTCTTGGCCCTACCTGGCCCTTGGGTGCGTGTGGCTGCAGAGGTGCTTGGTCAAAGATGCCTGAGCAGGCAGGAGTTGAACTCGGGGGGTTAGGAGGGCCTCTTCCCGCAGGAGTTTGGGCTCTTCATGCAATGTGCATGCAGCCTCCAGAGTCGGGGCTGCCGAGGGCCACACCCCCGGATGCGTCTGACCACAGGCCCTCTGCTCTGCGACTCATCTCCAGGATGGGTGGGTCTCAGGGGCACTTTGGGAATGCCAGTGAGGACCCTCCCCATGCCACCCTTTGTTTAGAAGCCCCTGTTTTGCTGTGGGTCTCTGCGTCCCACAAGAGCCCCGGGAACACTTATGAGCAGCCACACAGCGGGACCTTCAGGAGGCATAAAGCAGGGGATGGGAGGGGCTGGCGGGTCACGGCGGGGGGCACCAGTGTCCGCCCAGAGTGACCAGAAGAACGTGCGCATGGAGGTGAGCCTCTGACTAACTCAGCTCTGTCTTGTTTCTCTTTCCTTCCCGTTTCCTTCCATCTTCGACCGCTTTGCCTAAATCCTCACACCTTGTTCACACACCCCTGTGTGCGTGGCCGCTGACCTCGGGACTAAGACTAAGAGCCAGTGCCTTTCTGTCGAGCAGTCAACCATCTTTATGCTTTCTCAGACTTCCAGCAGCCTGAGTTTCTGATGGAACAAGGTGATGCTCCTCTGCCTTCCACGCGCTTGGGATGGTAGACACGGGGCAGCAGGGCCATGCCCGTCAGCAGAGCCCCGAGTCCACGTGCTCTGACCCAGCGTCCCCCAGGTGCTGGGTACAGCAGCCCCACGTCAGGAAGTCCCGCCACCACTTACACCTTCTCGTGCACAGACTGATCGTGGGCTGTGCTTTCCATCAGTCACAGTTAACCAGGGTTTCTCCCTCAGCGTCTGTGCAGCCTCAGAACCCACCTGTGAGGGTTCAGACACAGCTGACAGCAGAGAGCCGGCCACATGACCCCTCACACGGGTGTCAGAGGGGTTCCTAAGCAGGAAGGTGTGAGAGTTTGCAATTCACAGGTCATCCAGGCCCTGAGCTCACACACCCTTCCCTCTGCAGCCTGTAGAGCGTGGATCACAAGGCCTCCTCCCTCACGCACCCACTTCTGTGCCCATTCTGCAGCTGGAAAGACTGAGGGCAGCTAGGATAACATGGTTTGCTCAGGACCCACACACATATCAGAAAAGGGGAGCCAGGCTGAGCCACACAGCTGGGGACAAAGAGGGGACAGAAGTGTTTGGTGTCAAATGTTTGACCAAATTCCCTTTTTACTGTTTTTTAAATGAAAACCTCATTGTTTTTCAAAAAAGCCTCTGTTAATAATTTGCTTTGAAAATGACGACCTTGGCCTTTCTGGGTAACGTAGAGGCTTTCACACGCCATTTTCCTGCGGTGGTATCCGTGGTAAGAGCCGAGATTGCAGGGGCCTGCGCGCCGTCCTGAAGTCGCGTTCTGTCTTTCAGCCGTGTGCTCCTGCACCAAATACCGCATTCACGCATGCCTCCAAATCAGTGATACTTTGAAAATGCATACTTGGTATTACTGTTTTACCAAATGCAGCTTAGAAAAATGCCCAAAGCAGAAAAAGCCTTCTTTTCCCTTTAATAACATCATCATCTATATATTTTAAACACGATTTTTAACTGACAAAATGGTCCTTTTTTAAGTCCAAGCAATTAATCAGAATCAAAATTTTTCTAATTTAGTGTCATCAGAATTTGTTAGATTAAATTGCAGAATTTCATCTCACCATTTCTGTACTTGAAAACATTTAGGATGAAATTATTAGGAACATTTTAATGACTCATAAGAGGTCCTTAAGAAACTGATTAAATCATGCCAACTGTGAGCTAAAAATAAGCATTCTAACTATTGATGTAGTTTGTTGAGAGCTGATTTGCTTCTGAGCACGTGCAGAAGCTGAGCCCGGCTGCGTCGAGACAGTGGCACGGAGTTTCTCGGTGCCCCCTGCGAGGCCTTGGGCCCTGGCATGACCCCCACAGACAGGGCCGGCGTCTGCACTTGAACACAAAGCGCCTGCAGCCAGCACATGCCCGGCGCACACAGGAACACGCCCTGGCCCTGAGACCACCTGCGTTCTGCAAAACTTTGGAGGAATAAACATGTCACTAGTCCTCACATGGGGCATATGTTACTTCCAGTGGATGGCTTTCTTTTAACCTGTTCCTACAGAAAAGCATCACAGGCCTCAGATGTATATGTTATATATGTGCGATTCGCACATATATGCCCGTGCTGGCATCTCTGCGTATCTGCATGCAGTTCACTTCTCCGTCACTGTCCCCGGGAAGGGTGGCAGCCTCATCCTTTGTTTCCTGCTTCTCTTCACCTGGGTGTTTGCCCGTTCAGACGTGCAGTTCTGCAATTCCAAGCCCACAGTTCTTCAGCTCCTGTGCTTCCCTTATTCCTTGAATAAGGCTGGGCTACAAGATCTCAGTGGAGTTCTGTGAGCACATCGGCCTCAGGACACTCCATCGCAGGGCCCTGGTAGAGTGGTTCCCGGAGCTCGCTGTCTGTGGTGGAAGTGGGCATGTGGCTGAACGTGTGGCTTCAGGATTCCAGAGTTGCCTGGTAGACCTTCCAGCCGAGGGACCTCGGACCCTCTGCCTCCCGCGGGTGCCATGACACGTCCCTGAGGCTGTCTGTCAGTTCTGGGCTTGGGCCCCTCATGGGAGCGGCCCCGCTGGGCAGTGTTTTCCCAAGAGGCCCCGAGCCCTTGCCCTGGCAGCTCCGTGACATGCCACGCAGACTCCAACAGGGGCTTCGAGCCTTTTCCTGCTGGGGTCCCACGGATGGTGCAGGCAGAGGCCAGAGTGCTCCTGGTGCTCGTGGGAGCCGGCTCAGCAGCCCCGCGAGGCCCACGTCGCTCAGTGTCTTTCCTCGCCTTGCAGAGAGGCATGAAGCACAAGGCTCCGGTCCAGGCCGCACAGAGCAGCGACAGGCCCCTCCTGAAGGACCTCCTACGGCGGCCAAGGCGCAGTTAGCTCCACGCTAGGTAACTGTGCGGCTGCTGGACGCCGCCCGTGTGCTGTGACTGTCAGACCCGTTTTTCCTCCAAAGTTTTGCTGTGCTGTGCTGTGCTGTCTTTGATAACAAAAGTTCATGGTGAAAAAGAGCAGCCCTCTTTACACACACATGCATTTGCTCTCCCAGGTAAGTAACACGCCTAAGGGTAAGCTGACCACACATGGAACATGCTGTGCACACACACACACGTGTACACACCTACCCCACACGCACGGCACACAGCCTGACCAGACCCAGCATCGTCAGATACAGGCTCACGATCCTGGTCTTTTGGGGGAAACAGCTTCACTTAAAAGGCCTGTCAGGAAGGAGCCTGCTTTGAAATCAAACGTGGTTATTGCATGGTTTGTGTGGAACCGGGGCCCAGGCAGGTGTGAGTGCAGGTCTTCTGTGTGCCAGCCGAAGCACGTAGCTTGTCGCCTCTCCGACAGACGTGGAGGCCATGAAGACGTCTGCTCCTGCCAGCATTTCCGCCGCTGCCTCCTGGTCTAAAAGTGGGCTGACCTGGGGACAGCCCCTCATCAGACAGATGCGTGCTGCCGGCCTCCTGCCGCTCCCCTTGCTGGTCAGACCTGCAGGGTCCGTGCACGTCCGGGGCCCTAGTGGGCTGTCGGAAGCCATGCAGGCCCCATCCGTATGGTGACACCCAAGGCAACATGCCAAGGGGACGCAAGCTGGGCACGTCCAGTACTACGTCAACCCGGTCCCTGTGGGGTGGGGCCTGCCTTCCCTGGGGCAGTGAGTTCGCCTTTTGTTCAAGGGTCTCTGGGTACCAGTATGGTGTTCGAGCTCTCACTGCACAGGAAGCCAGCTACAGGGAGGAAGCTCGTAGGTTTCCCGTCCATGGCCTGTATCCCTGGGGCCCCTGGATTCTTCCCTGGGATGGTGGGACAGGGGGACGGTCACTCTGTTGGTACTGAAAAGGAGAGGCCCTCGTTCCTAGACAGAGACCTCTTGCCTCCATATGGCTTCTCTGGTGGGGTGGATCCCGCCCGGCCTGCCCTCAGGACGAGGCCGTGTCCTGAGTTGAGTCTAGCAGTTCCTGCAGGAGGCGATGGTAGTGAGTGCATCCCAGAGTGGCTCAGGTCACCCCAGGCAGCCCCGTGGGGATCCCTGAGACTGACCGTGTGTCTCGTTCTCTCAGCAGAATGGGTGCGCACAGCCTCGGGACCGCGACTCAGAATTCACCCCTCTTGCCTCTCTGCAGAGCCCAGGCTACCAGAGCACCTGTCCCTCGGCCACCTGGTACAGCTCCTGCTCTCAGCAGGTGACACTCGCAGCCTGGAAGGAGAAGGTGTCCACGGAGCCCCCGCCCACCCTCAGCGGTTCCCGTCACCGCTGCAGTTCCATCCCAAGTCACAGCTGCGCTGGGTCCCATGTGGGAATGCTCGTGTGATGGATGGTCCTAAGCCTGTGGAGACTGTGCACGTGCCTCTTCCTGGCCCCCAGCAGGCAGGGAGGGGGGTCACAGGCCCTGCCCTCGAGCGTGGCACGCTGGCCGCCTGGACCCAGCACTGTGGTTGTTGAGCCACACCGGTGGTCTCCGGGCATTCGGCTCAATGCAGGAGGGACATTCTGCTGGCCAACCCTGCGCGCTGTCATGCAGAGGCCATTCCCCCAGGCCTGTGTCTTCCCCCACCTGCCGTCATCGGCCTTTGCTGTCACTGGGAGAGAAGAGCCGTCCAGGGACCCATGGTGGACCACATGTGGACACCACATGCTGCTGTTTCCTGCTTGTGCGGCCGCCACCTGTGCTCTCCATAGGGCGAGGTAGAGCCATGGCAGTGCGTCCTTTACTCAACAACCCTCCAATCATCATGCTGTGGGAAGGTCCGGGTCACTCGGATACCATCATCCCTGCGGATGCACGGCCGTACCCTGCTCATCTGGGAGTGGTTTCCCTGCGGTTACGTCCAAGTCCGCCTGCCCTGTGTGTCGGGGCTGGCTGAGTTTCGGTCTCCCCACCACCGGCCGCCTCGTGGAGAAGGCAGTGCCACATAGGAGGACAAGGCCACGCTGGCAGCTTCTAGCCCTGCAGCAAAAGTGCCAGGATGTCCATCAGCCACTTACCAGGGCACGGAGCCGTCAGTCCACTGTTACGCGAGAATGTTGATCTCACGGGTGCGAGGGCCGGGAGACAGATACTTGGCTGTGATGAGCAGACATCCTCTGTCCCCGTGGAGGGGTCAACACCAAGGTGGTGTTTGTGCACCAGAACCTGTCTCGGGCTGATGGGGGCGGCCCACAGGACATGGGTGGATCCCAACAGGCAGCACTGCACCTCCACCCACCTCCCGCGCTGCAGCTCTGCCCACCGGGCTCTGTGTCCCCATGTCCCCACATCCCCACATCCCCTCGTCCCCTCGTCCCCACGTCCCCTCGTCCCGTCCCCATGTCACCTTGTCCCCACGTCCCCTTGTCCCGTCACCTCATCCCCATGTCCCCTCGTCACCTCATCCCGTCCCCTCATCCGCTTGTCCCCACATCTCCTCATCCCCACGTCCCCTCATCCTCACGTCCCCACGTCCCCACGTCCCCATGTCCCCATGTCCCCACGTCCCCCCGTCCCCCCGTCCCCACGTCCCCACGTCCCCTCGTCCCCTCGTCCCCACGCAGGGCTCTCCTTCGTCTTAGGATCTGTCCAGCGCTGTTCTGGGTGGCTTAGCAACCCGAGGGCTGCTGTGATAGGAAGTCCCTGTTGCTTTCTGTACTGGCATTTCTATTTCTAGAAATAATCTTTGACGTAGCCTTAATGGTCCTTAAAGAAGACATTTCAGTGTGAGATTCAGACTTCAGACGCTGAAACTGCTGCCTTTCAGGAAAGCACCACCAACGCTGGAGGAGGAGCCGGCCCTCACGCCCGCCGCCACGCTGTGAAACGGGGCTCCGGCAAGTGAAACCCAGAGGGTGTTTCTGAGGTGCTCGACAGTAGGTATTTTTGGAAGCTCAAATTTCACCATTTGATTGTATAATCTTTTACCTATAAAATATTTATTTGAACTAGAGGATAAATCAGCAGTAAGAACAGTGAACACAGTGGTTGGGATAAAATAAGGTGACAAATAAACACCACACCAAAGATGAGGGTAGTGAGCAACTGGCTTGAGCAGACAGAAGGGGGAAGACTCCACTCTGTCCCGAGGGGCGAGCCGCAGGCGTCCCCAGGGCCACCCTGCCCTGAGGTCCTTGTGTGGCCACCCTGGCTTGGCAGCCCTGCCCACGCTACCCCCGCAAACAGTGGTGTGTGCATTTTTACAGCCCTTTTTAAGAACCCAATATGGGCATAAATGTAATACCTGTAGCGGGGGCAGATTCTCTGTATGTTCAGTTAACAAATTATTTGTAATGTATTTTTTTAGAAATCTTAAAATTGCCTTTGCACTGAAGTATTTTCATAGCTGTTTATATCTCTTTTATTCATTTATTTAACATTGTCTAATTTAAAAAATAGGTTTTTAAAGCTTTCATTTTTAAGTTTATGAAATTTTGGCCATTTTACATTTAGATTCTGGTGAGAGTTTTGACTGAATGTTCCAGTCTCTGATGAATGTGAATTTTCAGATTTGATTTTATTCTCTACACACACTTCTTCCTTTCTTGGTATTTCTGGTGGCAGTGATTAGTTGAACAGCATATTTAAGGCAGGATAATTTGCTACATTTTTTCTTTACAATTTGTTGCAATTTCATCTGCTTTCTATGTTTCATTGTTAATTGCCATCCTTCAGCCTTAAAAATAGAAGATTCTCACGTGAAGGTTTAGTAAGTTGGGTCCCAGCTCTGCCTGTGTGGAGATAGTCACCATGTACCTCTGACAACAAGTCTTAGTGTGAAAGTCACTAAACTTTTACACACTCCCAAACGTCTTTTAAAAAATTGCTTGGGAAATTATTAAATGAATGTGCCTGATCATTTGAAATAACAAGGGGCACGAGATAAAAAAGAATAGGACGAGAAGATCCTCAGTGAATGACGTTGCAGGGTCTTCATGCAATTTTTCACCTCGCAGTAGTTAGTATTTACTTGCCTTAAACTAACTTTGAAGCAAGTAATGTCAACTTTGAGCACTTTGTTGAGTTTTGAAAAATCTTATTTGCTGCTGCACAGGTTAATAAATTATCAATTTGTAATTCAGCATGTTGGTCAGAGACACGGTCACCGATTCACACCCAGTCCCTGCCACAGACCATCTCAGACACACACAGTGGGCCTGCTGCATGTGTGTTCCCTGGCTTTTGGCTCCATGCTCACTCGTAGCCATGTCCACATGGGGGCTTGCACACAGGAACACACGCATACATATGTACATGTACACACCACAGACATGCAAGCTCCTGCACACATGCATGCATACAAACGTGTACACAAGTGTGAGCTCCTACATGCATACACACATGCACACACGTGTACATACACCAAAGCATGTGTGACCTACAGACATGCAGTACATGCACATGTGTACACACACCACAGACACGCGTGTGCACACTCCTACACAATGCATATGCACATACCATGAACAGCGTAAGTTCCTACACACGGACGTGTGATACACACATGCATGTACAGGTAAGCACACGTACAAGCTCCTACAGGCTTGCTGTCACACACGTGTATGCACACCAGAAAGACGTATGAGCTTCTACTCATGCACACATGCATACACACATATGCACACGTACATTCACTACAAACACGTGCAGCCTCCTGCACACATGCACATTCATGTGTACACACACCACAAACGAGTTCCCAGACGTGTAAACACACGTGCGCACACCATACATGTGAGCTCCCACACGTACACACAGATGCACATGTACACGCCCCAAACATACATGCAGGCTCCTGCACACATGAATACACACGCACACATGCACATGTACACACCCCAAACGCACAGGCTTCTACACACATGCACACACGTGTGTACACCACAAACATGAGTTCCCAGACATGTAAACATGTGTGCACACCATACACACGTGAGCTCCCACACGTGTACACGTGCACATGTACACACCACAAACGCATGCGCAGGCTCCTGCATACGTGAATACATACACGCACACACGTATACACACACGTGCCACAAACAAGTGCACACTGTCCTGGTGTCCTGCACTGCATCCTGCCTCCTTCCTGAGGCATGGGACGGGCATGGGAAGATGGGGCTCCCTGGCCCCCAGCCATGCCTCCCTGAGATGAAGAGTCCCCCTCCTGGCAGAATGTCTGGGCTTTGCAGAGCAGGCCCCAGGGGTGAAGTCGCAGCTCCACTTAACCAGCTGCTCTGTGAGCAACGCTTCGTGCCCTGGACAAGGCCCTTTCCCCTTTAGGGAGGTCCAGCCTCGCAAGCTGAAACCTCCCCTCGGCTCAGCCCTATACCAGGCGGCCACAGCAGGACTGGCCACACCCACGCGGCACCTCATCCCTGCACGCGTCAGGGAGCACGGCCAGCCTTCTGCCACGAGCCATCTGGGAAGGGCCGTGGCCTCCTAAAGCCCCAGTCAACCCAGCCTGTGTCTGAGCAGACAGGGCAAACAAGCAGGCCACACCGTCTCGAGGGAGGAGGCCAGATGCAGCCAGCTTCTCCGACAGGGTGACCATCCGCTCGGCTTGCTGAGCATTTAAACAAATGTTTAGACAGGCTGTGGTGACTCCTCTGAGTTCAGCCTTGGCCGGGGGTCTGGTGCCGTAGCAGGAAACCTCCAGCCTTGTTCTTCAAACCACTCAGCTCATATGTTTTGCGCTGACTAGTATTGAATAATACAACCACTTTTATTTAACGTTAATATTATTTATTTGACAACTCAGTGTCTAACAGCTTGATATGCAGGTCCTTGCATCCTACGTTTCTTTAGGAAGTTACCCATTTGTAACTTTAAAAACAGGAAAAATATCAGTTGGCAAATGTAATCTTTTTTTTTTTTTAAGCTAAAGGTGGGTGAACTGGAATGAAAATATTTCTGATATTGTGTCTATAAGCAGCCTTGATGGGAAGTGTCATGAAAGTGTGATTCTACTTTTGCAGAAAAATCTAAAGATCAATTTATATAGCTTTATTTTTTACTTTATCAAAGTATACAGAATTTTAATATGCATATATTGTGTCTGACTTATAATGTCTGCGTTACCATTTAAAATGTCTATTCATTATGTAATGTAATAAAAGAAGGTCTTCAAAAATGTATTTAACATGAATGGTATCCATAGTTGTCATCATCATAAATACTGGAGTTTATTTTTAAATTATTAAACATAGTAGGTACATTAACATAAATCAGTCTCCACACAGTAACATTTAACTGGTAATTCATTAATCTGCTTTGAAAAATTGAATTGTTAATTAAACCAAATCTAACATTTCTGTAAAGTTTATTTTGTATGCTCCTGTTTTTAACTTTTATTTCTGTAGATAAACTGACTTGATAATATTATATTGGCCTTTTCTCTAGATTATCTAAGCAGGAGACCTGAATCTGCTTGCAATAAAGAATAAAAATCTGCTTCAGTTTCTTTATAAAGAAAATCACACAAGCGGTGTGTACATTTTCTGCTCTTAGAAACTGTACAGTCAGAACACTTCGCAGCGTGCTTCTGTGCGGGATGAAGGTGGCAAGCCCAGTGGGTGGTGTGGGCCCTCCCTGGCTGTTCCCTCAGCTGCCACCCCCTGCAGGGATACCAGGTGTGCCAGGTGCGGGGCCCTGGTGCTGACCGCCCTGGATGCCAGTGCCTGCACAGAACCGGAACCTCACCACTGGGTTTCCCAACCTTCTGGTCCATCCCCACCACAAGCTCGTCCCTGACCTCTGCCAAGCCCCCGCCTGCCACCTCATGCTTGGGGTCTAGGTGCCCCCTTTCCATCCCAATTTTCCCTCTTGACCAAACCCCAGGCTCCTCCAGGCCCTTCAGCCTCCTGGGCTCTGTTGGCTGAACCCAGCCTTTCCCACTCTGAAGTAGAGGGCATTCCCCTGCCACTCCCAGCCCTGGCAGAATTCTGGGTGCTGCCACGGAGCCCCTGGAATGCCCCCTGGCCTTGGAGGCCGTGGCTTTGTCCCAACCCTGACCTCACCCTCTCTAGTTCCCACCCAGCCCGGCCATGTCATACTCTGCAGTTTTGTGTCTTGTCTGGAAACACCAACTTCAAAACACCACCAGGTCCCAACTCCTGGGATCCCAGCTCCATTGGGGCACCTGGAGAGGGGCCTTGGGGTGGATCCTAGAGCATCTCTGGTGGCTGGTCCCTGAGTCCCGCCTGGCCACATCTCTCCCTGCTCAGCCACCTCCTTCCCACGGAGTCTCAGCTCAGGGCCACGTGGGAAACACCCCGGGAGGGGACAGAGGGCCCCTGGCTTGCAGGCTGGAATTCTAAACATGGGACTTTTTCTGGCTCCTGAACTCCACAAAGTCAGGGGCTACTTTTCACAGGCAGTGCTCCGAAGGCATCTGTGGGGTGAGTGAACCTACCACTGCTCTGGATTCTCTCCAAAATGCTTTCCTCTCATTCCCTGGATTCTCTCCGAAATGCTTTCCTCTCGTTCCCTGGATTGTCAGCATCTTCATGTGGGCTTACCTTTAACCATGAAGCCGTCTTCCGTACAGCCGTCTCTTCCTCTTGTGGCAGGAAAACAGATAATGCTGTGATTTTGCGGGGCATGGGGAGAAGAGGGGAGGGGCAGAGCAGGCTGGTCCCAGGGGGCGGCACTAGGGTGGGAAGGCCTGGCCCTAATGAGTGACCCAAACTCGCTCCACCTCCCCCTGCTCTCCAGACAGAAGACTTGAATCCTGAAAGCGAGATGCCCAGTGGCCCCGCCCACTGCCCGGGGAGGAGGAAGCCTGGCCCTCCCTGCTCATCAGGGCCTCCTGGAGAAGCCAGAGGGGGATGCAAGTTTGCCCTCCACGCTGGCCCATCTGTCCCGTGCCAAAGATCTTTTATTAACTGCAGATGCTAAGTCACTGGGGACATCTGTGGGTGTTTAGCAAACATCACCAACCACACAGGCCACCCGAGGCCCCCACAGCAGATGATGCTGCCTGTGGACCTGAATAGGAGTGTCTGTGTGCCTGCAGCGGTGAGGATGGAGGAAGGCGTGGCCTGTGTGGCGTTGCGTGCCCCGCGCTGATGCTGGGGCTCCCAGAGCCGCCCATGTGGCCTGTGGCGCACTTGCTCAGTGGTGGGGGGTCCTGAGGTGGACGAGGACTGGCCCTGTCCTAAGGAGGTTGCCGGGCCTTTGCACGCGCAGTGAACCCGCTCACCTCGTGCAGCCTGTCCTGACGACTGCTTTCCACAATAGCATAGCATGTGGCCTGCCAGTGAATGGACCCAGGCGTGGGAGGGACGCAGGGACAGAACCCACAGGAGCCCCTTCCCAGTGTCTCGAGAGGTGTCCTCGGGGCGTCCTCGGGGCGTCCTCAGGTGTCCTCAGGGCATCCACCGGTGTCCTTGGGGCATCCCTGGGGCGTCCTCAGGTGTCCTCAGGTTTCCTCAGGTGTCCTCGGGGTGTCCTCAGGGTGTCTTCAGGTGTCCTCAGTTGTCCTCAGGGTGTTCTGGCATCCACCAGCCTGCCCAGTGCATCCGCTGCTCCCCCACATCAACTGAGGGCTGTTCCATGCCAGCCTCGTACTCTCACCCGGGACAGGATTGCTGGGAGGGCTCAGGGGACGGGAGAAGGCCAGCCAAGTCCAGAAGGGCTGGAGGGAGAGCAAGGCCGGCATAACATGGTCCTCAGCTCATGTGAAGCCACAGATGCTGGCTTGGGGCAGCCTCCAGACTCTGACAGGGAGGCCGGTTTGTTCGGGTGTCCTCCAGTGTCCCAGCGAAGGGGACATTCCAGCAGCACCTGGGGCCAAGACAGAGGGAGGAGGTGGATGGAGCCCAGAGAAGAAATAAAAGTTGGAATCAAAAGTTGTTTGCTGGGAGAGGAAGAGCCATGTGCCTATCTGAAAAGCGTGGGTGAAATACGTGTTTCCTGTGAGCGCACTGCAGCGGCTCGTCTGTGCACCAACCCCCGGGTCTCCCCGGGTGTGGAAGTACCGCCCCGTCCTCCATCTGCATCTCCACTGGGCAGTCTCCATGCGGCGCTGGGGTCAGGGCCCGCCCCACTGACCTCCTTTTAGCTCGGTCGCCTCAGTAAAGACCCCATCTCCAACCAAGGCCACGTTCTGAGGCACTGGGAGTTAGCACTCTGACATCTCTTTTTGGAAGACACAATTCAGCCCCCAACACTCTGTTCTGAGGGGCCGTGGAAATGCCTCGTCCGGCTTCAGGGCAGTCACACCTGGGAGCAGCCGCGGCGGCCTGCGGGGTGGATCCGGGCCTGCGCGGCGTTGAAGTGGGGTTGGAGGGCTGTTCACGGCTATGGCTGCTCTTTGGATGACAACCTGGAACCCACCAGGGGAGCTCGCTTGCCATCGGTTCCGAGTGGCTCAACCTGGGTGACTGCAATGGACCGAGAGGGTCCGGGGTGTCCCCAACCCTCAAAGGCATCCAGGAAGTCACCCGGGGCCCCTGCTCAGAGCAGGGCAGAGACAGACACACAGCAACAGGCAAGCTGCCCCGCAGAGGATGAGCTGAGGCAGCACGCACCAACATGGGGCTAAAATCAGCATCTCACTCATCTCACACGGCTTCCTGACTTCTTAAGACATCAGTGTTTACCCTAAAAGAGCAGAGCAGGCCGTGGCGGGCAGGTGACCCCTCACCGTCGCCCTAGGGGAAGGAGTGGGCTGTGGCTGCAGGGCGACCTCTCACCATCTCCATGGCAGCATCACTGTCCTTCTGCCGGCCAAGGCATCAGGGCAGCAGGAGAGTCTCAAACAGAAACCCGGCTCAGCTCTTGTTTCTCACCTCCTCGTTTCAGCAAAATTCTCCCCAAAACGTGGCTATATTTGTTGTCTCTGTCTCCGTACACACCCACATCTGCCCCCCGCTCCGTGGACGGCTCCTGGGCCCTCGTGAGACGGCTGGGTCCTGTCTGTCTCTGCTTCCCAGCGGGCCCTGGCTCAGGCCACCGCCCCACCTGCCCTCCTGGTCTGCGTTCTTTGCCTTCACGGCATGAATCTCACCCCGATTTGAGGCTGTGTCTGTGTTCATTAACCTATTTTCTGTATTTTTACTGAGACATAAGCTCCAAGAAGTGAGAGACTTTGCCTCACTCCGGGCCGAGCCCTGTGTCCAGCACGGGGCCTGGGGCGAAGGAAGGACTCAGTGACCATGGGGCTGGCTGGACGCAGACTCAGGGCCCCTGCCCAGCTCAGCTGCCCAGTGAGGATTCCAGGTGCTGGGTGCCTGGTTGTAGCCAGCCAGCCCACCCTGGCCAGAGGTTTCGGGACAAGGACTGGCAGGAAGCCCTCCCCGTACAGCTGGAGCCCGTGAGGCAGAGCCGGACCGTACCTGGGCAGTGAGAAGCCAAGACCTCAGCACTTTCGTTCTGGAGGAGGGGGTGAGGGAGGGACAGTACCGCTGTCTTGTCTAGGCAGGGTTTGTGCAGATTTGGGGGCTGGAGGAGGCCAGCGTAGCCCTGCCCTGCTCCCTCCAGCCACCCAGAACTGCAGAGGGGCCAGGCCCGAGTCTGCCTGTGGCATGTCCAACACAGAAGGGCAGATTCGGAGACAAACCAGGGTGGCTACAGGTTTACAAGGGGGCCCTGTGATCTTTTCTCTGTAGGTGGCAGGACACTGTCACCACCTTCCTCGGCTGTGTAAGGCAAGCACAAAGGTGTCTCCCACCTGAGATATGATCACTCCTTTTCTTTCCCATACAGACATCTTTGTGGGAGCGATGCTTTCACATAAAGCGTTTAATCTCCAATGGTAAAGTTTCCAACACTAAGTTGAGAAATTGGAACAATTTGGAAGCAGATGAACCTTCCTAAACTGCTTATGGGACACAGTGACCACACGGAGATGCCCTGGAAGGATTCCAGCCTTTGGGGTCACAGGCACGGGCACCACGGCTTCCCACGTGCCTGCTACCTGAGCTCGCTGTAAGTGCCGCACGGCTTACGTGGAATCCACAGAGGCAGATCGTACTCCCCTCCTCCACGTACAGAGCCCAGACAAGTGTGTGGAGTCTGCAGGTGTGCTACAGTGCGGCGTCCATCCGGCTTTCCCCTGCAGCCTCAGCTGCGGGATCCGCTCACTGGTAGGCAGTGACACCCTGGCGGGAGTTGTCCCTGAGGTCTCTGCTCCTCCTGCTGTGCTCGCAGGGGAACCTGTTTGTGACGTAATCTCCTTGTGCCCCACTGGGCTTCTGAGGCTGTGAAAGCTGGTGGAGCACAAAGGGCTTGCCTGGCCCTAACAAGCCTGGCCCCAGCAGGGCACCACGGGCAGCCTGTGATGCGCGGCTCTGGGCCTTTGTCCTCGGCTGAATTAATTTCCTCTTGAATTGCCTCTACTTTAGAATGAGCCCTAGCCTTTTCTGAAGGCACACACATCTTGTGTCCTCTGTATTTTTGCTGCATTGGTTGCCAACGCGGAAAGCTTTCATGGAGAAGACGTTCTGGCTTCTTGTCTGTCTGTCTGTCCCCCGAGGGCTGCGGGCCAGCTCCATGCCCGTCCACGGTGTGCAGGCGGAGGCATCTTTCAGGATATCAGGTGGGAATCCATGCTTCCTGGCCAAGTCTGTTCCAGTGGGGTGCCCACTGTCCACGCACCTGTGGGTTTGAGCCTGCACCCTGCACGAATGTGTGGAGCGGGGTCGTGGCTGGCTGGGGTCACTGCCTGTCCCCTCCTTTTCCGCAGCCGCAGTGCCATCTGCTTGCACCTCCTGCAGGAGATCCTTAGGGCGGGTTCCCATGGGCAGCCTCCCTTTGGACTTTTATTGCTCGATTAAATGATATTTAATTCAGCCTGTCTGACAGTCTGACAGAATGTGCTATGTTACCAGAGGGTCTTTGATGCCAGCATGAGAAAGGGGGCGTTGGTCTCCAAAAACACAAACAAACAAAAAACAGGTAAGAAACACCATGTGGGCCCACTCTGACCTTTTTAACTGAGGCACCTTTGAGAAGGAAAGCCTGTTCCACTCCGATTCTCAAAGCTCCTGAACGCGTTGCTAGTGACAAGCCCTTCCTGCCTCCGTGGCTAATTATGTGAAGAAACGCTACTGGGTTGAGGGAGTTCCCTTGGGTTTAATTTCCTGTCCCTCTCAAATCGTCCCTCCTCCTTCCCTGAGCCCAGCCTCCCCCTTTCGTACCCATGCTGGCAGGTTCTGGCCCTTCCTGGACCCCTCTCCTGCCCCTGCACCCCTCTCCTGCCCCTGCACCCCTCTCCTGCCCCTGGACCCCTCTCCTGCCCCTGCACCCCTCTCCTGCCCCTGCACCCCTCTCCTGCCCCTGCACCCCTCTCCTGCCCCTGGACCCCTCTCCTGCCCCTGCACCCCTCTCCTGCCCCTGCACCCCTCTCCTGCCCCTGCACCCCTCTCCTGCCCCTGGACCCCTCTCCTGCCCCTGGACCCCTCTCCTGCCCCTGCACCCCTCTCCTGCCCCTGCACCCCTCTCCTGCCCCTGGACCCCTCTCCTGCCCCTGCACCCCTCTCCTGCCCCTGGACCCCTCTCCTGCCCCTGGACCCCTCTCCTGCCCCTGGACCCCTCTCCTGCCCCTGCACAGGTCTCTGCAGGGCTTCCGCACGCTGGGGAGGGCAGGTTCCCCAGTGGAGCCATTCCTTGCGGGTCTGAGTGGGCCCGGGGTCCCTGCACGGTCACCGATGCTGCTGCTGCTCCAGGGAGCAGGCTTGCAGGAGCAAGGATCCAGTCCCTGAACGCACGTGCTCCCCCCGGGAGAAATTCTGCAGCCAGGCACGGTCCACGCACCCTCCTCCCGGCCCACGCACCCTCCTCCCAGACCTCAGTCTCTCTGTGTATCACACGCCTGTCCTCAGTGTTCTGACCTCAGGTGGGCACAGCATGGGGGACTGTACTTCCCGCTGCCTGCTTGGTTAATGTTTATCTCCCTCCTGCCAGAGCTTTGTTTTCATTTCATTCAAACAGGTTTCCTCCTTTACCCACTAAATGGAGACATTTTAAAGCTCCAACTGCAAGTGCTAAAGTCCATAGCTGGGTCCGCATCTTCCAGGATTTCACCTTTTTATGCCACTTTACTTTGTTTTTAAGTTATCAATAAGTTTCCACTGAATCTTGGAAGACACAAGAATTAAATGGTGGGGTCTTTTATAGTTTTTTTGTTTTGTTTTGTTTGTTTGTTTTGCGAACAACTTCTGCCGCACTGTTAGGTACCAAAGTGAGGCCGCGCTGGCAGAGGCCAGCGTCCTGTACCGTGACCCACAGACCTGCGGTCTGTACCCACTCCAGTACCAAGGAGTGAGGTGGGTTCTTGTCCCTTTTTACCCTAGGACCTAAACATGGGAAACCCTTGCCCTTCTGATACATGTCAGGGGCAGCCCTGATTTCCACTGCTAACCTAGTTAACCGGTAATCTGCTCTTTGGTACACTGGGAGCTCTGTGTGCACTAACCCATGGACCCCAGGAGCTCTGGGATGGCTGCACAGATGAGAACACAGGCCAGAAGGGTTTGTTAGTGACTTATCTGATGTCACAAGCTGGTCAGCTCAGCTGGGCCACATTCCAGTGGCCCCAGCCCTGTCCCACGTGCCCCAGCTTTCTCCTGGGAAGCTGCAGGGAAGGGTACAACTAGGGCGATCCCAGCTGGATCCCTGTGGGGCTTCAGAGTGGACAGAACTTCCCTGCCAGCTGGCTCGGATCCAGGGGGCAGGTGGGACCCCGTTTTACATGTAAGCCCAAGGAAGTGAGACCTGGACCCCAGAGGACCTCCGACCCGTGCCCTTGTCCAGCCCTCTCCCCTCTGGAAGGGGCCGAGGGTGACCCCAGGTGGCAGGGACTGCACCCCTTAGGCACGACCCCGCCCCGCTGCCCGCCCCAAGCCGCACCCCCCGCCCCCGTCACACCCCTACCCTGTCGCGCCGTCCCCCGTCTCGGGCACAGCGGGGAGGGGTGGGAAGAGGGGGATGGGTGAGGAGAGCAAAGGGTGGGGAGAAGGGAAGAGGGGGAGAGGGGGAGGCTCTTCCCATGGCCCCGCCTCGCCGCCCTTCCCCCGCCGCTCTGGGCTCTGGCCCCCGCCCCGCCCCGGCCTCCGGGCCCCTCTCCGCCCCTCCCCGTCCAGCCCTCCCCGCGCCCCGCCCCGCCCCGCCCCTTCGCCCTCCCCGCCCAGTGTCCGCGCAGCCCTGGGAGGAGGCGTCAGGACGCGCGGACACCTGCGGGGCGCGGAGCTCGGCGGACGTGCGAGGGCAGCACCACGGGCGGCAGGTGCGCGCGGGGCGGGGGCCTGGAGGGGGCGCGGGGGTGACGGGAGGGGGCGCGGGGCGGAGCCGGGCAGGACGCGTCGCGGTCGCTCCCGGAGCGGGGCCGTCTCCCCCGCGCCCCCCTCAGCCTGGCTGGGGACAGGCGCTGGGACCCGGCTCGCGGGCAGGGCGGCCTGGGATCGGCCCCCGCGGCCCCTACCCAGCGTCCTGCGCTGGGAACTTCGAGGCGCCTGGGGGGCTCGAAATGGCAGTGGAGGAGCCCCCGCGAGTGTCCAGGCGCCCAGGACCCTCCGCATTGTCACGGGGGTCCTCACACCCCGGCAGGTGTCACCCCCTGGACGGGCTTCTGCCGACGTTCCCTTGGACACCTCGTAGGGCCACCCCAGGAGCTCTGCCCACCCCTTCCTGCCAGAGCGATGGGGGCCCAGTGTCCAGGACAGCGCCTAGGCACAGGGCTGGAGGGAAGGGTAGCCTGGGGTCCCGCTGGGGTCGGGCCCACACCTGGTGGCTGGGGACAGTGCTGGAGGGGAGGGTAGCCTGGGGTCGGGCCCACACCTGCGTCTTTCATCTGCCTGCTTGTCCCAGGCCAGGGTCCCCTTGGCCACAGGTCCCCAGAGAGACAGCGGGAAGGCCGTGGAGCGCGGGCTGGGCGGACTCCTCCTAGGAGCTCCTTTTGACCTGGCTTGGTTGCCGTGGGCCCTCTGTGGCTCTTCTCCCAGCTGTGGGCCCCTGGCCTGGCTTCAGACCCTTATATAGGATGCTGCCGGAGGGCTGGGCCAGAGGGGGCTCTGGAGCCCAGGCAGGCTCACTCCCTGGAAACTCCCGCCCAGGGGCGTGGCCCGCATGACCCTCACAGAGCCGGGACCCTGAAGGGGTTAAGGTGGCCCGGGCCGCCCAGGCAGGATGTGCCGGCATGGCTGTAGGAGGCCCCAGGATGTGTGGCCACGGGTTCCGACACGGCTGGCCACAAAAATAGAAGTGCAGTCCCCAGGGCTGCAGGCTGCAGAGTGTCGGTGTGGTCCCCTCCCTGGCAGGCAGGAGACCCACACGGCCAGGTGGGTACTGGATGCTGGGACTGAGGAGGAGCCTCTAGCCCTCCGGGGCTCCCAACATGCAAACTGTGGAGCGAGGGGTCCAGGGCTGGTCGTGAGAACGGAGTGCACACCCAGGCATTGCCTGAGTTCTGCAGCCTCTGTGGGTAGCTGGGGGGACAGAACCCCGGGAGCCTGTGGAGCCCTCAGTCCCGGGGGGGCAGTGAAGACTCTGGGGTGAGCTGGCAGCTAGGTGGGCAGGAGACCGGGGTTTTAAGCCTCCCTCAGGACTCTCCTTCAGCTCTTCCCCATCCTGTGGGGCCGGCCCCGCCCTCCCAGGTCCCAACTTCACCCGGCTGTGCAGGGGTCCCAGTGTCCCCGATTTCACCAGGCTGTGCAGGGGCCCAGCATCCCCGATTTCACTGGGCTGTGCAGGGATCCCGGTGTCCCCGATTTCACCGGACTGTGCAGGGGTCCCAGTGTCCCCGATTTCACCACACTGTGCAGGGGTCCAGGTGTCCCCGATTTCACCGGGCTGTGCAGGGTTCCAGTGTCCCCGATTTCACCGGGCTGTGCAGGGGCCCAGGTGTTCGTGGCTCAAACTTCCACATTGGGTTTCCCCAAGAACCCCATACACGTCTGTGAAATGAGGGGGGCCCCTCCCCTGGGGGCCTCACAGAATTGCTGTGAAACCTGAGATTGTGGGAAACTGCTGGAATCCGTGAAGGGTCTGCAACTGTTAGAAGGTGGGCTTAGGAACCTGCAGGCTTTGGCAGGGACCCGGTGGCGCCACCTCCCCTATCACTGTGCTGACATCAGGGCCTGCAGGCATAGCCAGGGGAAGGGGCACAGTCATCAACCTCACCAAGGTGATGGATTTGCTGCAAGATGAAAGGGCTGTGTGCAGCTTCACATCTGTCCTTCTCTGGAATTCAGGTCTCTTCACCACCCCCCCGAGGCCTCCTCCTGAGGTTTCCCTTTACCTGGTCCCCGAATGGGTGGTCCCAGTCACCTCTGCTGTGGAGATGCACCCTTGCTCACATCGAGGACCCCAGGGAAGACTTTGACTGGAATCTGAACACTTGTCTTGGAAAGGCAGCCTCTTGGTGACTCCAGGTCACTTCAGAAGAGAGGCCCCCCTGTCTTTACAGCCACATAATTTGCATTTGTAATGTGGTGGGAGAAGGCCTGGGATTGGCAGAGGGCATGGAGGAGATGAGTGGTGCAGATAGACTGGCCAAGAACACCACCGGTTGGCAGCCTTTGGTCACCAGTTGACATGATTTGGGATCATTTTCGGAGGCTCCTGGAGCAGCCACAGTTAGCACTGTGACCGGAAAGATGGAGTTGTAAGGTTCTGGGTGCAGCCCACCTTTCTGTTCAGCCCACCCCGCTTCACTGTCTGCACTGGCTCTCAAGGACACTGTGAGACTCTCATGTGGCAGGTGCACGGCTCTGGGCTGCATCTTGGTGACGGGAGCCCCCTGGCATCCCAATGCAGGTTCCTGGGCCCACCACAGACCTTCCTGCCTCACGGAGGGAACAGGGCCCTGCGTCTTCGGCAGGTACTCAGTGGTGTTTCTAGGCTCCAACTTGAGTCATCAATGGATTCGCTGTGGAGGGTCCTTCAGGGGACAGCAGGGCACTGGTCAGGGGCCATGCAGGCTGAGAGCCCACCCTGAGAGGAGGCCAGGCCGGCGGAGCACAGGGCCCCAGCTCGGAGTGCGGGTGGCAGAGTCTTTAGTGTGTGGCCAGCTGGAAGCAGCAGTGGTGCTTTGAGAATTTCAAGTCTTGTCCAGAGGCCTTGGTGGCCTCTGGCTCACATGGTCTGTTCATGGCAACCCCCGCTTCGGGAAAGCTACACCATGAGGGTCCCTCCTGGCTTCCTAAAGTGAACCTCTCCGAGCTTTCAGCCCGCGGTAGGATACGGGACACTGTATGGCCACCGAGAAGCTTTTGGACATCTGTGAGGGCCACCATCTTGAACGCGGTGATCAGGAGCCCAGCATGAACCGGACTCAGTGGAGCATCGGGGCCGCCCCAGCTGGGTCTGCGGGGTTCACAGGAAGCCCACTTCTCCCCAGCCATGCCTGGGATCTCCTCGGAGCCCTGAAAGGTCGTCCCCATGGGGTTCCACAGCAGGGACAATGATGGCTCAAGTGGCCATTGGAACCAGAGCTGGGAAGCTGTGGGACGTCCTGGATGAAATGTGGGATGTAAGTCACTGTTGGGGGCCATGCAGCCCCACCTGTTGAGAAAGTGAAGAGCATTACTGACATTTCCATCATGATGTAAGGAAATCAAAGCAAATCTAGTGAGAAAGTGATGCCGTGGAGACCGGAGAGGGTAACCGTGTTTTCTTCGCAGTCACCATCTTCACTTTTCATTCATTAGAGAAACGGCAGAAAGAAAGCAGGACTGACTCCTGTGGGGACAGGCCCAGTTCTGTGTCCAGGTGGGCAGACTAGAGTGAGGCAGAGACACGGCAGGTGCAGCCGTGTTGAGGGCGGTGCTGACTGGCAGTGGGGACCGGAGTGAGGGCTGCAGTCAGGGGTGTCGGCCTGGCACCCGCTCTATGCCAAGGCCCAGCTGACCTCTCACCCTGCAGCAGCAGAGACAGCCCTGGAGGTGCCCTGTGGCCCGTCCAGCCCCAGCCCCAGCCCCCGCCCCCGCCCCCGCCCCGGCCCCGGCCCCGGGTCATGGCTTTGCAGCCTTCACTCTTTAGGGAAGGTCTCCCAGCTCCACCTGTCCTAGGGCCACTGCCCCCACCTCTGCTCCACGTTATTATTAATACTGGCAATTTACAGTTGACGACACGGTGTCGTGAGTGGAAGCCATGCGGCAGCGGCGGGGACCTTCCTATTCCTATCTTTAGTGCCCAGTGCCTGGGACACACTGTGTGACCTCGAGCTCACTGCTTCCCCTGCGTGTGTGGCCGATGTAAAGTCCACCGAGTCCTCAGTGGCTTCCCCCAGCACGGACAGGTGCTCCACGGCCTCTGAGCCTCTCTGCGCTCTACCCAAGCTGGGTGCGGGGCGTGAGGTGGGCGCGTGTTTGTTTTGTCTGCTTGGAACTTGTGTGCAGAGGAGGCTGCCCACACTGCTGCTGAGTAAAGGAACCATCCCCGTGAACCGAACTCGGCAGGTGCTGGAACTGAGTCCAGGTCCAGCCTTTTACCACTAGCCACTCACAGCCTCCCTCAGGCCCATCCTGCCAGATGTGGCAGCAGCAGGGGTAATGCCCACGGCCATGCAGGTCCTGCTCCTCCTGCCCCAGCGTCCTTCCCTCTCCCATAGTGCTCCCACCCCTGGGACCGT
Organism: Pongo abelii; assembly: GCF_028885655.2. Lineage (NCBI taxonomy): Eukaryota > Metazoa > Chordata > Mammalia > Primates > Hominidae > Pongo > Pongo abelii. The sequence continues at coordinate 119,158,869 of NC_071999.2, forward strand.
CAGCACTCGCCTCCCCTCCTCCATTTGCTATTCGGCTGCCTGTGTCACTTCACCAGCTACTCAGGCTAGAAGCCCAGACGGCCTCCCTGCCCCCCAAGTCCCTGAATCCCCAGCTGCCATCATCTCCAGACTCTCCTTGTCCATCACACCCCTGCTTCCCGCCTCCCTCCTCGGGATCCCTCCCTACCGGTCAGCGTCAGCTGCTCTCAGGCCCCAGGTGCCACTCTTGGCCTTGAGCTTCTGCCCCTATTCTGCCTGACTTCTCGACACCTGCTTCAGGCCCTGCACCCACCACCACCCCACCCTGTGCCCCCTCCCGGGGAGCACCGGGCAGGGCCCCCTCCCCCCATGCCAGGTCTGCCCCCGCTTGGTGGTGGCTGCTGAACCTGCGCAGAAGCTGGCTCTCGCTGGGATCCGAGCTCCTCGGGGATAGGAGCTTCCCTGACGTTTGTGTCCTCAGCACCTGCAGCAAACACAGTAGGTGCATCATAAACGAGGACCGAGCAAACGAGTCACAAAGCCGTGCTGACTTGGCGCTTCCGTGCTGCTGGGCCGAGTTCTAGCCGCCTGTGACCATGTCTGCATCTGTAGACGGATTTAATTCTGTGTGTGTGTGCGAGGCGCCTCGCTCAGCCCAGGACCACAAAGCCCAGGGGGCCCGGCTCTCGCTCCAGCCTTCAGCCTTCACTGCTGACGGCTTCTCAAGGCTTTGCCCAGGGGAAAGCAGAAGCTCCAAGGGCGGTGGCGCCTGTTGGGTGCCCTGTGGTCAGGCCAGTCTTGGGATTTTGAAGAGAACAGACGTGAACAGCACCGCATCTGGCTTCGTCATCCATCCTCTCAGGGCGGGAAAGTCTGTTTTCTTGCCCTCAGGAAAACCCACTGCTGGAGAAACAGCAGTTTCCAGACTCTCTCTACCCACGTAGCTTGGGGTTAACTCTGATGTCCTTCACCACGTGAGAGCTGTTGTCCGAAGCAGCTGGAGGAGTGAGATCCTAGAGGAAGGAGGAACCTCTAAGCAGGGGCCACACCTGCCCCAAGACTCCTGGCCCCAGGTGTCCTCACACAACACCCAGGGGTCCTCAGGACCCCGGAGCTGACTGGCGCCTGCTGCGGCAGAGGACGGCCTGGACCTGCCCTGTGGAGGGAGGGATCGCTGCATCCCTTTCTCCACCATGTCAGTGTGACGGGCCGCGCGTGCCATCTGCAGCCTTCACTGGGTAAAAGTGAAGGTCCCTCACCTGGATCTTTTCCACCGTACCTTGAGATCAAGTGGTTAGGAATGCTTGCAGAGTCTTGCCTCATAGTAGAGAGAAACAGCAGAACAGCCCCTTGGGTTGGTTTCAGGATGGGGAGGACGTGGCCCTCATGCCTGGTGTCTGCAGAGCCCAGCTTGGGGACGCGATTGCAGCCAGGGGCATAAATGTGACTGCGCACACCTGGCCTTTCATTTTCCCTTTTGGAGGTTTCAGATCACGATCAGCCTGCTCATGTTTGAAATTCTCTGAGCAGAATTTGGAAGAGAAAAAGGACAAAATAGCATTTTGCTTTTGTTTTTTTTTAACCAGGGACATTTTTCTTCCTACTTTTTAATCATTGAAATTAGATTTAAGCAATCAGAAAATAAGCCTTTAGACCTGCGCTGGGTTGTCCTCAGGTCTGTGCCCCTCCCGGACCTTTCTGCAGAGATGAAGCAGGTGCCTGGACAAGGTGGTGAGCACAGCTGGGTCCCAGTGCTAGCCGCTGAGGGTGGGAGTGAGACGCGCGGGCAGCCTCGTGGCAGGCTCTACAAGTCAGTCGGAGAACACGCCACACGTGAGCAAAAGACATGCACGAAAAACCACACAGGAGCTGGGACGTGTAACAAGTTCTGTACACTAGCAGCAAAGGGATGAGTTGAACACCGAGGGGTGAGTGTTTGTGGGGTGGTCTCGAAGGCCCGTGCCCTGATGAACACCGAGGGGTGAGTGTGTTTGTGGAGTGGGAGTCAAGGCTGTGGAGCTTGTGTGTTGGGGCAAGAGGCAGGGATGGAGAAGCACAGCCTCTGCTGTGAGGGGCGTGGGTGTGGCCCTGGTGTCCCCAGAGTGTTTGGGACCTAGACTGTGGGTTGGCGATGGGTATCACCCTGTCCTGGGCAGGCTTCGTCCTTCAGGGCTCCATGTGGTGGGGCAGTGGTTCTCAGGACGGGCATTGCTCTCCAGGGCCGGGCATTGGTGTTTGCAAAGCTCCCTGGGGACTGACAGCAGCGGCCCTGAGAGCACCTGTGGGGTGGTCTGGGCACCTGCAGGTCTGACCTGAGGGAGCAGCGGCCCTGAGAGCGCCACCTGTGGGGTGGTCTGAGCACCGCAGGTCTGACCTAAGGGATGGGGATGGGGTTTAGCTGAAGACAAGGAAAGGGGGAGATGTCCCAGCAGGGGCCTCCGAGTGGCTGGAGCAGGGATTTCAGGTTGGAGGGAGGCAGGTGGCCCCTTCCCAGGGGAATACCAGGGCAGGAGGGATCTCCCCAGGGAGCTGAGGCCAAGGCAGCAGCAGAACTGGGCGACAGGATGCAGTGTGAACAGTGGCGTGGAAAGCGACATCCCTGGTGGAGCCACGGATACCGTTTATTTTTTATTTTATTTTTTTGAGACGGAGTTTCACTGTTGTGCCTAGGCTGGAGTGCGGTGGTGCAATCTCAGCTCACTGCAACCTCCGCCTCCTGGGTTCAAGTGATTCTCGTCCCTCAGCCTCCTGAGTAACTGGGATTACAGGTGCCTGCCACCACGCCCGGCTAATTTTTGTATTTTTAGTAGAGACGGGGTTTCGCCATGTTGGCCAGGCTGGTCTTGAAATCCTGACCTGGGGTGATTCGCCGGCGTCGGCCTCCCAAAGTGCTGTGATTACAGGCGTGAGCCACAATACAGTTTATTTAAGTAAACTGTTGCCGTCTTTATTCCTAGGGGAGGGGTCCTGCGGGTGGGACGTCAACAGTGGGAAGTAGCAGTGAGCCATAGATGTGCTGAAAGACAGCACGGAAAGGCACCACAGGTCACCACCTGGGAGGAGACGGGCTGCCGGCAAGTGACTCAGAGGCTTCGGTTGGAAATGCAGCTACTAGTTTTCTCTTTACATTTAAGATTCTTCCCAAAAACTTCGTGTAAGTTTCTTTGCCAAATTTTCAGTGAGGAATTATCCTTTAAAGTTTCTGGAACTCGGAGGACATTCTCTACTTAGGGGATTTAGAAATGTTTTAGGTAATGTGAATAAGCAATCAGCACTGATTTTGAAAGTTTGCCAGTTCGGTGAATTAGATACTGAAACCTGGAGAACTAGGGACTTCTACGTCTTTGAAACAGGAGTTTAAATGTCAAGGGGAAAACTTGGTGGTTGTTTTTCTTTTCTTCAGCAGCAGAAGTCAATAATATGTTTTGCTCCTGCAACCCTTTATTCTGTATCAGAGTTATAGAAGAAGGTTCCTTGTGTAAGTGAACCCTGATACAGTAGAAATTGACTGGAGAAGAATGAATTTAGTTTCAAACATACTATCTTCATTGCAGAATAAATACCACTGAGGGTTGTAACTAGTTATTTTGGTTTTGTTCAAAGCAACAGTTCTTAAGTCTTTCTGTAGCATGACCTCATTGTGCTTTAAAATCTTCTTTCTGCAGCCTCATGTTTGACTGTTGGAGATTTATCCTGTGCAAGAGACCTGGAAGCAACAGTTATTCTTCCCCACAACGGCCCAATGAGGCCAAAAAGGAGGAAACGGATCACCAAATTGATGTGTCTGACGTCATCAGGCTTGTTCAAGACACACCGGAGGCGACGGCCACGGCCACAGGTAGGCGCCTGGTGCTGCGGCGTCATTTGATTTTGCGGATCTCACTGCTGATCAGACCTGTGCTGTTCTTTGCTATTCTGGTCCTTTTAGAGATTGACAAGGTTTAGATCCTGGGAATGCATGACCCCCCAGGTAGCAGGCTGTGGGAGGGGCTTTGAATGGGTTCACGTGGCTTTTACCTGCCCAGGTCCAAGTTGGGACGACTTGTCTCAAGATGTGTGGTCATTTATTTGACTTGGCATTGGTTATCTAAGTGACTATTTTAAAATGAGTTTGGCTCCGGTTAGAGATCATGAGAAATGTTTCTTTGGGTTCCAAATAAAGCACAGTATACCTGAAGGGAACAATTTGTAGGCTTTGCTTCATTCTTTAGAAACAAAAGAGCTATTGTCTGAATTTGTATGTTTTCATATTAAAGTGGCAAAGCCTCAGCTGGTCTCCAGACCAGTGCCCCTGCCTGGGCGTCTGGAATTGGCTGCACCCCGAGGTGAGAGCTGGGCAGGCCTTGGGTGTGAGTGGCCTCTCCAAGCTCAGCCTGACCTCCTGATCCAGGCCAGGCAATGCTTCTCTCTCCAGCCCCTGCCCGTCTGAATGTTCTGCATGTATTTTCTAAACTGAGCAAGGGGCTGAGTTCTCTGTGCCTAGTTTTGCTTGCATTTAATTATTTGTTGCCATTTCTTCCCAAATTGATTCCAAAGTCAAGTTTTCACTAGACAAAGCCAGTGTGGGCACTCACCACCAAGGGCAGGCGTGGATTTGATGGCCGGGTGCTGGACTGGCATTGCAAAATCCATCCTCTGGCTGGACAGGACGTGCAGGCTTCCAGCACCGATAGGGTGGCCACTGAGCTGAGAAGGGATTTTAATAATTCTGCTGCCTGCTCTAAATCTGGTGCTTTTCTGGGCCTTGTCCTGAGCTGGCATTTGTGCTGATTAGTGGAGTCTTGGGAGTTGCTGGGTCAAGGCATCATTCTGAGACTTTCGCGTTCTGAGTCCATCCTGTCCCCATCCCACGGCCGCTGCCCTGAGGGCTGGTGCCCGGGGATTCCCTCCTGTTTCGTGTCTTCAGGTGAGAACCGCCCTGGCCCTGTCTTCAGAGCTCAGCTCTGTGTGTCTGCTGCTGTAGAAAGAGATTCCACCTGGTGACTGCCGCGTGTCTGTTGTTCCCTGGCCCAGTGGTTCTGGGCCACAACTTGTATAGACTCTTGCACTTGGAAACGCAGGCTGTTGGTTTAGAGCTGGCTGGCTGGGGGGCTGCGTTTCGGTGTGGTCACCCCAGTCAGAGTATGTGCTTAGTTTTGCGGGATTAAGAATTTGATTTCCGTCACTTCCCTTGTCAGTGACTGTCACGAATGAGAGGCTGAAGACTGAGTCTCTTGGGACCTCTCCCGGACTGAGAACTAGGTGCTGTCATTATTCCCTGGCACACCGCCTGCTTCTCTGGGATGTGCGCCCTGAGAAACCCTGTGAGCAAGGAGACAGCTACTTCCTACAAGAGTGAAGCAGGGCTGTCAGGACAGTGCTGCACACAGCTTAGCTGTTGTGCAGGGGGCTTCAGAAGAGGGCGGGAGTGAGGGGCTACTTAGAGCGTGAAGACAGCTGGCTGCCCTGACCTCTGCAACTGGAAGGTTGCTGAGTCTTCCCACACTCAGCTTGGCTGTGAATTAACTGCCCGTGGCCGCTCAGAACCTCGGCACTGGTGCCTTTCCCTGAGCGCCCAAGTCTCGTGTGGATCAGCTCTGGTGACTGAGGGAGCTGGCTGCGGTTAGGGTTAGGGTTAGGGTTAGAGGTTAAGGTTAGGGGTTAGGACTGGGGTAGGGGTAGGTGTTAGGGGTAGGGGTAGTGTTTGGGGTAAGGCAGATTTAGGACTAGGGTTAGGGTTAGAGGTTAAGGTTAGGGTTAGGGATTAGGACTGGGGTAGGGGTAGGTGTTAGGGGTAGGGGTAGCGTTTGGGGTAAGGCAGATTTAGGACTAGGGTTAGGGTTAGAGGTTAAGGTTAGGGTTAGGGGTTAGGACTGGGGTAGGGGTAGGTATTAGGGGTAGGGGTAGCGTTTGGGGTAAGGCAGATTTAGGACTAGGGTTAGGGAACCCTCACAACTGACCCAAGTGCTCCTATTATTTCTCAATGTACCGAGCTGTCCCAGGCTCAGGAGCGTGTCAGGGTCCACCGTGCACCGGCCGTAAAGCAGAGCCTGGGCCCACGCTCTGGCTTTGTTCCTGCCCCTTCCGTCCCCACAAGCTTGGGCAGGTCGAGAAGCCTCTGCACCGTGGGCAGCAGTAGTAGCATCCAGGCAGCTGCTGTGAGGAGCCCAGACGTGTGTCTGGTCAGAGCACCCACTCAGCAAGCCGTGGCTCTTAATAATGTCACATCTGACTTCTTCCTCCCCTAACTCGCAAAACCTCTCTGATCCCTGATTCCTGGAGGCCCAGGGCTGGCTTTACCAAGAAAGCCCTTTAGGCAGCTTCCCTCCAACCCTGGACTCCAGGGGATTGGAAGATAATCTGCTTAGAGTTCTGAGCGGTGAAGCCTTTCTGGCTGTCCTTGCCTCGTCTGCTCTGTGGAAAGAGAAGCGCACGGTGTGGACTGTGGCCTGCGGGAGAACCGCACTCGGCTCTCAGGCCCTGCCTGCACCACACCTGCTCTGTCTCCAGGTGACCTGGGGCCTTGGCAATGTCCTAGCCCAGCTGGCTGGAGACCATTGGTGGTGATGAAACCTGTTTGTATCAGAACAATTTTGAAATCAGTAATAGTTTTTTTGGTCATAAAATAGATACCCATGAAATTTACCATTTTAACTACTGTTAAGTGTAGAGTTCCCTGGTATTAAATATACTCACACTGTTGTACAACCATCACCAGCATCCATCTTCAGAACTTTCTCATCTTCTCTGAAACTCTGTCCCCATTAAACACCCACTCCCATTCCCCCTGTTGGAAATAAGAACTCGGAGTTGCAAAGAAAATGAGCACTTAAATAAAGGCTTTCTCAACAAGGCAAATTTACTTCTGCAGAAGGGTGTTGCTTGCTCTTCTGGTGGCTGCAAGAGCACACCAAACAAAGGAGGAAAGGGGTTTTTATCCCTAATGCAGTCAGTCCCTGCTACTGTGTCCAGTCCCCATTGGCTGGAGTCAGACCACACAGTCTCAGCTGATCCTGATTGGCTACTTCAAATGGAGCAGGGGTGGGGGCTACAGCGGTGGGAAGAGCAGTTTCAGAACTAAAGGCACCAAATAAGGAATAGATGTGGGCTGTTACAGATTGGGAATGGAAGTGGGTTAGAGATTGGGAAGGGCAGGAAGGTTGTTTGCCGTAACTAGGGGCAAGGAGGCAAGGAAGTCAGGCTTTGAGCACAGAGGACAAAGATGAGGGAGCTGAACAAGTGGAACCTTTGAAGAGGAACTCACTGTATCCAACACCCCTGCCCCCAGCCCGACACCCACCATCCTACTTTCTTTCTCTATGAAATTGACAACTCTAGGGACCTCATGTAACTGGAGGTTATTACACTGGGCATAACGTTCTGAGGTTCATCTGTGTTGTACCGTGTGACACAGTTTCCTTCCTTTTGAAGGCTGAGTGATATTCCATGGTGTGGGTGGACCACATTTGTTTCTTCACACATTCATCCACGGACGTTTGGGTCACAGCCGCCTCTGCTATTGTGAATAACGCTCCTATGAACACAGTGTGCAAATGCCTGTGCAGGCCTTGGGGTTGCCTCCCCAGAAGTGGAAGTGCCGCATCATGCAAGTATTTATTTTGAAACCACGAAAGAAGGTGATTCCCCCTGGTTCTACCTTTGTTTTCCTGCTGGGCGATGAACAGCGTCCCGTCCAACTTCCCTGTTCTCAGTCAACAGACACTGGTCTTTGAGAAGGTCACAGGAGGCCTGGACCCTGCTGGGTAAACATTGATGAGTTTATTTTCCAGCTCGCTCGGAAGCTGCTCAGTTTGCTCTTGCTTTCCTTCAGGCTTCTTCATTTCAGCTACCGTGACAGTGTTCCGCCACATTGTTTCAGTGACTCTGCGATTAACTGTTTCACAGTCAGCTATGGAAGGGCCTCTAATCCGAGGGGACACACTGCAGACAGGCCTCCTCAGGGCTCCTGCCTGAGCCTGCAGCGTTTTGTAAGCTGACTCACTCCACTAAAGGTCAGCTCTCACAGCTGTGTTGCAGGATTTGCAGGTGAATGGGGAAGGCGTGGCCAGCATCAGCTCCCTGTGGCTTCTGGAACTCACCCTCTGCAGGGCCTGTCTCACTGAGAATGGCAGGTGCCCACAGGAACATGCACACACGCGTATGTACACACACACACACACGGTGCATTTCCATGGGGTGCGTGTGGAGCTTGTGACAAGGCTTTCCTCTCCCTGGCAGTGCTTTCCTATCAAAACACCAGCGCCCGCTCTGCTGTGAGTGCGTGGTCTTGCTCTTCAGTGGTGCGTAATGCATTCTGGCTCTGGTGGGCCAGGTGAGAGCAGAGGCCTGGGAACATGTTGTTCAGCCTCTTCGGAAGGACCGCTATCATCTTAGAACTGAGGGTGAGAGAGCAAGAGGATTCGCGCACAACTTCCTTGTACAGCAGAGGTGAGGGGCCCCCGGCACAGGCGAGCACCTCTAGCTCTAGGGTGGCTTGCGGGGCCTCCTGTTAGAAACTCCATCTATCCCCATTGGTCAGTGGTGTCTTTAAAGATACCAGTGATTTTCGTCCCAGCAAACCTTTGAGCATCACACTGTTCAGGTGCTGGGCAAAGCTTTGAGGATAAAAGGACAAGTGGAAGACAATCCCTGACTTGGGCTTAGGGTGAAGAAGAGCAGCACGGAAACAGACACGTTTGCCGCCTTGGGTGGAGTCGCAATGTTGCTGTTTCTATGTCAGAAGCCGTGGAGCATGGATGATTCCATGGCTGGACCTAATACTTCCATGCTTTATGGTAGAAGATTACACAGGATTCTGAGGGGGGACCTCGTCTCCACCTGGGGGCATGTGGAAGGGTTGGGAAGCACTTCGGGAAGGACCAAGACTTGCCCTAGCCTTGAGAAGTGATGGGGCTGCAGCATTCAGATATGAGTCTCACAAAGGGGTTTGCAGAAACAATTAGCTGGAGCTGAAAATGTACTTTGGGGAAGGGGAAAATGACCACAGGAAACAGATACTTGGAAGGAAATTGGCTCTTTGGCTATCCACAGTGTTTGTGGCAAGGATCATAGTCGCGGCTTGGTGGAGAATCCCCGGTGTTTGTGGCAAGGATCATAGTCGCGGCTTGGTGGAGAATCCCCGGTGTTTGTGGCAAGGATCATAGTCGCGGCTTGGTGGAGAATCCCTGGTGTTTGTGGCAAGGATCATAGTCGCGGCTTGGTGGAGAATCCCCGGTGTTTGTGGCGTGGATCATAGTCGCGGCTTGGTGGAGAATCCCCGGTGTTTGTGGCGTGGATCATAGTCGCGGCTTGGTGGAGAATCCTCGGTGTTTGTGGCGTGGATCATAGTCGCGGCTTGGTGGAGAATCCCCGGTGTTTGTGGCATGGGTCTTAATTGCGGCTTGGTGGAGAATCCTCGGTGTTTCCAGCATGGGTCATAGTCGCGGCTTGGTGGAGAATGGCTGAATCCTGGCAACTGTGGCCTTTGCAGGGGCTGTAGTTGTGCATTCACGAATCTGATGGGGGAAGATGTGTTTCTTCACGTCTTCAGGCTTCTTCTGTGGTTGGGCGCTAGCTGTTGTATGCTGATGGGCTGGTTTCTCTTGGCCCACAGAAAATGTTCTTTAATAATTTGGTAGACTCTGGACTTGAAACTTCCTGGTTCTTCATGCAGTTCTCAAAGCTCATGATTTTCTTGGGAGATTCATTGCTTTCTCCTTGCATGCCATTTAGTGTTGCAGAAAACAGCTCTGAGAAAAGGCGATCTCAGCAGCATGCCGTGTTAAAGAACGGCACATGTCGGGAGAAAGAGCGCCCACTGCTCCCTCCACTCATCTTTTCTTTATAGTTCTTTGAGTCTCAAGTGAGATGGCCTCTGAAGATGAACATGTTGTTTGTGGAAATGGTACTTACAGTGTGGCTGTCAATGATTAACTTCTTGTTTTCAACCTTTCCTGATTCCTCAGCATCTTTCTACTTGGACTTTGTGTATTACTCAGGAAGCTGGCAGGAATTCCTAATTTTTTTAAGACATATGTTCAGTGCATATGAACCTCCAGACATTTGGGAACGAGTTGTGTTACTGGTTAATGTTGGACGCATGGCTGGTATCTGCTCGTGTCCGATGCCAAGGGTGTGGGCAGCTTCCCAAGGCCAGGTCAGATGATGGCATGGGGGCACAGGTGCTCTGACTCACCAGGGCTCCCGTGTTAGGGGGATGGGGTGAACCACCGCCCCAGCTTGCACAGGGGTCCTCTGGTCTCCCGAGCGCCCTCTGATTCAAGGGTGCCTAAATGGACTGTTCTGAATGGAATTGGCTGGAGTATTTTTCATCTTTTAATTAAAATGGATGTGGCGTATTACCTGAAACCAGGTATAACTGTTCTAAGCTGCTGAAGAGACTCCTCAGGTGAACGGAAGGTGTCTGAAGACAGCAGGCAGCTTCTCTCCCAAGAGCCCCTTCTCAGAGCCAGAGCCGCTTTTGCACGCCCTGGAGCACACACGATTCTGTGAGTGTTTTATCAGAAAGTTAGGGGTTTCTGCCTGAGTGCTCTACAATATGTGCTCTATGATTAAAGTCAGATTTCTCCTCTGAAGAAACTGTGTTTGACATGACAGAATCAAAGGCAAGCATCACTAGTCACCAGCGCGTCAGACACAAACACCAGGCTCATGTTTTTTGTTTTGTTTTGTTTTGTTTTTTGAGACAGAGTCTCACTCTGGTGCCCAGGGTGGAGCGCAGTGGCATGATCTTGCATCCTCCGCCTCCCGGGTTCAAGCAATTCTCCTGCCTCAGCCTCCCAAGTAGCTGGGACTACAGGTGCATGCCACCACAACTGGCTAATTTTTGTCTTTTTAGTAGAGACGGGGTTTCACCATGTTAGCCAGGATTGTCTCGATCTCCTGACCTCGTGGTCTGCCTGCCTCAGCCTCCCAAAGCACTGGTATTACAGGTGTTAGCCACCGCACCCTGCCCATGCTTATGTTTATCCACGCTGCTCTCGGCTTTGCCGAGGGGATGATCTGGGTAGGGGGATTCACTTGGTTTGAACTGTCCCCACTGCAAAGAAATTCTCTCCCTCCCGCTTGCCTCGTCCGCTTCTGGGTTAAGTCCAGGACTGGCAAAAACACTGCCTGTTCTGCCTGTTCCCGAGGGAGCCCCTGTAACCAACCTCTCCTCAGATGTCTAATCCCTAGCTTGTGATTCCAGCAGAGGTCTCGGCATCTCGTCCACAGTGAGCTGGTGTCCTGCCAGTCTCGGGAGGCACTCGGCAGTGTGAATACATCCTTCACCTCTGTGTCTACAGACCCGGCCTCCCCGCCCAGGATGGGTTGAAGCCAGGCTAAGCCGTTGATCCCAAGGGGCTGTCTGCAGGGGTTTGGGACAGGCCTGAGCATTCACCCCAGCGTCCTGTGCAAACATCTTCATCAGGAGCGCACTTGGGAGGTCCTACACTAGCGCAGAGGGTGCGCAGCCAGTGGATCTGTCAACTTGAATGCAGGTAGTGCTCAGTGGCATTTGGAGGAGAGTCTAGTAACCAAGAGGATGAATCTCTTTGAAGGATCTGATGGAAACAGGAAATGAAGAGGGTTTTTTGTTTTGTTTTGTTTTGTTTGTTTTATGAGACAGAGTCTTGCTCTGTTGTTTGTTTTATGAGACAGAGTCTTGCTCTGTTGCCCAGGCTGGATGGAGTGCAGTGGTGCAATCTCAGCTCCTGGCGGCCTCCGCCTCCTGGGTTCCAGTGATTCTCCTGCCTCAGCCTCCCAAGTAGCTGGGATTACAGGCATGCACTTCGACACCCCAGCTAATTTTTGTATTTTTAGTAGAGACGGGGTTTCACCATGTTGTCCAGGCTGGTCTCAAGCTCTTGACCTCAAGTGATCCGCCCGCCTTGGCCTCCCAAAGTGCTGGGATTACAGGCGTGAGCCACTGTGCCTGGCCAGGAAATGAAGAGATTTTACTACCTGAACTTTAAAACTGTTCCTGAGAAATCACCAAGAAGACTGACCAGCAAATGAAAACCTGGAAAAAAATTGCAACAAAGGATAGATATTTATCTATGCATCTGTCTTACATAGCAGAGTGAAAAGGAGGCACACGTTCATAGAAAGTGAATATAAAGCTTGCACAGAAATAGTCTGACCTGTTCAGTTTAAGGAAATGTAATGCTGACCACAAGGTCTTTTTCTCTTTCCATTTTTATGGCCAAAAATTCCAAGCCTGCTGGTAGGAATGCCAGTCCTTATCGATATACTGGAAAACAATTGATGTCAGTAAAAGTCTTCAAATATTTTTAGTTTTCGTCAGCAATGTTCACTTCTAAGAATTTAACGAAGAAAATGATAAAAATATTGTCACAAACATTCATGAACAAAGGTGATCATCACAGCCGCTATTTATAATTATGAACACTTGCAGGGAAGCAAAATTACAGCAGTGGGGGTTTGGAAATGATTTAGTTCTTGAGATCATAATTCTCCCGGGCACATCTTACATTATAATAAGTGAAATTGCCAGCTATAAAAATGATACACAGTCTTCAATTTTGTAAACACCAAATATGTGCAGTTTTGTAAAACACTTAAGATATGCACCTAAATATAAATGTTTTTAATCATACATGCGCCATTTGTTGTTCTTTTTGTTTTTCTGCATGAGGAAACCTTCCTATCTCTGTCAGAATAAATGCTTCTTAGAACAGGAAATTAGACTGAAAACAGGCACGAAGGGGGCTCGGGCTTCCTGCCCCCCGGTCCCCTGGTTTGCTGCTGACGCTAGTGGAGAGCTCTTCTCGCCTTCACCTTCCTGGTGGCTGTCTCGCCGGGACTGTGCCGCAGGTGACCTGGGGGTGTTAATTACCTAACACTTTTCAAGGGGAAAATATTTCGTGGGAGAATTCGTCTGAAGTTCTGCTGGAGGCACCTTGGAGAAACAGCTGCGCGTAAATAAAGCCGCAGCCAAAACGCAGGCCAGGGGGCCCAGCACTTTCCCAGAATTTGGGGGGTGGAGGGGGGCGGGGCGGGGGTGGGGCTGACTCTCTCGCCCCTGCCCTGGGACCTGGCCGCTCCCCGGCGTCAGCTGGTGCATGCATGGTGATGGAGCTGGTGTTGAACCCCTGCGGGTCTTCGGGAGCTTGTCCTGGCAGTGGGTGGCGAATGCCAAAGCCCCCTCAGGAGCCTAGGCCCAGCTTTATTTTCCATACCAGGTCAGTGACTCCAGAAGACCCAGAAGCTGGGTCTGGTCAGAGGTGATGGCCTGAGGGAGCCCGTTTGCAATGTCCCACGGCCAGGATGGGTCTGGCTGGCCGACCCCTGTGTCTACACATGTAGCCTTGGGTCCCGGGGTCTGTCTGCAGCTCCGCCCAGCACCATCCATGCAGGGTGTAGACCCAGACACTCTCCTGCCTCGTGTCTGCTCGGCCCAGCCGCTCGTCCTGTGCGCCCACCAGGTTCTTCTCTCCCAGCGTGGCCGCCGTGTTGGCCGTGATCCCCGGATCCTTTCTGCTGCAGGCTCCTCTGGGAATGGCCCGCCCACCATGCTCCTCTGAAACCCTCCCTCACTTCCAGAGACCTGAGCCCCGGGCCTCACCCAGGCCCCTGCCGTGGTCACCCAGGCTGCAGGCGTCCTCTCAGGTTGTCTCAGCAATGGGCCCAGCACCCGCTTCTGTCTTTATCTCCTTCCCCGAGGCCGAGTGCGCGGCGGGCCTGCGCCAGCCTTTCCTCACCGAATACCCAGGACCTCACGCGGATGCGCCGAGCAACGATTTCTTCCGTCTTCCTCTCTTCCGACTTCTTTCCTTCTAGGAACAAATGTGATCTTTGATTACTGGGTTTTCCCTCAACATTACTGAGCTGTGTCATCAGAACTTAGACTTCAGGTACCTCAAGGAAAAGAGGTTCTGTTTAGCAGCAGAGAAGAAAAAGGCTACATGCAGGCTAAGTGGCCAATCGGCCAAGAATGGGAATGAGATGAACTTTGAATTCTTTTTAAAAAGAAAAAACAATGTCTTCATTGAGTAAGTTCTACCCCACCCTCACCAAGATTCACGTGGCTGGGGAGGTGGCCGTGCACGTGGCCCAAGTCCCTTGTTCTGTGAAGTTTCCCATCCCCGGGCGCAGCAGTCACATCCTCAGAGTGTCAGTTAACATGTGTCCCTGTCCCCTGTGTTTAGTTTATTCAGAACCTGAACCAGCTCCAGGAGGGCACCTTTCTCGTCAGGCAATTTCAGAGTGGTGCTCTCCATCTCAGGAGTGGGTAATGTCTGGGTGTGAGTGTCCGGGGACATTGGCAGCCAGGGGTCATTGTTGCTTAAATCTATTAATTTATTCTTTTTTTTTTTTTTTTTTTGAGATAGAGCCTCTCTCTGTCACCCAGGCTGGAGTGCAGTGGTGCAATCTGGGCTCACTTGCAACCACTGCCTCCTGGGTTCAAGCAATTCTCCTGCCTCAGCCTCCCAAGTAGCTGGGATTACAAGCACACGCCACCACACCCGGCTAATTTTTGTATTTTTAGTAGAGACGGGGTTTCACCATGTTGGCCAGGCTGGTCTCGAACTCCTGACCTCAGGTGATTCACCCGCCTTGGCCTCCCAAAGTGCTGAGATTACAGGTGTGAGCCACCATGCCTGGCCAGTTTATTCTTAAGAGTTGCAAATGTCCTCCTTCTGTCATTTCTTTTTTATTTACTTGCTGGAAGTCACCTAATAAATAACCCCATATATATTTTATATCCTTCTTTTTTTATATAAATGGCTTGTGTCTTTGTCTCTTGTGTGGCTGTGTGTGTGTCACATGTCTGTGTGTGTGTCTGTGGTGTATCTCTGTGTCTGTATGTATGGGGTGTGTCTGTGTGTGATTGTGTGTGTGTCTGTGGTGTATCTCTGTCTGTATGTATGGGGTGTGTCTGTGTGTGATTGTGTGTGTGTCTGTGGTGTATCTCTGTGTCTGTATGTATGGGGTGTGTCTGAGTATGATTGTGTGTGTGTCTGTGGTGTATCTGTGTGTCTGTATGTATGGGGTGTGTCTGTGTGATTGTGTGTGTGTCTGTGGTGTATCTCTGTGTATGTATGGGGTGTGTCTGTGTGTGATTGTGTGTATGTCTGTGGTGTATCTCTGTGTCTGTATGGGGTGTGACTGTGTGATTGTGTGTGTGTCTGTGGTGTATCTCTGTGTCTGTATGTATGAGGTGTGTCTGTGATTGTGTGTGTGTCTGCGGTGTATCTCTGTGTCTGTATGTATGGGGTGTGTCTGTGTGTGATTGTGTGTGTGTCTGTGGTGTATTTCTGTGTCTCTATGTATGGGGTGTGTCTGTGTGTGATTGTGTGTGTGTCTGTGGTGTATCTCTGTGTCTGTATGTATGGGGTGTGTCTGTGTGTGACTGTGTGTGTGTGTCTGTAGTGTATCTCTGTGTCTGTATGTATGGGGTGTGTCTGTGTGATTCTGTGTGTGTCTGTGGCGTATCTGTGTGTCTATGTATGGGGTGTATCTGTGTGTGATTGTGTGTGTGTGTCTGTGGTGTATCTCTGTGTCTGTATGGGGTGTGTCTGTGTGTGATTGTGTGTGTGTCCGTGGTGTATTTCTGTGTCTGTATGTATGGGGTGTGTCTGTGTGTGATGTGTCTGTGGTGTATCTCTGTGTCTGTATGGGGTGTGTCTGTGTGTGATTGTGTGTGTGTGTCTGTGGTGTATCTCTGTGTCTATGTACGGGGTGTGTCTGTGTGTGATTGTGTGTGTGTGTCTGTGGTGTATCTCTGTGTCTATGTACGGGGTGTGTCTGTGTGTGATTGTGTGTGTGTGTGGTGTATCTCTGTGTATGTATGGGGTGTGTCTGTGTGTGATTGTGTGTGTGACTGTGGTGTATCTCTGTGTCTGTATGTATGAGGTATGTCTGTGTGATTGTGTGTGTGTGTGGTGTATCTGTGTCTGTATGTATGGGATGTGTCTGTGTGTGATTGTGTGTGTGTCTGTGGTGTATCTGCGTCTGTATGTATGGGATGTGTCTGTGTGTGATTGTGTGTTTGTCTGTGTTTATGTGTGTGTGTCTTTGTGTGATTTTTTGTGTATATGACAAACCCAGAACAGAACATTATCACTCACCTCACCTGGCAAAACAAAAAGCTTTCAGAGAGATGTGTGGCCGTCATGATGTCTCAGCTGCAGGCATTTTTCAAAGTTACCTGTTATGTTTGATGCAGCTGGCACCTTTCTTCTCGGGGACAAATGTGATCTTTGATCATTGAGTTGAGAATGAGTTTACTCAATAATTTAAAAATGCCTTAGTGTGGGAGGATGGGCTGCTGGTAAACATTTGTGGCAAATATGCGTTGCCTTTTTCTCCTTCAAGTGCATGGGGCAGGCTGCTTCTCTGCACGTCCATCCGTGGGTCAGTCTGTCCTGCCACCTCCCTTGCCCCAGGGCTTAGTGCCCTGTGTGGCTCACGGCTGCTCCAGGGATGCTGGGGAAGGATTCAGCCCAACAAATAGATTCGTTGACGTCCTCTCATTGTGTGCTTTTAAAAATGTCTTTAATTTTGCACTCCATTTCATACAACAGGTGCACATTTAAAACATTTATTTTTAAACAGCTCTGTCTTCTCAGCACTGCAGACTATTTCTCACTCACTTGACAGGCAGACGTTGGGACTGTGTTCTTTTCCTGCCAAGAATCCATCAGCCCCCCAGTGCCTGTACCTCGAGTCCAGACTCCTTAGCATTGCATTGGGACGTAATTCCCCGTTAGCATCTCCAGCCCCTTCTCCCCCTGTGAGTCAGCCTGGGTTCTTTTCTTTTTCCTTTCTTCCCTGTTTTCCTTCTTTCTTTTTTGGGTTTGTAATAAGTAGTATACAGTTTTGTGGTTAAGAAATCAAAATAATAAAGAAGAAACGGCTTGAGGATTCTTGCTCTGCACTGGTCCTTCCGCCAGGACCTGGTGCGTCCCCCAAGAGGGCCTTGCCACGTGCCAGCTGACACACACGTTCACACTTTCCTCCTGTTTTGTACAAAAGGTAGCACATGGTAAATAGCGTCTGCACACTTCTCCCCTTGCTCTGTCTTGGGGACTACTCCACATCCGTGAAGAAGCAGCATCCTTATTCTCTTGCACAGTGGGCAGTGGCTACACTGTATTCACCCATCTCTGCTGATGGGCACTATTGCAATGGTGCAATTAATAACCTAGTATACATGCCCTTCAGCGTGTGTACTGGTGGATGGATTTCACATTTCCAGAGGCTGAGTGAAAGAATAAAGGCTTTTTGACAGTATTCTTCAGGTACTCACACACTCGCTCTGTGAGACATGTGATCATGGGAGCGGCTCCCTGCAGAGGTGTCTGATGGGAGAGGCTGATGTCCTTGTCTGGTGGTTGCTCCAACCTGAGAATGGTGAGCTGCTCTCTCAGTGCAGACTTTTGTCACTTGCATCTCATGCGTGAGATTGAACTGCTTCTCATTTATGCTTTTATCTTTGTTTGCCCATATTTTAGCTGGGTTGCTAATCTTTTAATGTTTTCTAGGCGCGTTTCATAAATTAGGGAGTTTAGCTGTAGTGATTTGAGTTGAAAGTATTTTTTATCAGATCGTCAGTCTTGACTTTCCTTTTTTTTTTTTTGCCACTTATGTAGTTGAATCTCAGTATTTGGGGGCTTCTGGATTTTGAGTCGTAGTTGAAAAGGTCTTCCTATTCTGAGGTTACAAAGGAATTCACCCATTTTTTTCCTAGTATTTTATTTCCATTTAAACTTTTGACCCACTTGGATTGATTTTGTTGTATGGTGTCAAGTATGGATACAAGTTTTTTTTTCTGACCTGGAGATCCTAACACCGTTTATTAAAATCTCCATGTTGGCTGGGCGCGGTGGCTCAAGCCTGTAATCCCAGCACTTTGGGAGGCTGAGGTGGGTGGATCACAAGGTCAGGAGATTGAGACCACCTTGGCTAACATGGTGAAATCCTGTCTCTACTAAAAATACAAAAAATTAGCTGGGCGTGGTGGCAGGCGCCTATAGTCCCAGCTACTCAGGAGGCTGAGGCAGGAGAATCACTTGAACCCGGGAAGCAGAGGTTGCAGTGAGTCGAGATTGCGCCACTGCACTCCAGCTTGGGCGACAGAGCAAGACTCTGTCTCAAAAAAAAAAATCCCTGCTCACTACACCCATCAGCAGTTGTCACCATTAAAATAGATTGAATTTTCATACATATTTGAGTCTGTTTCTGGACTCCCTGTTCTGTCTCATTTCTGCTTGCCCTCCATTTTCCGGCACCTGCTACTTTAATTACTGGGGCTGTTGGTCTCGTTTCACTGCTGTCCTTGGTAAGAGCTTCCCTGGACACTCTTGCTAGTGTACCTTTTCTTATGAACCAAAG
Source organism: Pongo abelii (assembly GCF_028885655.2). NCBI lineage: Eukaryota > Metazoa > Chordata > Mammalia > Primates > Hominidae > Pongo > Pongo abelii. The sequence goes on from NC_071999.2 coordinate 119,177,187, forward strand.
TTCATGTTACCTAATTACATGATTGCATGAACAAATCTGCAGATAATCATGGTTTTCTTTCCTGTCAATTTTTGTGCTTCTCATCTCGTCCCCTGAGTGGATTGCCCAGCATCTCCCGGACATGATTAAATAGTAATGGTGATGTTCAGGTTTGGTGATCCTGCCTTCTGTAATATCCCTATTCAATATTATACTGGCCTTCAGGCTGAGATGAGTACTTTGTTTGTTTTTTTTAAAATTTTTTAAAAATTACAAACGGGCCAGGCACGGTGGCTCACGCCTGTAATCCCAGCACTTTGGGAGGCTGAGGCATGTGGATCACGAGGTCAGGAGATCGAGACCATCCTGGCTAACATGGTGAAACCCTGTCTCTACTAAAAATACAAAAAAAAAAAAAAAAAATTAGCCGGGCATGGTGGTGGGTGTCTGTAGTCCCAGCTACTCAGGAGGCTGAGGCAGGAGAATGGTGTGAACCCAGGAGGTGGAGGTTGCAGTGAGCTGAGATTGCGCCACTATGCTCCAGCCTGGGGGACAGGGCGAGACTCTGTCTCAAAAAAAAAAAAAGTTAAAAACAATTTTCCCCATGTTTATTGAGTTATAATGAATGGGTAACTATCGTCTGTATTTACGGTGTACCACGTGGTGTTTGGATGTATGTTTGCACTGAAGTAATGGCCATAGTCAAGGCAATTAACATGTCCATCACCTCACATGGGTGCCGTTTGTGTGTGCAGTGAGAACACTTAAGATCTACCCTTAGCCAGTTTCAGATGTACAATATGTTATTGTTAACTACAGTCACCAGGGTGAGCATTAGACCCCAGAGCTCATTCATGAGATGGGTACTTTAGTGTGTGTAAGATCACATTCGACTACCCACCAATGTCCTTCATTGAGTGTTTTAAAAATCAAGAATAAATGTTTAATTTAACAAATGTTTCTTCAATATCTGTGGAGATAATCACCACATTTTTATTTAGGTATGACATGACAAGGCATTACATTAGTGAATATTCACATATTTAATCCCCTGCAACATTCTTGCTGTGTTCCTGGCATAAAGCCCGCCAGTCATGACGTCACCCTTGGGATATGATGCTGGATTCTATTGGGTGTTTGTCCTTTCCTTCCTGCCTTCCTCCCTCCCTCCCTCTTTCCCTCCCTCCTTCCCTTCCCTCCCCTTCCCTTCCTTCTTTCTAGTTTGATATTTATATGTAACATGTCCTGTGTCAACTAAGAGTCAAGCTTTGTAAAATATTTAAAGAGGTTTATTCTGAGCCAAATATGAGTAACCAAAGACTGTGACACAGCCCAGGTCCTGAGAACATGTGCCCACGGTACTTGGGTCACAGCTTGATTTTATACATTTTAGGGGAACAGAAGTCATAGGCGACTTCAGTCAATACATGTAAGGTATACATTGGTTCTGTCCAGAAAGGTAGGACAATTCAAGTCGAGGGAGTGGGCTCCCAGGTCATAGGTGGATTCAAAGATTTCCTGATTGGCAATTGGTTGAAAGAGTTAAGTTACCTAAAGAGCTGGAATCAGTAGAGAGGAGTGACTGGGTTAAGATAAGGTTCTTACACATGCACACGTATGTTTATTGCAGCATTATTCACAATAGCAAAGACTTGGAACCAACCCAAATGTCCAACAATGATAGACTGGATTAAGAAAATGTGGCACATATACACCATGGAATACTATGCAGCCATAAAAAATGATGAGTTCATGTCCTTTGTAGGGACATGGATGAAATTGGAAATCATCATTCTCAGTAAACTATCGCAAGAACAAAAAACCAAACACCGCATATTCTCACTCATAGGTGGGAATTGAACAATGAGAACACATGGACACAGGAAGGGGAACATCACACTTCAGGGACTGTTGTGGGGTGGGGGGAGGGGGGAGGGATAGCATTGGGAGATATACCTAATGCTAGATGACGAGTTAGTGGGTGCAGCGCACCAGCATGGCACATGTATACATATGTAACTAACTTGCACATTGCGCACATGTACCATAAAACCTAAAGTATAATAATAATAATAATAATAATAATAATAATAAAGATAAGGTTCTTACACAGAAAGACACCAAGGTTCTTACTACACAGAGGAAGCCCCCAGGTAGCAGGAACAGATGGTAAATGTCTCCAATCAGAGCTAAAAGCCAGTCTCTCAGTTCATCTCTCCTGGATCAGGAAAGGACCTGGAGGGGGAAGGGGGTTCTCTACGGAATGTAGATTTCCCCATGAGAGAGAGCTTTGTTGGGCCATTTCAAAACATGTCAAAGAAATGTATTTTGGGGTCAAATACTTCACTTTCTTTCAGGGCCTGCTGTCTGCCATGTGATGCTGTTCTAGAGTCTGTTGGAATTTGGTGTCTCATTGCTATAAAGAGTTTGCTTGGGTCAGTCTTAAGGTCTCGGTTTTAATGTTGGTGCTGGTCAGCTGTACCCGAATTCCAAAGGGAGGAGGGAATACCGAGGCCTGTGCGCGCCCCCTCCCTCTGATCAGGGCCTGAACTGTTCTTTCAGGTTCCTGTGGATTCCCCTTGGCCAAGAGCAGGGTCCATTTGGTCCGTTGTGGGGCTTAGGATTTTATTTCTGGTTCACATCTGGAAATCTTTCCATGTCCTTTACTTAGATTGACCTCATTTTTTGTATTTCAGATGGGACACAGTTCAATTACCTATTTGAAAATCCTCTTTTCTAATAGACCTAAATTTTCAGAGAACAGTTTTAGGTTAACAGGAAAGTTATGATAATGATACCAGGCGTTCCACACACCCCACACGTTTCCTAATTATTAACACCTCATATGTTTACGATACACTTGTTACAGTTGATGAAGCGGTATGGATACATCATCGTCTAATAAAGCCTGCGTTCAGGTTTCCATAGTTTCTATGAGAGTCCCCTTTCTGTACAGGTTTCCGTAGTTTTCACTGGAGTCCTCTTTCTGTTCAGGTTTCCGTAGTTTTCACTGGAGTCCTCTTTCTGTTCAGGCTTCCGTAGTTTTCACTGGCGTCCCTGGAGTCCTCTTTCTGTTCAGGCTTCCGTAGTTTTCACCGGGGTCCTCTTTCTGTTCAGGCTTCTGTAGTTTTCACCGGAGTCCACTTTCTGTTCAGGTTTCCGTAGTTTTCACCGGAGTCCTCTTTCTGTTCAGGTTTCCGTAGTTTTCACTGGAGTCCCTGGAGTCCCCTTTCTGTACAGGCTTCTGTAGTTTTCACCAGGGTCCTCTTTGTTAGGCCCCTTTGGCTGGGAACGTTTCTCAGACTTTCCTTTCCTCAGTGAGCCGGAAGCTTTGAGGAGTGCTGGTCAGGTGTTTGCAGGATGCCTCTCTCTGTTGGAATTTGTCTGGTGTTTCTCTCCAGACTGGGGTTATGAGTTTTTGGCAGAAACGCCACAGAAGTGGCGTCCCTTCTCCCCACACCGCGTCAGGATGCCCACTGTCCCCATGGTGCTGCCCGGATGGCCCGGCGAGGCCGCGCTCCTCGAGGCTCCGCACCCAGAGATGCGCTTGCCTTCCCTGGGAAAGACATCCCATGCACAGCCCACACCTGAGGAGTGGGGGACTAGATACCATTTTACTTAAGACTCTGTACACGGATACTTACAGGTGAGATTAAACATAATATTCCTGCTATTTGGTCTCTGTCAGATTTTAGAATCAATGTTCCATTCTCTTCATAAAAATAATTTGGAAGTTGTTCACTTCTTATGCCGGGGTGTAAAATCGCGTTGGAATTATCCATTCCGTCAAGGTTTGATGGAATCCCCCTTCGAAGCCCTCTGGGTCTGATGCCTTTGGAGGGAGCTGCTCTTCAGCAGCTTTCTTTCCTCCTTGAAACCGGAACTGTTAGGTGCAATGTATGTGCCCTGCAAGTCACCATTTACCCGGGGTTTCACCCGTCACCGCACAGGTATACAAAGTGATTGCATGTCACTATTAAGTTTTTCTGATTCCGAGGTGACTTTTCCCCTTTCATTTCCTATTTTAAGTATTTGTCCTTTCTCTCTTTTTTCCTTGATTAGGTTAGCGGATAGTTTATCTATTTATTGTTTTTGTTCCCAGAAGCCATTTTCAAAATGTAGTTCTACTGATTTTCCAATTTCTGATTCATTGGTTTGTGCTTTTGCCTCTACTTCTTGTCCTTTCTTTCTTTAGAAAATCTTCTGAGCTCCTGCTTGACTCACTGGTGTTTCATCAGTCTTTGGGGAGGTGGTGGGATGAGTCTCCGCATCTCAGTGCTTTCCCGTGCCTCACCCGTGAGGTCCTCTCCCTTCTCACCCAGCGTCACACCCTGACCCCTCGGCTCCCGTGTCCTCTGACTTCCTTGCACCAGCACCCTGTTGAGCTCCACGCCTGCACTGGGGTCTGTATAGGTGGCTGTCATGTGTGCCGAGCATAGCTCAGTATAGCTGCATGAAGTGTTCCACCAGGCAGACGGTGTTGATCCTCCAGTCTCTGAGTCACAGTGGTCCTCAGGGCCACTCCCCGAACAGCCAGCTCACGCCTTGCCTCTCCCCTCGCCCCCAAGGCCTCTTCCCCATCCTCACTTCTAATGGGTGGCCTGGATTCCTGCTTGACGGAGCTGAACCAGTTGGAAGAGCATCCCTGCCTGTCCCCTGCCTGTCCCTGAACCTCTGCTCTGCACCACATCCCTGCCTTCCTGCCGGGCCTCTGAGGGTCCTGCACACTCTCCCCACACTGGTCTGTGTCCCCATCCCTCTTCCCACTCCAGGGCAGTCATCCTCCCTCATCGTCAAGTCTGAGTTCTCCCCGGATTCCTGTCAACTCAAAGGTGCTGTCGTTTCTCCTGTTCTAAACCTGCCTGATCTCTCTATCTGTACTCAGCCCCTTGGCGATCTCACAGTCCCCTGGCTTGTGACCCACCTGAATGTGATGACTCCTAGTCCACAGCTCCAGTCTAGACCCCTTCCCCGGGCACCGCGCCACCCTGCCTACACAGAGCCTCCACCCGCATCCCACAGGTCTCCCAGAGCCGCGTCACCCACTGCAGCTCCATCCACCTTAGTTCACTGCACCTCTCCGTCCAGTTCCTTCGGCCAGAAACCCCATCGTCCTCATCTGTGTTTTCACTCATGTGCGTATCCGACCTCCTGGGAAATCCTGTTGGCTGTGCCTCCAGAACAGATCCAGAATCCAGTCAGGCTACTGCCCCATCTCCCACCTTGAGGTCGCGCTTCCTCTGCGCCTGTCCCTCCCCACCGCCATCTGGCAGAACAGCAAGTGGTGACCTCTCGAAGGTGAGTGCGGGCCCTTCTCTGCTGAAATCCTCAGTTCAGCAGGGTAAACACAGCGCCCTCCGGGTGGCCCACCTGGCCCTTCGTGCCTTCCTTCCTCCCTCTGGGTGGGACCCTCTCCTGAGAGACCTCCAAAGTCGGCCGCAGTTCCCCCTGATGTTCTTCCAGGCCCTCCTTGGTGTCTTCCTGTTCAGCTCTGACCTGGAGGTATTTCCACTGGATTGGTAGTTTGTGTGTTTGTAGGTTTCATTTCATAATGTGATTTTCCCTTCTCTTGTTTGCTGCGGGGGTTCTCCTTACTAAGGGTGAAGACTAACAAGAAAGCTGGCTTCTAGACCCTCTGGACTCTGACCTAACCTCACCTGCCCACGCCCCTACTCCTGGCCGGCTTGCGTCCCCAGGTGAACTCAGTCCATTCAGGACACCTTCAGGGCTGAGCCCACAGTCCGGTACCATTTCCTGGTCTGTTTGGAAGTCCCCTGGGACTTTGTATCTTTTCAGATAACTTGCCACTTTTTCTAACCGGTGGCAAAATTATTTGAGTATTTGTCTTCACCTAGTTGGGTGTTAACTTCTTGAAGGCAGGACCTGTCTCTGAGTCATTGTGCTGTCTTCATAATTCCTAGCAATCGCAAATTAAGGGAACGCACTGTGTCCGGGAAGGCATCTGCGGGGGAGGAATTGAAGCTCTGGAGTGCATGTTAGGGATGAGAGGGGTCCCTGGAGACAGTGCTGACAGTCCCATCGAGGGGAGAACTGTTACTACCCTAAAACTGGGGATTGGGATCACAGGAACGTCATGAGAATGTCATTCTGGGAAGCCAGCTTGGTGGAAGCTCTGTGTTGGGGAACTCCAGTAGACTGGGAGGGAGAGCAGGAGTAACTGACGCAGTTCACTTCCCCGTGGGGTTTCCCACACCTCGGCAAGTTGAGGGTGTGCAGGCCCTTGTCCTTGCTGGGTTGCGTATGGAGAGAATGTCCATGGGGAGAGAGTAGGGAGAGGACCACACCCCGGAAAGGCCAGTTTGAAAAACCTAGGCCTGGGGGAATGCAGCCTGGGGGATGCAGGGGCGTGGGGTGTCTCCGAAGTCAGCTGCCTTGGAAGGTTCCAGTGATGAACAGGGGCAGAGCTGGTGTCTGTCACTCAGCTGGCTGGCATTTCCGCTTTTGTCTCCTGGGAGGTGCTGTGGATATAAACATTATATGTAGAGCAGCAGCGCTTTCTGGTTAGGGATGCAGCATTTTAATTCACTTAGCAAAAGAGGACTGGAGAGTTGTTTTGGTAAGAGACCTGACTGAAGCATCAGCCCAGACTTTCACGAGCGGGGTCCCATTTTCCCAGTGCAGGAGCTGAGGCCCCTCTGGATTACACGGATTCTTGAAGTGCCCCATCCACCGTGTCCCCACCTGTGGGCTCTGCCCCTGCGCTTCCCCGATGCGCGCCCCCTTCCACTGCACACGGCCCTGGACTTGCTGGCAGAGGTGCTGTTGAAAGGCTCTCAGACCTCTGTGCTGGCACCTGTGGTCTGTGGGCCCCGTGCCTCTCTTACTATTCTTTCATTCTCTTTCCTTGTGCGTAGCAACAATTTCATTAATTCAAATTCATTTACAAGATATAAAACCACACAATATAACTTTTAGTTTTTAGGCATTTTTTCAATTATATATTCTAACAAAAGACTATCAGGTAAGAATTTGCAATTTTTATAATATTTAAATGAAATTTTTCCTTCAAAAATGTTAGGAATCACTGTTTTGTTTTTTAAAATGCCTAGAAATGCCTTGAAAAAATAGAAAGCACATAAAGCATGCAAATTCTGAGAGTAATTGTTATTAAATGGGTGTTTTTCCCAAGAGTTTGTATTTGTAGTCTTTTCTTAGCTAGTTTAACATTTGTTCTTCACACCTACTAGACAGATTTTTTAGTTACACTCTTGATAACAGTATTCATTCATTTTATCAGTACCATCTTAACTCCAAAATGCAATTTTTTAAATTAAACTAAGTAGACCATGAAATGTATTTGAGATGCAGTCTCAAATTTTTCATGCTTTGAAGGACCCCAAAACCAGTGTAATTTCTCTTCCCTCAAATATCAAGCCATGGCTGAATTACGGATGTTTCAGATTTCTCTTTCCTTCTTTTCTTACGGTAGCGGGGCACCCCTCCTCCATGAAATCAGTGTTTTCCTGCATTTGGAGTGACTGTTAGGTTTCCCTCATCTCAAGCTGTGCTGTCCCTCCCACAGTTTGGAGTTTTTCTGGGTCTCAAGTTAGAAGCAGGAAGGTAACCATGCTACCTGGAGACTTAGGTGTCTAAGGGAGAGAGTCTGGCGGACAAGCCCGTGTTACCTGGCTGAGCTGCAGAGTGAAGAGCTCACGTATGGGTGCATGGCGGGGAGGCGGGAGGAGGCGTGTGTCTGTAGAGTACGGTTCTGTTGTTCTCTAACAGAAAACGTAGAGTTTTCGTTGTTTGTAGTTGGTGCAAAATGCAGAAGAAAACTCTGCATTCAAAATCAGCTATGAAGAGTGATGTCTGTGTGTTGCTGCTGGCTTGTGTGTGTGTGTGTGTGCGCACGCGTGTATGTGATCAGTTGTCTGATGTTCATGGGGCACATGTGTACCTGTTGAGCTGAGCTGGGTTCCTGAGATGTGGTTAAATGCAGAAAGACTAGAATTTACCATCTGTTGGAACTAGATGCCTGTGGATGGCCAGTGACCCCAGAACGCAGGACAGGATTGGCCAGTAGCCTGCATGTTGTATGGCCTGCCGCCCTGCGGTTACTGGGCTGCTCTGAAGCTGGAGCAGAGCAGTTCGTCAACAGTAACCCAGTCAGGTTGTGGGTGGGTGCCCGGGGGAGGGCTTGCAGGGAGAGTCGGGTTGTGGGTGGGTGCTGGTGGTGGGTGGGCGGGGGGCTTGCAGGGAGGACCCGACTGAGCTCTTCCAGGTGGACAGGATTCAGAAGGTGGAGAGGAGGAAGAGCCCCACAGGCTGAGGGCACAGATTGGCTCACAAAGAGCAGTGCAGCCGCTCACTCTGCACAAGAGACACTCCTGAAAGAAACACAGCCATGGCCAGGCGCGGTGGCTCAAGCCTATAATCCCAGCACTTTAGGAGGCCAAGGCAGGTGGATCACGAGGTCAGGAGATTGAGACCATCCTGGCTAACATGGTGAAACCCCGTCTCTACTAAAAAAAAAAAAAAATACAAAAAATTAGCCCGTTGTGGTGGTGGGCGCCTGTAGTCCCAGCTACTTGGGAGGCTGAGGCAGGAGAATGGCATGAACTAGGGAGGCTGAGGCAAGAGAATGGCGTGAATCCGGGAGGCAGAGCTTGCAGTGAGCCGAGATTGCACCACTGCACTCCAGCCTGAGTGACAGAGCAAGACTCTGTCTCGAAAACAAAAAACAAAACAAAACAGAAAACAAAAACAAAAAACAGCCAGAAGAAGTTGAAATAGAAGGACGAATAGGGCAGGTTGGTCAAACCAAGTAAGAAAACAGAGGTTGCAAGTTTGATGCCTAACAACGTAGAAGGATAAAGCCTTGAAGGATAAAGACGCCTCCATTGATAAAGTCTGAGATTCGCAAGGAGGCTCTACACACTGTTTAACTGTAAGCATCCAGTAGTACAGCAATAACTTTAATAAATCAGAGTCTATAGGATTTGTATGGAAAACAATCAGGAACCAAATGACCTCCCACCTCCTAGTCTAAGATAGATCAAAGAAAATTCTGTCAAGACACAGAACCCCTGAGAGAAGTCCCATAGATTCTGTCAACCTGCAAACACTGCTGCAAAATAAACCTTCCTGTTGGATACACGAGACACAATTTCTAGAAAATTAATTGTATTTTGGATGACAGAGACACCCTCAAATTCCCACGGATATGAATAATACAGGAACATTGTCCTAGATATTAATAATAAAATCAGAAGGCTGGAAAAGAAACAAAACAAAAAGTGCCACTAAGCAGCTTTTGAGTTGGAGGCCATGCCAGCTAAAATGGAAGAGTTCTTAAAAGCACAACACACAACTTAGCGAATCTATGAAATATGGCAGGAGAGAGTGTCAGGAAGATTATATCAACACCTATATCAGTAAAAATGTAAAAAGGATGCAAATACCTACATAAAAATGGTAGAAAAAGGACAATAAAACAAACCAAAAAAAGTAGATAAAAGCAGAAAATAAGGGTAGAAATAATAAAAATAATAAATCCAAAAGCTGTTTTGAAAGAGACACATGAGGCCCCAGCTCACAGTGAATGGAGGAAAAGTTCAGAGGCCCAGAGCTGGAAACCTGTGGGCCGGAAGCAGCCCCTGCCAGAGGACACTTTATACAATAGTCGACTTTGTACAACCAAAACTCAATAAATTTGAAAGCGTAGAAGAAACAGATAGTTTTTCAGAAAATTACAGCTTTCCAAATTTGATCCTGATAGAGCCAAAGTCTAGAATAAATGGGGAAAGGAAAGAGCTCTTCCCTGAAAGAGCACCAAGCCAGATTATTCCACGCGAAATGTCTTCCAGATCTCTAAAGATCATACAATTTCAGTGCAACTTAAACTGCTTTGCGAGGTTTTCTTTTTCTGTCCTCTAATGTCACTTTATGTAGTGATTTCAACATTGATCCCCAAACCTGGCAACATAGTACTTTGGCAAAAATAAACTATGGACTGATCTCAATCTCATTTCTCAGCATTGAAGTAAAAATCTTAAAGCATTCCCAACATATTAAAAAAAACAAAACAAAACAAAAAACCTCGGCCAGGCACGGTGGCTCACGCCTGTAATCCTAGCACTTTGGGAAACCGAGGCGGGCAGATTGCCTGAGCTCAGGAGTTCGAGACCAGCCTGGGCTACACAGTGAAACCCTGTCTCTACTAAAATACAGAAGAAATAGCCAGGCGTGATGGCGCGTGCCTGTAATCCCAACTACTTGGGAGGCTGAGGCAGAATTGCTTGAACCTGGGAGGTGGTGGTTGCAGTGAGCTGAGATCGTGCCACTGCACTCCAGCCTGGGTGACAGAGCGAGACTCCATCTCTACAAACAAACAAACAAAAACCATCGTGACAATTAGGGGTTTATTCAAGGAGTGCAAAGATGGTTAACATTAGAATCCATTAATGCATAGAGAGAAATCATGTAAGTTTCATAGATGTGGAAAAAGCACTCGACAAATGCGGTGCCTCTTTATGTTAAAAGAAATCCAGTCACATAGGAATTGGTGGATACTTTTTTCTGTAACCTTTTATTTTAACAGTTTCAGATGTACAGAACAATGGCAAGGGTAGCACAAATAATTCTCGTATATAAGACACTCAGATTCTTCAATATCATGTTTCACCACGTTTGCTTTCTTCTCTCGTGTGCATATTACACAAATATACATTATTATTTTCTAGGTGTCAGAGAGTATGTGACAGACAGGCTACCCTTTTATCCCCATGAACTTCAGTGTTTGCTTCTTTTTTTTTTTTTGAGACGGAGTCTTGCTCTGTCACCCAGGCTGGAGTACAGTGGCGTGATCTTGATTCACTGCAAGCTCCGCCTCCTGGGTTGACGCCATTCTTCTGCCTCAGCCTCCCGAGTAGCTGGGACTACAGGTGCCCGCCACCACACCTGGCTAATTTTTTTGTATTTTTAGTAGAGATGGGGTTTCACCGTGTTAGCCAGGATGGTCTCAATCTCCTGACCTGGTGATCTGCCTGCCTCGGCCTCCCAAAGTGCTAGGATTACAGGTGTGAGCCACTGCACCTGGCCAGTGTTTGCTTCTTAACAAATGTATTTGTTCGCTTATAAAACTAGAGTATAATTCTCCAAATTGTTTGTTTTTTGCCATTACTTTGAGTGGCAAAAACCACAATTACCTTTGCAGCAACCTAATAGGTAATTAACTTCAATACACTCTTCTCTAATCACTGCTGTTTTGTATGTAGATCCAGAGTCTATGAGTTTTCCCCCTAAATATTCTTTAAAGCAAAAGAAAATTCAGGAGCATGAGAATTTGGAGCAGGAGCTGCATTCAGTTGTCCTGTGTTTTATCTTTCTTTACTCTGGAGCAGCTCCTTAGTATTTCTTTGTTTCATGACATCGCCACTTTGGAGAGGGCAGGCCAATTATGTTGTAGAACATTCCTAAATTGGGGTTTGTCTAATGTTTATTGCTAAATCCAGGAGATGCATTTTTGGCCCAGAAATGCTGCTGTGTTCTTCCCAGAGCATCCTATCAGGAAGCACGTGAGGCCAGTTTATCCTGTTACTGGTGGTGTTAAATTTGACGACATGGTTAAGAGGGGAGAGCTTATGTAACATGACCTAAAAATACGTACACACATTATCCCCAAAGCCAGCATCCTACTCAGCAGGAAATGCTGGAAGCTGTCCCACTGAAGCCAAGAACAAAGTGAAGCTCCCCACAACCCCCGCCACTATGTGTCGTTGTTAGAGTGCCCCCTCACACAGCTGGGCTACAGAGACAGCACAGACATGGGAGTTTACCTTTTCCTTTTCATTATCTCTATTTTCAATTTCTCTGTATGTAGTTGTTATATTTCTGGAAAACCCAAAAGAATCATTGGATAAAATGCTACAAAAAAACAGGGAATTAATAAATTTTATACCCTGCTGCTTAACATGTAGAAATCATATGTAGGAACAAAAACCAAGGAGAAGATCTAATGGGAGAGATAATATTTATAGTAGCAAAAATAAAGTACCTCTGTTTTTAGCATTCTCGTTTAATAAATGCTGATACGAGGAAAACTATAAAATACTCCTGAGACACAGAAGACTTGAACACATGGAAGCTCAAGGCAGCATATAAATTTTGTGCTGGAAAAGATGACCTTGGTTATCAATGGTGTTGGGATAACTGGATAGCCTCATGGAAAAAGATGAAAGTCAGGTCCTCTTCACACCCTACACCTGGATAAGTACCAGATGGACCTGTAATTTAAATGTAAAAAGTAATCCAATAGGCATATCCAATAAGCATATGAGAATGTGGTTGGCATCATGATTCAAGGGCAAAATGTACGTTAAAACCACAATAGGGTACCACTCTTTGTCCACCAGAGTGGCTAAAATTAAAGACTGGCTATTCCAAGTGGTTGGTGCAGAAGCGGGATACCAGTGCTCACATTTCCTGGTGGGAAGGCATATTGCTATGACCACTTTGGAAAACATGGACAGGGTCTAAAGCTAAGCTTGTGCCTGCCCTCTGATTCTACCCTAAGCGTGGGCATATTGCTATGACCACTTTGGAAAACATGGACAGGGTCTAAAGCTAAGCTTGTGCCTGCCCTCTGATTCTACCCTAAGCGTGCACCTAAAAGGAAGGAGTGCTTCTGTACGTGTACGTGTGTGGACGTTCACAGCAGCTCGATGCCCAGGAGCCCCACGCTGGACACCCTAACCTCTAGGAGCCTTAAGAGAAAACGGGGTAAATAAAGGGCATCATATTCATACCCCGCAAAGCTACACGAGAAGAAATAAACCATTACAACATGCCTGCAGCTCAGACATCAATCTCAAGATCAGGCAAAACTAGCTTCTCTGGTAGTGGTCATAGTATTAATGGCTGCTACCTCTTGGGAAATATTGGTTGGGAAGGGGCCAGGAAGCCTCCTGGGGTACTAGAAATGTTCTTTAGCTGAGCTGGGCAGTGGTCACTGGGCAAATACATACCTTTGATATGATAAACTGCTCCATGCATGTTCCTATATCTGGTAAAGGAATCTTAACATAAAGCAAAACCACACAAGAAAGCATTGTGTTGATTACATTAAACGTATTTTAAACTTTGCATGAGAAGAAAACAAGAAGCAAAGTGAAAAGTCATGTGACAGACTGGAAAAAATATTGGCAATTATCAAAATGAAAGGTTGCTATTGAATATATAGTTTCTAAAGTAAAGAATAGCATAATTTTTATCCCTATAGAAAAAAAAATCTAGAGATATCAACCAGTAGTTCACAGAAAAAGAAATGCATCACAGTAGCCAAGATATGGGATCAGTCGCAGATGAGGGGATAAACAGAATGTGGTCCGTATCCACAGCAGAGGGCTGTACAACCTGGTCTGTTTGCACAGTGGAGTGCTACATGGCCTGGTCTATATACACAGTGGAGTGCTGTACAGCCTGGTCTATATGCACAGTGGAGTGCTGCATGGCCTAATCTATATGCACAGCGGAGTGCTACATGGCCTGGTCTATATGCGCAGTGGAGTGCTGTACAGCCTGGTCTATATGCACAGTGGAGTGCTGCATGGCCTAATCTATTTGCACAGCGGAGTGCTACATGGCCTGGTCTATATACACAGTGGAGTGCTGTACAGCCTGGTCTATATACATGGCGGAGTGCTGCACGGCCTAGTCTATATACACAGTGGAGTACTGCATGGCCTGGTCTATATGCACAGCAGAGGGCAGTACAGCCTGGTCTACATACACGGTGTAGTGCCGCACGGCCTGGTCTACGTGCACAGCGGGGTGCCGTGCCGCCTGGTCTACGTGCACAGCGGAGTGCTGCGCTGCCTGGTCGATATGCACAGCAGAGTGCTGCGCTGCCTGGTCGATATGCACAGCAGAGTGCTGTGTGGCTTCATCTGTATACACAGTGGAGTGCTGTATAGCCTTGGAAAAGGATGAAACCCTATCGTTTGTGACAACACATATGAACCCAAAGGGCATTCTGTTAAGTGAAATAAGCCAGGCACAAAAAGACAAATCCTGCATGATCTCACTTACATGTGTACTCGCAGAAAGGGGAACTCATAGGAGCAGAGTGGTGGTTGCCTGGGGCAGGGGGCGGGGTGGGATGTGCTGGGAAGATGTTGGTCAGGGATTATTGTACAGTATGGTGACTATAACTAATGAATTTCTGAAATTGCTGAGAGTAGATTTAAGTGTTCTCACCACTAAGAAGTAAGCATGTGAGTTAAGACATGTGCTAATTAGCTCGATTTAGCCTTTCCACTGTGCATACATACTTCAAACCATCATGTTGTGTGCTATAAATAGTTTTTGTCAATTTAAAAGAAAAAAGATGCTAAATCACACTTACAGAGAAATATGAATTAAAAGCAAACTGCCTCTCGCTAATCAGAAGTTTAGCTGGAGAAGTGGGGAGGGCTGAACTCTCCCATGGCGTGGCTGCGGCAAATGGCATGACCTCATCATATGAACTTGGCAGTATCTAGCGAGGTCATAGACACGTTTGCCCTTTGACCAGCAATTCCACTTCTAGGAATCTGTCCCAAAAGTACTCTGGCAGAAATAGAGTTATTTGCAATTTTTTAAGAGTCTTCTAGTCTTGAGGTTGAACTGGAAGCATCTGTATAAGTCCAGTGTCTTTTATCTTAAAATACATGGTTTCTAGATCTGTCCATGGAAAAAACTGAACACAGAGAGACCAGTTGTGGTCTCTTCATGTCATTCCCACTGAGAGGATCTGGAGGTCTTTGGAGAAATGACCAGGTCTGGGGAAAAATGTGCCCAACGAGCCTACAATATCTTGTTCTACCAGCAAGCGCAAGACTAAAAGGTAATGAATGACTCTTTATAAAACATCAACACAATACAGTCAATTCCACAGCCTCTGATCAGGAAGCTGCTGGCATCACAGAAGGCAAGTTGGACATTAGCACCTCCCTTGGTGAAGTGCTCTTGCCAAAAAAGTAAAAGTAAAAGCTGAACCAGAATCTGACCAGGCATCTAGATGTAACTATCACTTTATAGGAAATACCGGGAACAGAGGTACATGATAAACACCTCCAAGGGGGCATAATCGACAAAACCCAGATCATGTGAAGCTCCACATGACAAATGACCTGGTTTCTCCAACAACAACAAAAAAACTGCAAAGAAGAAAGAATCAGCAAGAAAACCTGTCTATCAAAAGAGACTCAGGAAATAGCAGCCAATTGCAGGCTATGGACTGGATAAGATTTTGATTCTAGTTCAAACGAAATGTGTCTAGAGAACACAGAGAAAAAATAACAGGAGAAACGTTAACACTGGCTATATATTTAATTCTGAATAATTATTCATTGTATTGTGGCTGTGGAATTGTATTGTGTTTATGTGTATAAAAAGTCATTACCTTTTAGGAATGTTTGCTGAACTCTGCACGTGTAACAGTTCTGTGCTGTCTGGGGTTTGCCTTGGATTGATGGTGGTGGGCAGCCGTTGCTGGGGATGTGGGTGAAACAAGGCTGGCCATGCAGCAACGTTGTTGCAGTCATTGCACCGTTTCTGATGTTTTTGCACTCGTTTGAAATTTCTATGATTTAAAGAAAACTTTCTATAACGTAAGTTGCGTGGTAGACACTGCCCTACCTGCTTGGTTCCTCAGTCTTCTAAGCACTGCTGTGGTCTTTTATCCTCACAGTCATAATTAATTCTCTGCGTGAATGTGCCTCATTATAATCCTTGGAAATGTGCACAGAGCCTATTTCTGTCTGGCCATGCCAGCCGTTACTGTGACTTGCAAAGATGCTATCTAAATGGAAAGGAACTATGTCCATATCTTTCAAATAAATATGGTGCTTTTTTCCTCCCTTCACCCCCAAAAAAATCATGATGACTCTTCACTCCTAGTATTTTTTTTATAGGAGCATTGGCATCGTTAGTGTCTGTGAATAGCTGGAGTGTGCGCTCTGAAACTTTAGTTTGCCTGTTGTATGGGACACACACAGGACTAAGAGACACATGTAAAATGCATGTGGTCTTGGCACGGGGAAAGGACTGTATGTTTTTTAAAAACAGTCTCCAGCGGCTCTGACGCTTCCCTGCAGGGGAGATGGATGTGCGTGCTCCTCAGACCCTCCTTCAGAGGACTTTCTGGCCGAGGGCCTTTTCTGGCCACATACATGGATGGGGGTCTGCGCCTCCTCCCGGCTGACAGTCTGTGGCATCTGCAGTGGGGCTGTTTGTGGCTGGCACCTGTGGACACAGAACCAGGAGACACAAGTCAGCCTTTACTGAAGCATGTTAGAGGCAGGACGCGCCTCTCACCTGAGCTACTCAGTGTGCAGATGACAAACAGGTTCAGAGTCCTCCTGGCTGTGTCTTCTGGGGCCTCCCAGCGGGGAGGGAGTGGCACTCAGTGTTTCCACATCCCTTTCTCCTGCCTGCACGGGGAGCTCCAGCTGTTGGCTCATTTTGCCTTTTCCTGCCATGGAGAAATCAGGGACTTACCTGATCAGTTTTATATCGGTTTCCTAAATGGCCACTGGGTCTCTCTCTTCAAAGGGGTGTTTGCTCTTTATTCCTGGATTCGTGGTTGCCCTTAATGTGAATCTCTCTCCCCGATTCCTGCGCGGCTGCAGCAACGCTGCTGTTTGTTCAACTTCGTGGCTGCAGGACGCTGTCAGCAGTTTGGTCTTCTTGGCACACTGCCACTGATAGGCCAGGAAATGGGATAAAGCCATTTATCTTTTATCGGGATGGGAGCCTGCCGTTTCCGCCTTCTCTTAAATGCATTAGTAAAACCACTCGGGAAAAACAACAGGGAGTTCATTTGAAACTCATTTCCAGGTTAACTCTTCACACTCCTGATGAAATCTGTGAAGTGCATGGAGTCTGCCCCTGCCCTCAGGCCCCTCCACAGCAGGTGTCAGTATCACCAGGTGGGTGGAGCTCCAGACCCTGGCCCCTTACCGCTGGCCACAGCATCCTGAGCACCCTGCCCAGAACCTCCGGCCTCGGGTTCCTCTTCTGCAGAAAGCAGATGATGATGCCTGCATCACGGACAGCATGGTCGGGACGGCGGAGTGACCACAGGCTCGGGAAGTGACTTGGGACGGTCGCTGTGGCTGAGTTAGCAGTTGGCTGCTTGTTGTTTTCTTCCGTTTGTGGCGATCCTTTCTTTCCCAGGTGACCCCTGTTTTGTGACGTTCATTCTTCCCATTTGTCATTGAAAGCCGTTGCTGGGATAATGCTCTAATAAAAACCAGTGCCAGTAATGATGCTCAGAATCATTTGTCATTAGAGAGTTACATACGCCCCTACACACCTGTTAGAGCATCGGCTTCCACAAAACCTTGCGACGCCTGGTACGTGACACAGGGCATGGGGAGCTCTCGTTCGCTGGGATGGAGTGGAGGGAGTGAGCAAGACAGTATGGCCGTTACTTCCAAAGCTAAATGCACTCTTACCATACGGTCCAGTGATCTTGCTCCTTGGTGTTTACCCAAACTAGTTGAAAACTTATGTCCACACAAAAACATGCACATAAGTGTTTATAGGAGCTGTATTCACAAGCACTAAAACCTGGAAGCAATCAGTATGTCATTCGGTAGATGAATAAACAAACTGTGGTCCATCCAGATGATGGACTATTACTCAGCAGTGAAAAGAAATGGGCTAAGTCATGAAGAGACACAGAGGAAACTTAGATGCTTATTGCTAAGAGGAAGAAGCCAATCTGAAAAGGCCACAGACTGTATGATTCCAACTCTGTGATATTCTGGAAAAGGCAAAACTATGGAGACAGTGACAAGATCCATAGTTGCCGAGAGGAGAGAGGGGTGAGTAGGTGGAGCTCTGGGGATTTTAGGGCAGTGAAACTACCATATATGATATCAGGTATTTGTCAAAACCCATACAGATGCATAGCACAGAGTAAATCTTAATACCTGCAAATTTAAAAATCATTTAGGACATGCCTGTAATCCCAGCACTGTGGGAGGCTGAGGCGGGCACATCACTTGAGGTCAGGAGTTCGAGACCAGCCTGGCCAACATGGTGAAAGCCCATCTCTACTAAAAATACAAAAATTAGCCAGGCATGGTGGAGCGTGCCTGTAATCCAAGCTACTCAGGAGGCTGAGGCAAGAGAATTGCTTGAACCCAGGAGGCAGGGGTTGGAGTGAGCCAAGATCACGCCATTGCACTCCAGCCTGGGTGACAGAGTGAGACTCCATCTCAAATAAACAAATAAATAGTAAAAATCATTTAGGAGGTTAGAGGGGTTCGAGGAAGGAATGCAGGAACCAGGAGACACAAGCCAGCTTTACTGGAGCGTGCTAGAGCCAGGACGCACCTCTCACCTGAGCTGTTCAGCGTGCAGATGACAAACAGATGTTCAGAGTCCTGGCTGTGTCTTCTGGGGCCTCCCAGTGGGGAGGGAGTGGCACTCAGTGTTTCCACATCCCTTTCTCCTGTCTGCACAGGAGGCAGAGAGCCAACCTGTGCTGACAGATGCATGAAACCGCCTCATGGAAGGAGAAGAGGAACAGGGTACTGACCTGCGTGACTCTGGGCACGAGTGGGGTCTATGAGACTAGGGGCAAAAGAAGCCACACAAACGCCCCAGGCGCCACTTATTTACGTCGTTTCCCATAGATACAGGTCGGCGGTGCTGACGCTGCTCTGCCGGAAGCTGAAACTGAGCGATCAGGTGAGCAGCTGTCTACAGATGGGAGCTGATTTCTCACTGTTCCAGGAGAGGCTACACCCGTGTTGTAACAGAGCAGGTGTGCGGCGTCAGTGTGAACTCACGCTTAGCTTAGTGAAGATACAGGTGGCGACATATAGAAATACTGTGCTCACCCCATAGCACACGCCTGCCTCTCCTCGCCTTGACAGCTGACAGGGCCTGGAAGAAGCAGCACCCAGTGTCCACGAGCGCCCCCAGTGGCCAGATCTTGGTTTCTAATTCCGTTCTTCGGTAAAAGCAACTGGGCTTCTTAGAGAAACCGCGGATTCCAGGATGGAGGCAGGAAGTATGCAAGATGAGACTGGATCATCTTACAGTGACAGAAAGGGAGGAACAAAACAAAACCCAAACCCACGTGGATGGGGGCAGGCCAGAAGGACGCAGGAACCACCGAACACTCCCCATGACCAAAGCAGAACAATTTGAGCAGCAAAGTCAAGTTGCGTTGTATTATAACCCCGAGAACAAAATGAAGAAGCATGAGTCCACACTGATGTAAATGATTGAATAGATATTAATACATGACTGGAGACAAGAGATAAGTCTCCCTTGCAGAAGAATTCCCCATCCTTCATGTAGATGAGTTGCTGTCACGAGGGGAGCTCCGATCCCTACTTCCTGAGTGTGGGATGTGTGCAGCTGTGTGGTTCCGAAGAGCTCAAGACGAAAAGAGGGAGAAAGAGTAACTTCCCAGCAGAGGACCTGACGACCTGAGCCAGGCAATCGAGGTCAGCACCGATGGCGACCAGGCGTGTAGATGCATGTGCCCTTGGTAAGGTGTGACTGGGATGGCACTTTACCTCTGTGGTCCTCCTCCCCAAGCACATCCTCCCCACTCCAATCATGAGAAGGACGTCAAAATTCCAACAGAGGCTTCCAGTATACCTGACCAGTAGCCCTCAAAACTGTCAACGTCATCAAAAACAAGGGAGCTCTGAGAAGCTGTCACAGCCAAGAGGAGCCGAAGGAGACAGGATGACTGAATCCTAGAATAGAAAAATATATTAAGCAAAAACTGTGGAAACCTGAATAAGATGTGCTTAGTTAATAATAATTCACCAATATTGGCTCATTAATTGCAACAAAGGCACCATAAGCTTAAGATATGAATATTGGAGGACACTGGGGGATGGGTGTGTGGGAGCCCTGTTCTATGTCAGTTTTGCTGTAAATCTAAAGCTGTTCTAAACAAAGCTAAACAAAGTTAAACAAAGTTACTTAAAAAAGAAGCATCTCAGTACCGTCAGTGGGCCTGTGTGGCCCCTCATAGGTATCTGTATTTTAGCAAAAGAGAAATAAATGACTTTGGCTGGGCGTGGTGGCTCACACCTGTAATCCCAGCACTTTGGGAGGCTAACGCGGGTGGATCATCTGAGGTCAGGAGTTGAAGACCAGCCTGGCTAACATGGTGAAAACCCGTCTCTACTAAAAATACAAAAATTAGCCTGGTGTGGTGACACACGCCTGTAATCCCAGCTACTCAGGAGGCTGAGGCAGGAGAATTGCTTGAATGCAAGAGGTGGAGATTTCAGTGAGGCAAGATTGTGCCACTGCCCCCCAACCTGGGTGACAGAGCAAGGCTCCATCTCAAAATAAATAAATAAATAAATAAACATGAAGGAACGAAGGAGAAAAGAAAGAAACAACCTTAACCACAAGCTGAGGAGCAGGAGTGCTGGGCCCACAGCCTTCTGGGAGACCCACAGCCTCCTGGAGGTCCGGGCTCTGGCCCCGCAGGGGTTGGCTCCAGTTGTGTGTCTGATCCAATGGGACTTTCAGAGACGCCCAGGCTGCCGTCTCCTTGGGCTCTGTGTGCAGAGAGGTCTGTGTGGTTGGAATTTCGGAGGTTCCTCTGCCAGTTGTTCCTCCCACCAGGAGCTCCGTGGAAGCTGTGCTCCAGGAATACTGAGGTCTGTTCTGTCACCAGCCCTGCGTCTGCTCTCCCAACCCTGGCTCTAGCAAGAGGCTTGATGGCCCTGTGGGTCATCAAGGACCAATCAGGTCCGGCCTCGTGCCGCCCGCCTTCCAAACCTGAGTGCTGGGACCGTGCGCTGATGGAGGAGAACAGGAGAGGCCCCAGGACAGCCCTGGCCCTGCTGCAGATTCAGAAAGTGGGGGATTGGGTCTGGGATTTCAGTATTTTTCTTTTAATATGTGAGCAGGTGTTTTTATTATTTCAGCACAAATATTTCTAGTAGTGCACAAAGATGGAATATGTTGATGTTAACTCTTCATCCTCATGACAACCCTGTGAGGTGTGCCCGAGTCTTATTAACCCATTTCATAGACAGCAGAAATCATGACGCAGCTGGCCCTTGGCCATCGGTTGGCAAAGAGCAGGCAGGAGAACCCAAGGCTGTGTCCCTGACAGCTCTGCCCTGCAGCCCCTGTGGTAGGCCGAGGATACGTTTCTAACAGATGCCTGCAGGAGGAAAGGCCGCTCAGCCGGCATGGCCTGGGTTTCTGTTGGGCAGTCTGTGTCCAGTGCTGATGCCGTCTGCAGGTACTGACCTCCTCCTGAGCTCTGCCCACTAGCAAATAAATAGAAATCAAAATTCTCATTTTGCTCATTTCATAAAACTTCACCCAGCCTTTTGCCCATTCATTTATTTGCTCACTGGGTTCCTGGCTTTAAAGGTATAAGGAAACCATGTCTTAACCCTATTTCCCACCAGGGGCCAGGATCTGGCCATTCACTTGTGCATCCACCTCCGTGGCAGGGACCCTGGTGGCAGATGCATGGAAGCCCCCTGCTCGCCACAGGAATGTGACTGTCACCATATGCAGCATGCCCCTGAGGCCCCCAGCAGGCTGCAGGGCACACGTCCTTCCCACTGTAGCAACAGGAAGCATGGTCCACAGCGGGAAGGCTCAGCACTGTCTCCAGAGGGACCTGCCCTGAGTAGGGCATGTGGTCTGCACATCTTTATCCAGTGCCTGTCATGGGATTGCCACGGGGCCAGGGAAGGGGCCAGCAGGGTGAGCTAGAACAGTGCCTTAAACTGCACTGTGCCTCAGGACCCTCAAGTCTTGTGCAACTCGGACCCCTGGGCCCCACATCCAGAGTCTCTGATTCAAGAGGTCTGATGTGGGCTCCAAGAGTGTACAGATTTCCAGGGGATGCTGCCACTGCTGCTGCTGCTGCTGGTCTGAAGACCCCACTTTGAGAACCACTGGTTGGGACCCCGAGTCTGTCTCTGGCTGTGCTGCCCATTCTCAGCCACCCAGTTGCAGGCAGATGCTGTCACCGTGACTTGGGGTAAGAGGTCACGTGTGCTGGGGCTGTGTGCTGGGGCGGCCCTTCCACAGGCAGGTGGAAGGTTGGAGGCCACTGGGCACTGCCTGGCACTGCTGGCCTCCCGGAGATGTTCAGACACCCCACATTACAAATAGGCCAGCCTTTCCCCTGGGCACCCCCACCACTCCCTGCAATGCTCGGGCCAGAGGCACTAATGGAGTCATTCGAAGCTTGACTTTGCTTCCTGGTCCTGGACACATTAGTGTTCATGTTCCCCAACAAATAAATACTTTAGAAAATGTGATAAGATCACATTACAAGATTGAAATCCAGCAAGGTGGTTAAATTGCGTCCCCTTAAAATTTGTATGTTGAAGCCCTAACCCCCAGTACCTCAAACTGTTAGGGTCACTGCAAATGTGTGTAATCACAGATGGCCCTCAACTTACAGTGGTTGGATTTAATTTTTTGACAGTATGATGGTTCAAAAGCAATGTGCATTCACTAGAAACCTCACATACCCGTACGGCCATTCTGCTCTGCACTTTCAGTACAGTATTCAATAAATTACATGAGATATTCCATACTTTTTTTTTGAGATGGAGTCTCGCTCTTGTCACCCAGGCTGAAGTGCGGTGGCACGATCTCAGCTCACTGCAGCCTCTGCCTCCTGGGTTCCAGTGGTTCTCCTGCCTCAGCCTCCTGGGTAGCTGGGATTACAGGCACGTGTCACCATGCCTGGCTAATTTTGTATTTTTAGTAGAGATGGGATTTCACCATGTTGGCCAGGCTGGTCTCGAACTCCTGACCTCAGGTGACCCACCTGTCTTGGCCTCCCAAAATGCTGGGAATACAGGCGTGAGCACCACACCCGACCCCATACTTCATTTTAAGGTAGGCTTTCTGTGAGATGATTTTGCCCAACTGTAGACTAATGTGAGTGTTCTGAGTGAGTTGAGATAGCTGGGCTGAGCTGTGATGTTTGGTAGGTCGAGTGTATTCAGTGCATTTTCTACTTATGATACTTTCAGCGTACACTGGGTTTATCAGACATAACCCCATCATACATTGAGGAGAATCTGTAGTTAAGATGAAGTCATGCAGGAGTGGGGGTTGCCTAGTCCAATATGACTAGTATCCTTATAGAAAGAGGAAATCTGGACACAGACACAGGGAAAAGGCCATGTGATGATGGAGGCCAAGATGGGGGTGATGCGGCCACAAGCAAAGGAGCACCAGGGATCAGGAGCAAGTAGCAGAAGCTGGGAGAGGCCTGGAACCAATCCTTCCCTCGCAGCCTCAGAAGGACCCAGCCCTTGGCCGGGCATGTTGGCTCTTGCCTGTAATCCCAACACTTTGGGAGGCCGAGGTGGGTGGATCACCTGAGGTCAGGAGCTCGAGACCAGCCTGGACAACATAGTGAAATCCCATCTCTACTAAAACTACAAAAATTAGCCGGGTACAGTGGCATGCACCTGTAATTCCAGCTACGTGAGAGGCTGAGGTAGGAGAATCACTTGAACCCGGGAGGCAGAGGTTGCAGTGAGCCAAGATCGTGCCACTGCACTCCAGCTTGGGCAACAGAGTGAGACTCTGTCTCAAAAAAAAAGAAGGACCCAGTCCTGCCGACACCTTGGCCTTGGACTTCCAGCCTCCAGAGCAGAGAGAATAAATTTACTATTTTTTAT
Organism: Pongo abelii; assembly: GCF_028885655.2. NCBI lineage: Eukaryota > Metazoa > Chordata > Mammalia > Primates > Hominidae > Pongo > Pongo abelii. Next base: position 119,200,832 of record NC_071999.2, read on the forward strand.
GCCACCCAATCTATGGTGCTTTGGTTCTGCAACCCAGGAAGTAAACACAGTTTTCCTAATCACCCTCTGCCGTTTAATGCAATTAATGAGCTTTGGGTGAAAGCCTTTGATCTAATGCTGGTTATTTGGGAAAAGATGTTTTTGGGGAAGAAGAGAAGGAGGTGACAAGGGGTATGATTTATTCACTGGCAGCAGAAAATTCAGGGATGTCTTAGCAAGTTTATTTACCTCAAACTGCTGGTAAAAGATTTTTCCCTAATCTGGAAATAATCTGAAATGTTTTACAGTATGCTCCCAAACATTTATAATTCAGGTTATATCAGGAAATTGTTTCCTAGGACATGCCTTTTCATAACAATGGAGTGTAGATACCATCATCTCTCTGATGTAAAATGGTGTAGAATTTGCATATAACCTACGTGCATTCCCTCGTAGACTTTAAATCAGCTCCAGGTTCCTTATAATACCTAATACAATGTAAATGCCATGAAATAGTTTTTACACTGTATTGTTTGAGACATAATCATGAGAAAAATCTGTCTATGCTCAGTACAGATGCAATAGAATATTTCAATGTGCAGTATATTGAATCTACAAATCCAAACCTCACAGATATGACTGTTCTCAGTCACTGTAAAGTACAATAATTTTACTTAAAATGATTACATATTTTATTTATTTATTTATTTATTTTTGAGATAGAGTCTCGCTTTGTCCCCCAGGCTGGAGTACAGTGGCTCGATCTTGGCTCACTGCAACCTCTGCCTCCCGGGCTCGAGCTATTCTCCTGTCTCAGCCTCCCGAGTAGCTGTGATTACAGGCACCTGCCACCACGCCCAGCTAATTTTTTGTATTTTTAGTAGAGATGGGGTTTCACCATAGTGGCCAGGCTGATCTCGAACTCCTGACCTCAAGCGATCTGCCCACCTCAGCCTCCCAAAGTGCTGGGATGATTACGTATGTTTTTCAAACTCCAGGTTTGAAATTATAGTATGGTAGACGTTATCTTCACTTCAAAAGAAATTTAGAACATTTTCTTAATATATTGTCTATAAGCCTTAGGTAAAGCTGATGGTAAATTATTTTGTGAACAAAAGTTCTTTGAAAAGGAGTTTGGAGGAAGGAGACTTTATTCTAGTGAACAGTTTACAAACCTGGGAGCTGCAGCCTTTGGTGTGAAAGACAGTGTATTCCAGAGAACGCAGGGAGAGTTTGGGTTTTATAGTGATGGGTCCTGCCCAGGTCCCATTCAGGTCCATTTATGCACATGAAGGATTCAAATTTGGTTAGTTCTGATTGGTTGATACAGCTAAGCCCTGATTGGGTGATGCAGCTGAGCCCTGATTAGCTGAGGCAGGAGAGCACTGATGTGCTGGTTCAGGTGAGCTCTGAAGGGTTGGTTCAGGTGAGCACTGATAAGTTGGTTCGGGTGTGCTCTGAGTGGTTGGTTCAGGTGAGCTCTGAGGTGTTGGTTCAGGTGAACTGATTGGTTGGTTCAGGTGAGCTCTGATTGGTTGGCTGGTTCATTCAGGTGATCTCTAAGTGGTTGGTTTATTCAGGTGATCTCCGAGTGGTTGGTTCAGGTTAGCGCTAATTGGTTGGTTGGTTCAGGTGAGCTCTGAGGCGTTGGTTCAGGGGAGTTCTGATGAGCTGGTTCAGGTGAGCTCTGATTGGTTGGTTCAGGTGAACTGTGATTGGTTGGTTCAGGTGAGTTCTGATGTGCTGGTTCAGGTGAGTTCTGATTGGTTGGTTGGTTCAGGTGATCTCTGAGTGGTTGGTTCATTCAGCTGATCGCTGAGTGGTTGGTACAGGTGGGCTCTGAGTGGTTGGTTGGTTCAGGTGAAGCTCTGATGAGTTGGTTCAAGTGAGTGCTGATGGATTGGTTCAGGTGAGCCCTGATGGGCTGGTTCAGGTAAGCGCTGAGTGGCTGGTTCAGGTGAGCTTTGATTGGTTGATTGGTTCAGGTGAGCGCTGAGGGGTTGGTTCAGGTGAGCTCTGATGAGTTGGTTCAGGTGAGCTCTGATGAGTTGGTTCAGGTGAGCCCTGAAAGTCCAGAAGTTGACTGGAGGTGCGAGTTCTGGGGGCTCAAAACATGTGGCCTATTGTCAGCAAGTGGCCTCTTGGGGCTGTTTTAAACATAGGCCCAGTTGGGCACTCAGGGTGGGCTCTTTCGGGTCCACATTTGTTCACAATTTGTTTCATTGTGAAATGAAGGAATTGCAGGAATGTGACTGCAGCGGCATGGACGGCAGATTTGGGACCTGAAACTGGGGTGTTAAGAGAAGAGGCTTTTTCTTTTGTTTTGTTTTTTAAACCAAAATGGTCAATTTGAAAATTGAACACATTTTTGGCCTCAGTTTTATCATGCTCATGTCAACTATTTAATATAAAAGACCTGCCTTTTGCATAGCCTATGTAACAACCAAAGTTTGGGTGCTACCAGGGCAAGGTTGTGGGGAGCACACATTCACTAACCCAGCTCCCACAACCACCGAGGCAGGCACTGTGGCCAGGCAGGAGAGCTGGGGCAACTTGGAGGGCAGCAGGGCCAGTGCAGGGGGTGGGAGGTCTTGGGTTGGAGGCAGAGACCTCCTGGCTTGCCACGCCGGGACCAGGCAGGGTCTTCCAGCTTCGGAGCGAACCAGACATGTGGGCTGAGTTCTCAGGGCTGTGTGACAGCTGCCCCAAGTCCCTCTTGCACGAGGACAGGAAGAGCTATGAATATGTAAATAACATGAAATATAAGCAGTGTAGCTTTCTAAGAAAGGAAAATTATTCACACAGAAGAAAGAAAAATGTCACTTTTGGGTTTCAATTTCCAGATACAACTGACGGTTCACTTTCGTCTGTGACGCTTCACAGAACAACACATGAAGAATTTTGTTTTACAGTCTGAGCAAAGAAAGGTCAAAAGGTCTCCTTGGCATTTGAGGGCCTCTGGCAGGTTTCTCAGCCTCCACGTCGTGGACATCTGGGGCTGGGTGGCTCTTGGTTTTGGGTCCCCAACCGGTGCAGTGTGAGGTCTCAGCAGCATCCCTGGACCCTACCCACTCCATGCCAGGACCTTTCCTCAGTGGCAACACCAAAATTGTCTCCAGAAATTGCCCAGTGCATGCCCCCACTGCCCCCACACCAGGGGACAAAGTTGTTTCTTGGTTATCAACCTCTGGTCTCTAATAAGAGAAATAAAAATCCAACAACAAACATACTCTCCAGGGATGTCTTGTATTGCTGGATGCATGGACCCCATGTCTGCCTGGCTGTCAGTCACCTGGAGATCCACTGATGCTAACTCTGTGCCTGGACACTTTGGGTTAAATGGAAAGCGTCCTATGGATGTGCAGCAGAGGGAGAGACACTCTTTTTAGTATCAAAAGTGCTAGGCAAGCTGGATGCAGTGGTTCATGCCTGTAATCCCAGCACTTTGGGAGGCTGAGGTGGGAAGATCACCAGAGGTCAGGAGTTGGAGACCAGCTGGGCCAACATGATGAAACCTCATCTCTATGCAAAAAATTAGCTGGGCATGTTGGCATGCCTGTAATCCCAGCTATGTGGGAGGCTGAGGCAGGAGATCACTTGAACTCAGGAGGTAGAGGTTGCAGTGAGCTGAGATCGTGCCACTGCATTCCAGTCTGGAAGACATAGTGAGACTCCATCTCAAAAAAAAAAAAAAATTCTAGGCAGGTGCAGAGCGGGCTTACAGGGGATACTTGCAGCTGGGGGTGGTGATTGGGTCAGAGGCCTTGTTAGGGCAGTTTATCAAGTTTTTATACAACGGGGGGTGGGGGGCATCCACATCATTAAGTCGGTCCCTCTATAATGTTGAGGTGCGTCAGTTTCCTTACGCAAGAATTTCATTTCTCATTGTTTTCATAATAAATATTTTGTCTTTAAAAACATCTTGATACTTTTTCATGTAAATCTGTGTTTTATGATAAGTAATTTGTAACTGGTTTATTTTGACACCGCCAGAAACTCTAGTTGTTCATTTCACTGTCTCATCTGTCTGGAGACAGGGAGTTTCATGAATGCATCTCCAGTGCCGGCATGGGGAAGGTGCCCAAGCTTTGAATGGAACTGAATGCAGAATTCCGGGGGCGCCAGGCAAGCCAGATGGCCTTGTGGGCAGTCACTTCCCGTGGTCGGCTGGGGCAGGGAAGGCCCTGAGGCGCTGCCGGCTGTGTACCGCCTGGCCCAGCTCCCTACCCACTGCCTATGTGGGTCACCTCTCAGTGGGTTTCAGGGACACGGCAAAATAGACAACTTCCATTTTGACTTTGAAACCTCATGTGCCGACACTTGAGTATGAATCTTTTCGTAAACGTACGTGTACATTTAAATCAGTTTTTGCAGTTAGAATATATTGTTTTGCAGTCAACCTTCTGTATAGCTTTATGTGTATTATTATAAACATAAATGTAGCTACAAAAATGGCATAATGTATTCACTGTGCACATATTTGTATATGTATGCCAAATATCAATGGTTCATTTCATGAGCACTTAAAAAACTCACATCTTCATGGGCTTGCTCTGTAGTTACTTAGCTACCTATGCAGACCCCAGCATTTGGGTGGCATGTGATTTAGAAGGCAGTCAGCACCTTTCTTTGCTCTGGGGTCATGATCGCTGAGCCCACTCTCCTCCTTGCACAGTCCTGGAAGAGGACTGCCTGGGAGCATGAAGCCCAGAGTGAGTGAATCAGACACATGGGCTCTGGATGTGAAGTCCACCTAGCAGCCCCGCTGCGTCTGGCACCACCATAGGGTGCATATTTTTACCATCTTTTCCACAGGGTCAGAGTGGCCATCATGCTTATCACATAAAAATGTAACCTACAAAAATTCAGGTCATCAGCCTGTAATGCCACCTTGTTTTATCTTGGTGCTGTCTTGGTTTGCTTTAGAAACATAGTTCCCGGGATGTGTCCTGTTCACAAAGCCCAGGGTACAGGTCTGTGTGGTGTGTGTGGTGGCACTCTGGAAGCCCATAAGCGATATATATATATTTCATATTATATATTATATATAAGTCATAGAAATTATATCAAAATATATATATTTGAATATATTATATAATTTCTATTTGAAATAAAATTCCTTGTACATTTCCTTTAGGTGTAAAAGGAAAATAACTTATAGTAAAATGTAAATCTATTAGTATTGAGCACACTGTGTGTGTGGAGCATCCTGAGTCAACACAGGTGTAGGCGGACACAGGTGTGGATGTCAGGTGATCGAGTTCACAAACAGCCTTGATATTGTCATGGAGTTTTCTGAAATTGCAACACCTCTGGATAAAGTTCCTAAAACCATGGTCCACTGTGGGCGGCAAGCCACCCAGGTGCCGAGGCAAGAGACCGAGGGCACGAGCTGTTCCAGTATAATAAAATATATAAAATAAGAATAGTTATACTAGATATAGATCTTAGATGTGATTATATATGAATATCAATCATTAGTTTGTAGCAATTACTCCTTATTCCAGTATTGTAATAATCCTCGCTCTACAATCATAACCTAGGAAAAACCAGGCCATACAGAGATAGGAACTGAGGGGACATAGTGAGAAGTGATCAGAAGACGAGTGCGAGCCTTCTGTTATGCCCAGACAGGACCACCAGAGGGCTCCTTGGTCTAGCGGTAACGCCAGCCTCTGGGAAGATGCCCGTTGCCAAGCGGACCGTGGTCTCGCGGTAGCGTCAGTGTCAAGGAAAAACACCCGCTACTTAGCAGACCGGGAAAGGGAGTCTCCTTTTCCCTGGGGGGATTTTAGGGAAGACTCTACTCCTCCACCTCTTGTGGAGGGCCTCTCAGGCCCGCCCGCAGTTATCCGGAGGCCTAACCGTCTCCCTGTGATGCTGTGCTTCAGTGGTCATGCTTCATGTTCCATCCTGTACATCTGGCTCTGCCTTCTAGATAGCAGTAGCAAATTAGTGAAAGTACGAAAAGTCTCTGATAAGCAGAAATAATGGCGTAAGCTGTCTCTCTCTCTCCTCTCTGCCTCAGCTGCCAGGCAGGGAAGGGCCCCCTGTCGAGTGGACACGTGACCCACGTGACCTTACCTATCATTGGAGATGGCTCACACTCCTTACCCTGCCCCTTTGTCTTGTGTCCAATAAATATCAGCGCAGCCTGGCATTCGCGGCCACTACTGGTCTCCGTGTCTTGGTGGTAGTGGTCCCCCGGGCCCAGCTGTCTTTTCTTTTATCTCTTTGTCTTGTATCTTTATTTCTACACTCTCTCGTCTCCGCACACGGGGAGAAAACCCACTGACCCTGTGGGGCTGGACCCTACAGTCCACCTGTTTGATTTACACAATAATTTATTCTAAGAAAATCTAGTCTAGTTTTAAATTAGTAAAAAAATTCTGTCTAGTTACGTGTAAAACGAAGTGAATTAGTTCAGATGCAGGTAACCAAGTTTTGCCTGCAGGAATGTGCAGCGGGTGCAGGCAGGGACATCTCTTGATGTGGTTCTGCTCCCCTATTGTGGGTGACTTAACATTCTCTCCACCCACCTGGTAGGCGTGGCCATGTCCTACTAAGTCCTTCTCCGCACCATCCCTACATGCCAGCAGAGGGTGCTGTTGGGCAGGAAAGGTGGGACAGCACCCTCGTGAGCTGCTGTTCTATTTTTCCTTCTGTATTTAGGGTTGACATGTGTCCAAAGGATATGGTGTGTGAAGGTAATGGGGACATTTTGGAATGCCATTTGGAAGAAATGGAAATGCAGAGCCAGGAAGGCGCTCAGAGAGGCCTGAGAGATTTCTAGCAAAAACCTGGTAAACTTTGAGTTGAAGGCTCTCAGAAACATAGCTGCAAGGAGCATCCAGCCTAGGGCTCATGCAGATGTGACTTAAAGAATCGCAGGTGACCACCCTCAGTGGGCTCATGTCCTCACCATGTTTCTCACTGGGCTTCTGGCTGGTTTGCAGGGAAAGTCTATGAGGGGAATTCATTCAAAAAGCCCCACTGTCATTGTCCACAAGGTGCTTGTGGATATGTGCAGATTGTCTGGTCCAGCATTCACTTTATTTTTAATAACAGCTTCATTTAGGTATAGCTCACACCATAACAATTCACCATACAGTGTGTACAATTGAGTGGTTTGGGCATATTCACAGAGTTGCACAGTGATCTCCACCATCTAATTTTAGAATATTTTCATCACCCCAAAAGCAAACACACCAGTTGCTCCCCATCCCCCTTTCTCTTCAATCCCTTGTAACCACGAATCTACTTTCTGTTGCTATGGTTGCCCATCCTGGACATGTCATGTAAATGGGATCATATGACTTGTGGCCTTTTGTGTCTGGCTGCCTTCCCTCAGCAGTTTTCAAGGTTCACCCATGTTGTAGCATGGATCAGAACCTCCCTCTTTCTTATGGCTGCCTAATAGTCCCTTGTCTGGATAGAGCACACTTCATCCGTTCATCAGATGGTGGACATTTGGGATGTTTCTGCTGTTAGCCATTGTGAGTAGTGCTGCTGTGAGCATTCATGTACAAGTTTTAATGTAAATGTATGTTGTTTTTATTTCTTTTAAGGATATATGTAAGAGTGGAATCGCCTGGTCTTACGGTAACTCTATGTTTCTTTTTTTTTTTTAGTCTCACTCTGTCACCCAGGCTGGAGTGCAGTGGCGTGATCTCGGCTCACTGCAACCTCCACCTCCCAGGCTTAAGCAATTCTCCTGCCTCAGCCTCCCAAGTAGCTGGGACTACAGGTGCACAGCACCAGATCCAGCTACTTTTTTGTATTTTTAGTAGAGAAAGGGTTTCACCATGTGCCTAGGCTGGTCTCAAACACCTGGACTCAAGCGATCCTCCAGCCTCGACCTCCCAAAGTGCTGGGATTATGGGCATGAGCCACCGCGCCCGGCCTTTGTTTAATTCTGTAAGGAACTGACAGACTGTCTTTCACAGCGGCTGCAGTGTTCTGTGTTCCCAGCAGGCATGTGGGAGGGTTCTGATTTCTCTACATCCTCCCCAACAGCTGTTCTTATCTGTCTTTTCTGTCTTTTTTATTCTAGCCGTCCCAGTGCAGGTGAAGCGTATATTATTGTGGTTTTAATTTACATTTCCCTTACAACTAATGATGTTGACCATCTTTTCATATGCTTATTGGCCATTTTATATCTTCTTTAAGGGTTTATTCACACGTGAATACGGTTGTCTTTTTATTGTTGAGTTGTGAGAGTTTTTAATGTGTTTTGGAGGCAAATCGCTTATTAGATACAAATTTGCAAACATTCTCCCAATTGTGTAGGTTGTATTCACTTTCTTGATGGTGTTTTATAAAACGTAAAAGTTTCACATTGTGATGAAGTTTAATTGATCTATTTTTTGTTGTTGTTGTTAGTTGTGCTTTTTGTGTGCTAAGAAGCCACCACCTAATCTAAGACTACAAGGACGTTCTCCTGTGTCTCCTCCAAGGGTTTCTGTGGTGCTCCCTCGGGCTCATGGGGGTCCGCGGTTCCTTCTGAGTTTCCTGAGGGCCGGGGCGGCTCAGGAGTGGGGGCGCAGCGCGTCCGCCGCTTTGGTCCCCGCCGGCGCTGCCAGGACAGACGAGCTGGAGGAGGAATATGTATTTAGGGCTCATCGGATCTTCTATTGGGCAAAATCGTTTGCTTGTTCTACTATTTAAGCACAATGTTTGGAGCCCTCGGCTAGGTCAGGGCAAGGACACTGCGAGCCTTGCTTCGCGGCCCTCGCGCGTCTCGGGCTGCTCCGGTGCTCGCCGCCGCCTGCGTGGGCCCTGGGCTTTCGCACCGGGGGAGGCCTCGCCTCCTTGAGCAGCCTGAGTTCAGGTGGGGCGGCCACGCCTGTGCCCGCGGCGCCGGTGCTGAGTCCCGACGCTGTGCGCCCCACTCCCGAGGCTGTGGTTGGGGGGTCGCAGTCGAGCTCTAGGGCCCCCGGCCGCAGAGCCCAGGCGCGGGGAGGGCGGCAGCTCCCAGCTCCTGGTTCCCGGCTCCGCGCCGCAGGCGTGAACGCCCAGCAGGCCCAACAGAAGGCGCCGGCGCCCGGGAGAGGCGCGGCCTTGGTTGCAGGGGCCGGGGCGCGGCGGCCCGGGCTTTGAGAGACGGGCCGCTCTTCCCAGCGCGGTGCCTTCCAGGGAGCCTGCGCCTGCAACACCGCAGCCAGAGCCGAGACTCCGCGCCTTTCAAGGAGGAGGCCGGGTGCAGGCGCCCGGGGCTTGGGGACAGAGGAGGCGCGGGGGGCGGGACCCTGCCGGCCAGTCCCTTACCCGGGGACAGACGGGGAAGGCGGGAGCGCTCGCAGTTCCCTCCTGGAGGGACCACACCGCCGGGAGCCCGAGCAGCCTGGGGTGGCTCGGCTCGGGCCGGCGGAGATCTGGGAGCATTTTCTGGAAGCCTCCACAGGCTTCAGGCGGACAGGAAGGACCCGGCGGGAGGCGTAGCAGGCGGGGTGAGGGGATCTCGGTGGCAGCGGGGACAGCGCGACCCCGAGAACTGAGGAGAACTGAGAAGAAGACGCTCTCGGGCCTCTCAGACCAGCATTGAGGAGCTGAGCCCTGCGGGCCAGGGGCGCAGAGAGGGGCCCGGGCTGTGAGGAGAGAGTCCCGGGCCGTGAGGGAGGGTCCTGGCTGAGGGAGGGTCCTGGCTGAGGGGAGGGTTCCGGGCCGTGAGGGGAGGGTCCCGACTGAGGGGAGGGTCCTGGCTGAGGGGAGGGTCCTGGGCCGTGAGGGGAGGGTCCCGGGCCGTGAGGGGAGGGTTCCGGGCCGTGAGGGAGGGTCCTGGCTGAGGGGAGGGTTCCGGGCCGTGAGGGGAGGGTTCCGGGCCGTGAGGGAGGGTCCCGGGCCGTGAGGGAGGGTCCTGGCTGAGGGGAGGGTTCCGGGCCGTGAGGGGAGGGTTCCGGGCCGTGAGGGAGGGTCCTGGCTGAGGGGAGGGTTCCGGGCCGTGAGAGGAGGGTCCTGGGCCGTGAGAGGAGGGTCCCGGGCCGTGAGGGGAGGGTCCCGACTGAGGGGAGGGTCCTGGCTGAGGGGAGGGTCCCAGGCTGTGAGGGGAGGGTCCCGGTTGAGGGGAGGGTCCCGGACCGTGACGGGAGGGGAAGATCCTAGGCCGTGAAGGGAGGGTCCTGGACTATGAAGGGAGGCTCCTGGGCTGTGAGGGGAGGGTCCCGGGCCGTGAGAGGAGGGTCTTGGGCTGTGAGGGGAGGATCCCAACAGAGGGGAGGGTCCCGGGCCATGAAGGGAGGGTCCCGGGTGAAGAGCAAGCTCATGACCCTCATTTACTGGGAATCCATTGCTCTGGCCCCGTCATGAGTGGGGTTCCCAGACTGGGCCAATCCCTACAGCGTATGTGTGCTCTGGTGTCTGGGGGCAGCACAGACGTTGTTACTGCTCCATCTGGCCTGGGTGAACACCTGGGTCTCTCTGTGGAGTTGGGGCATGCCGCCTGCTCAAGGGTCGCGTTCCTAGTATGCGTGCCAGAAAGGCATGCACCACCAGTGCTAAGCCGCAGAAGCGCTGTCAATCTGTCAGTCCTGTCCCGCCAAACCTGAACTTCTTTTTTTTTTTTTTTTTTTGAGACGGAGTCTCGCTCTGTCGCCCAGGCTGGAGTGCAGTGGCGCGATCTCTGCTCACTGCAAGCTCTGCCTCCCGGGTTGACGCCATTCTTCTGCCTCAGCCTCCCGAGTAGCTGGGACTACAGGCGCCCGCCAACACGCCCGGCTAATTTTTTGTATTTTTAGTAGAGATGGGGTTTCACCGTGTTAGCCAGGATGGTCTTGATCTCCTGACCTCGTGATCCGCCCGCCTCGGCCTCCCAAAGTGCTGGGATTACAGGCGTGAGCCACCGCGCCCGGCCAAACCTGAACTTCTGAAAGAGCCAGGGAATCAGCCTCTTAGGGAAGCCCCTCCACCCTGCTTGCCTGGGCTTTCTCTGCAAACTCTGTGCAGAAGGGAGCAAGGTCTGCCTGATGCCACCACCGTAGGCCCAGTGTTCATGGTGTCCTAATGGAAGCTTTGAAATCACTTTGTGTTAGTCCTGGCTCTTAAGAAAATCGATGCAATGCCAATTAGGCGCTACTATTTTTTTTTTTGTATAAAACATTTGAGGAAGATGGTGCAGGGTGGGCCCTGAAGGGTGTGGGGTCCTGCCTGGAGCTGCTGTTTAGGCTTACTCTTGGTGCTCTGTATACATATCTACCATTGCAGTGTCATACAGAATGTTCCATTGCCTTTTTGATTTTAAAAAGTGTTTATCACACAGGGGAGTTTTAGGGCAGTGCAACTATTCTGCATGATCCTTGACATTATGCGCTTCTCAAGACCCAAAACCGCATAACAGGAAGCATGAACCCTCAAGCAAACAATATGCTTTAGTTAGTAATGATGTATCAAATTGTAATGTATGGGCCACCAATGCAAGAAGTTATAATAACTGTGGAAGGAAGCGGGGCGGAGGGGGAGTATATGAGGACTCCCTGTACTTTCTGCTCAATTTTTCTGTAAAACCCAAAACTGCTCTAAAATATAAAGTCTATTAATGTTTTTTAAAATGCTTATTATATAAAGAAATGATTTTGATTCACTATCTTTGGGATCTTTTTTCATGAGATTTGTTTAAAGTAGTGACTGCTTTGCAGTGATGGCACCATTCTTCTGGGATGTCTTTTTGACCTTGAGCAGCACTTCCTGCCCTACTGAGCAGGAAGACGCAGTGAGTGGGAGACAAGCCTGGATGCTCACATGGCCTCATGCCCTGGTCTGCGAAATGGGATGGCATCTTGCATCATGGCAGTTCTGTCTAGTGGGAGAATGATAAAGTGTGCCTGGCACAGTGTGTACCTTCAGTAAGTGTGGTTGTCAAAAGCAATAATTGGGTTCACACTGACATTCATCACAGATGTACAAAAGTAACATGTAGATGGTGAATTGATGACGAGGGGCCCATGGAGAGATGGATTTATGCCGTGTACTTTATTCTTCTAATTTTCTTATTCTCTTTGGGACTGTCCCTGTGGCTTCCATGTGGCTTCAGACAGGTGAGGAGCTGCTGCGTGTTCAGACCGGAAACCTGAGCTCATCAGCACGCGAGCCCGGGCTCTTCTGGGGTATCATGTTTTGAGAATATTTCTCTTTGAAATTTTAAACTCTCTTCCATTTGTATTTGTTGAAATTCTAGAGCTTTTGATAACTCATGCTAAAATTTTTTAATCACTTTTTGCTTTATCATCTTTTTATTTGAAATGTCAAAATTTGTGTAGGAGGCATCATTTTGCCACCCTGCCAAAGTATTCTGACTAAAACTATCCAAGATCCTCCAAGAAATACATATGACTAAAGATAATGTTTCTCCCTTTCTGATAAAAAAAACTATAGTAACTTTAATCCCTAAATAAATAAAACACATGTGGTTGTGACCCACATGAGATAATCACTAGCTAGATACCTTGTGGTTAACGTATTGCTCTGTTTAATTTTTAAAACCTATATTGAAGTACATGCCTTACTATAGGTAATTAAACATTGTACAAATGGGCTGGAAGTGGGAACTGCAAAGACAAGTCAGGGTTGTATTCCAGAGGGCTCAGAGGGACTTAGAGTTCTGTGTCTGCTGATCCAGCCCCTTTGAGATTTTGCTGTGATGAAAATGGGTGTCACAGATGAGGTTTCCTCAAGGTCATTGTTTTCCTCTTAGGTGGTGAAACTGACACCTAACACTCCTTGTCGTCTTAGGACTTCCTTTTGAATGAATTCAGGTAGAGAACCTGAATAAAGGGTGTATTTAGGACTCGTAGTCAGAAGAGGCACTGTGAGGATGCATATCCCGTGGCTTTACTTTAGAAACTAACCCACAAAAGACTTCATCCCAGGAAGGTGGAACAGACATACTTTTTCTTGCTCTTCCCATGAGTAAAACAAAGAAACCTGGACTCAATGTAGGAAGCACACACAGGACAACTCTGAGGTGGGGAGGAGGAGGCAGAATAGTTACGGGCCTCAGGACCCAGGGAGCAGTGGCAGGGTAGTCAGTTCCCAGGGTTTCTTTTGACTCGTGCGTCCTAAACGCGGGGCTTGTCTACTGTGGTGCGTTTGTGCTGCTATAACAAAACATCACAGACTGGGTAATTTATTAAAACTAGAAATTTATTTCCTCATGGTTCCCAAGGCTGGGAAGTCCAAGATCAAGGAGCTGGCATCACAGGGTGAAAGGCGGGAGGGCCAGTGAAGCCTCTGTTAGGGAGGAGCCCTTGGCCTAACCACCTACCAAAGACCCCTTCTGTTCACGGCATTGGCTATTAGGTTTCAACGTGTGATTTTTGAGGGGACACATACAAACCATAGCATTCCACCCCCAGCTCCCCAAAATGCATGTTCTTTTCACATGCAAAATACATTTATTCCATCCCAATACCCCAAAAGTCTTAGCTCATTCCAACACCAACTCAAAAATCTAAATTCCAGAGTCTCCTCTAAATAAGGTGTGAGTGAGACTCAAGGCACGATTCATCTGAGGCAAGTTCCTCTCCAGCCGTGGGCCTGTGAAATCGCACAAGTTCTGTGCTTCCACAGTGGTGGGACAGGCATAGGACAGACATTTCCCTTCCAAAAGGAAAAATAGGCAAGAGGGAGTAACAGGCCCCAAGTAAGTCCAAAACTCAACAAGCAAACAACATTAAATCTTAAGGCTGCAGAGTCATCTTTGACTCCATGCCTCACCTTCTGGACATCTGGGGTGGGACTGGGCACCCCAGGTCTCAGGCAGCCCTGTCCCCATGCGTTGCTGGGCTCAGTTCACCTCAGCAGTTCTCCCAGGCTGGGGCTACACACTGGTGGCTTGGTAGGTCTGGAGTCTCAGGGGTGGCCCTACCTCCACAGCTACACTAGGCATTGCCCTGGTGGAGACTCTCTGTGGTGGTTGTGTCCCTGCAACAGGTCTTTGCCTGGGCACCCAGGCTATCCACAGCATACTTTGAAATCTGGGTGGAGGAGAAAGCCATGCCCCCACAGCTCTTGCACTCTGTGTGCCTGCAGAATTAGCACCACGTGGACTCTGCCAAGGATGACTGCTTGCATCCTCTGGACACCTGAGCCATAGCTGTGTGACCAAGGAGTGCTGTGCTAGAATGTGGAGAATAGAGACCTCAGATGGCTGTGGGCAGTGAGGTTGCATGGGTGTCCTGGGCTTCTCTCCCTAAACTAAGACTGTGCTGTGATGGGCATGGCAACCCTGAAGATCTCCGAAATGCCCTTGGGGCCATTATTCCATAATCTTTATGAATAACACCAGGCTTCCTTCAATCCATGCTAATCTCCTTATGAAACTAGGCCACACTGTCAGTTTTCTTCCCTAAATACTCTTTGTTCTTTACATGGCCAAGCTGAGAATTTTCAAATCTTTATATTCTGCTTCCCTTTTAATTATAAATTTTGTCCTTAAATAATTTTCTATTCTCAAATTTTACTATAAGCAGTTAAGGAAAACTATTCTGAACACTTTGCTGCTTAGAGATTTCTTCTGCCAAGTTATCTTAGTTCATCACTCTTAAGCTCTGCCTTCCACAAAGTCCTAGGACATGGACACAGTTCAGTCAAGTTTTTTGCCACTTTGTAACAAAGAAAATGAAAATACAGCATATCAAAATTTATGGAACACATCTAAAGCAGTACTGAGAGGGGAATTTTTAGCACTAAAATGAATGCAATAGAAAATAGGAAAAGGCTCAAATCAATCTCAGCTTCTACCTCAAGAACTTCGTGTCTACCTCTCTAGAAAATGAAGAGCAAAATAAACCCAAAGAAAAAGCAGAAGGAAGGAAATAACTGAAATCAATGAAATAAAACACAGAAAAGTGGCTGGGCATGGTGGCTCATGCCTGTAATCTCAGCACTTTGGGAGGCCAAGGTGGATGGATCACCTGAGGCCAGGAGTTCGAGACCAGCCTGACCAATATGGTGAAACCCCGTCTCTACTAAAAATACAAAAATTAGCCAGGCATGGTGGCATGCACCTGTAGTCCCAGCTACTCATGAGGCACAGGAGAATTGCCTGAACCTGGGAAGCGGAGGTTGCACTGAGCCGAGATTGTGCTACTGCACTCCCACCTGGGTGAAAGAGCAAGACTCCCCAGTGGTATCACTACAGACTCTGCAGACATCAAAAGGATAATAAGGGGAAAAACTGCAAATAACTGTATACACATTAATTTGACAACTTAGACAAATGGGACTACTTTCTTAAAAAGCACAAACTACCACAACTCACCCAGCAGGAAGCAGATCATTGAATAGCCCTATAGCTATCAAATACATTGAATTCATAATTTCAAAAAAGAAATATTCAGGCCTAGATGGTTTTTCTAAAGAATTCTACCAAACATTTAAAAAACTAGCACCAATTCTACACAATCTTTTCTGAAAAATAGAGGAGGAGGCAATACTTCTCAGTCATCTCATGAAGCCAGTATTACATTGATACCAAAACCAGACAAAAACAAGAAAGAAAGCTAGTGACCAGTATCCCTCATGAATATAACACAAAAGCCCATAACAAAATATTGGTAAATATATTAAGCAATAGATAAAGAGAATTATCCACCATGACCAAGTTTGGGTTTATACCAAGGATGCAAAGCTGGATCAATATTTGAAAATTAATCAATGTAATCTACCATATTAATAGACTAATGGAGAAAAGTCATATAATCATGTCAACCAGTGCAGAAAAAGTATTTGACAAAATTTAACACACATTCATGATTAAAAAAAAAAAAAAAACTCTGGGACAGATAGGAGTAGAGGGGGGGACCATCTTACTTATTAATGACTACCTACAAAAAATACCAACAACTAACATGACACTAAATAGTGAAAACTGTATACTTTCTCCATAATATCAGGTACAAGGTAAGGTTGTCTGCCTTCATCGCTTTTATTCAACATTGTACTGGAAGTTCTAGCTAGTGCAATAAATCAAGAAAAAGAAACAAAAGGCATATGGATTGGAATGAAATAATTAAAACAGTCTCTGGTTACAGATGACATGATCATCTGATTATAAAATCCCAAGGATTCCACACACACACAAAAAAACTCCTAAAGCTAGCAAGTTCAAAAAGGTTGCAAGATACAAGATAAACATAGAAAAGTCAATTGTCTTTCTTTGTATAGCATAAATACCAAAATTATGTGCACCAAAATTAAAAATACAATACCACTTAAAATTACCAAAAAAAACCACTTAAGTGTAAATTCACCCAAATATGTACAAGACTTTTGTTCTGGAAACTGCATTATGCTGATGAGAGAAATCAAGGGAGATCTAAATGCATGGAGAGGCATACCATGTTCAAGGATTGGAAGACACAATATAGTAAAGATGTCAGTTTTCCTCAAACAGATGAACAGAATTCTTATCAAAATCCCAACAGGATTTTCTTTGTAGGTATAGTCAAGATTATCCTAAAATTTGTATGGAAAGTCAGAGGAGCTAGAATACCTAAATCAATCTTGAAAAAGAAGAATAAGGTGAGAGGAATCATTCTCCCCAATACTAGGACTTATTATTGCCACAGTGATCAGGGCAGTGTGGTCCTGGGCAGACTGACAGATAATAGAACAGAACAGAGAACTCAAAAACAGACCCACACAAATACGCCCAACTGATTTTTGACAGAGATGCAAAATCAATTCAGCGGAAGAAAGATAGTCTTTTCAACAAATAGTGCTGAAGTAATTGGACGTCCACAGGGAGACAAAAGAACCATGAGCTAAGTTTTACACCTTATATTAGAATGATAAGTTCTAACAATGAATTACAAATTTAAACATGAAATATAAAACTATAAAAGTTTTAGGAAAAAAATATAGTAGACAACACTTAGGACCTAAAGCTGAGCAAAGAGATCTTAGACTTGATGCCAAAAGCATGATCCATAAAAGGAAAAAATGATAGATTAGACCTTACCAACATTGAAAACTTATGCTCTGTGAAAGAACCTGTGAAGTGGATGAAAAGACAAGCTACCAACTGAAGAAAATATGTGCAAACCACATAGCTGATAAAGGATTAAGAAATCTCAAAGCTCACCAGTACAAAAATAAACAATTCGCTTAGAAAATGGGCAACAGACATAGAGACATTCCACCAAAGATGCCACAGTGATGGCAGAAGAGCACACGGAAAGGTGTCAGTCAATAGCAGCCAGTGGAGAAGTGCAAGACCTGGGTACCACTGCACACCCTCAGGAGAGCTAAGATAAAAGATAGTCCCAACTTTGAATGCTGGCAAGGATGTGGATAAACTGGGTTACTCATAAGTTGCTGGTGGAAATGTAAAATAGTATAGCCACTTTGGAAAACAATTTAGCAGTTTCTTTTAAAACAAAATATGCAACTCTCATATGACCCAGCAATTGCACTCCTGGGAATTTATCCCAGAGAAATCAAAATTTATGTGCACATAAATACAGGCATATGAATGTTTATATTCATTTATTTGTCGTAGTCAAAAACTGGAAAGAACCCCAATGTCTTTCGGTGGGTGAAACGTTAAATTGTACGTCCGCACCATGAACTGTTGATACCTGTGACAACCTGGATGAACTCTCCAGAGAATTATGCTGAGTGAAAAAAGCCAATTCCAAAAGGTTACTGTATGATTCCATTTACATAACATTCTTGAAATGGCAAAAGTGTAGCTGTGGAGAATAGTTCAGTGGTTGTGGGGGGTCCACGAGGGGTGATCTGGGAGGAACGTGGGTGTGTCCAGGAGGGGTCACAAGAGGGTCCTATGGGTGGAGACAGCCCGGGTCTGGCTGCATCAATGTCAGTATGCTGACTGCAGTCGTGTGCTATAGTTTGGCAGGATGCTACCCCTGGAGGAAAATGGTACGCAAGATCTCTGTTTACTGTTTCTCACAACTGCATGTGAACCTACAGTTATCTAAAACAAGAAAAATCAATTCACACCTATTCACTCTCTGTCAACAAACCCACATATACGTACCGCATTACAAGGGCTTTACCAATATGTAGAATCGTGTGAAGTGGAAAGAGGAAAAAGGGCTTTCCTTGTAGGGAACTATGACCTTGACTGACTTAAAATCAATATTTGCTTCAGATTTGCAGGTCCAGATCTAAAAGTTTAAATAGATGTCAAGGTAGGTTAATTCAATTTCAGTGACCTTGGTGTTGAGCCTTTGAAACACTGCCTCCCAGTTAAGGCTTGAATAAATAACAGTTCTAAGGTTGAATCAGGTGTGTTTAAATATTCAGAGCCAGGCAGAGGGAGGTGGAAGGCAACAGACTACACTGTGCTTCAGGCTCCCTCCTGCTCTCTGTGAGTCTGGACTGAAGCCTCCTCTGGTTCAGGTTCAGAGACCTTGCAGCCCCACCTCTCCCTCCAGCCAGGTGGGTGTGGGTGGCCCAGGGATGCTTCAAGTGGCAGGTTTGTTTTCTGGGGATGCCAATGTGATCGTGAACTTGCTGCATCATGATTTCCTGCCAGCCACCTCCTTCTAAAGGAGAGGTGAGGAGGAATCTCCGTTTTCTTCAAATGTTTGGGTCTCCCACAGACCAGTCACCGGATCCTCTTGGCAAAATGAGGACCCCAAGTGTTTAGAATCTGAATAACTTTGCCTTCCTTCTCCTTATCTTTTCAATAGTTTGTGGATTGTTTGGGGCATATCTGGTAGGGAGAATCTGAAAGTTGAAAATAAGCAATAAAACGAAGGGTAAATGCATTACTATTAGTAAATTTCTAAACAGGGCAATGAACGCCAGCTAACTAGAAATTGGCATGTCCCCAGCATTTACTGTTTGGGACTGGAGTCATGTGGAGCAGGAACGTAGCATCAGTTGCGTCAGCACTCAGGCGCCACTGTGCTGGAGCTCCCAAAACCTAGCGTTTTGTGGTCCCAGGGTGTCCATTGTTCCAGCTTCCTCTCCATCAAAATGTCAGAGCCACTGGCCAGAGAGAACACAGGGCGCCCCGTGTGATCAGCCACAAAGCAGGCGACACTAAATGCCCATTTTTGGAATGGATTGTTTATACAGGGGGCAGTTGGTTCTCAGAAGGTCTAAATGGGATGGGCCCGAGGGCTGCTGCTTCTAGGTGATCCTCTGTCCTGTGGCCTGGACTTGGGCCCCACTCCTCCTAGAGAGAGTGAAATGGCCTCTGTTTACTTCAAGAGTTAAATAAATACAGGCCTTCCTTGCTTGGAGCCCTGTTTTGGAATCAGTATTTACTTGGTGTGTTCTTGGTGAACTGGAAGGTACGTTTCCAGGTCTGCTTTTCTGTAGGAATGTGGGGAAGCGCTGGCCATCTGACAACTGTGTCAGCCTTGGCGTCCTCCTCCTCCAGCCCCCATGGACAAAGGGTGGGTGGGGTTGCCTGGCCTCCTTCTCACTGAAGGAGCTCCCAGGGAACATGGCCCAGACAACAGCACAGCTGTGGGGAGGGGCTCCTCGGTGAGAGGTGGTCACTGGTGCTGAATTGATATGGTGTCCGCTCCCCTCTCAAAAACAAGCTAACAGGTATGCACGGAGCCACAGATCTGCCAAGGGTGTTGGGAGCTCGAAGACACAGTGCCTGCTTTGTTCCATGTAATTTACCTCTGCAGAGGCAGGAACAAAGGTCAGGCAGAAAGCAGGGGTGGGAAAGATCCTGCCTGCAGACTTCACCTGTGGCCGGTGGTTCTAGGGGCCTGGGCAGGAGACCAGCTCAGTCTATGTTGTGTCTGCCCCCTGGCTGACCTGCGTTCCCAACCACCTGAGGCCAGGCCTGCCTTGGTCCTGCATCAGAGCCCTCCCTGCCCAGGGGAAGCACTGACCGAGGGCTGAGCCTGACCCCAGCCAGACCCCAGCCTGACAGGAGCGTTCAGCCACCTGGTAGGGGCTGGGTCAGATGGCAAAGGCAGGGAGGACGAGGAGGCTGCCAGGGCCCCGCCCGTGGGCACTCACTGCCCCATCTCTCCTCCCCCTGCATGTTTCCAGGCCGCATATGAGTGTCTAGGTTGGGAAAAGCGTCTCTGTGTGGCCAACAGAACTGTCTGCTCTGAGAACGCTGTGGCATGCTGGGCTTGGCTTGTGCGCCACTGCCCTCGGAATGTCATTTTATTATTGATCTTGTGCCTGATGTTGCGAAGTGAGGTGAGGCCATTGTGAATGTGCACTCACCCTGGGACTTGCTATGCACTTGTCTTGTCACCCGAGGACAGGGGAGATGGCCTGGAGCCTGGGGCCTGCTCTGTCTCCCTGGAACTCCTGTTTCCAGGCCTCACACAAAGCCACATCGGAAGAGAAAGCGTGCCCAGCTCTGCCCACCAAGCACTGTCCTGGGCTTTCTCAGCTGAGCCATTTCACCTGTCCACACCCCTCCTCCCTGCTCCAGGACACCTCCTGGGGCTGGAAAGTGGCCGAGGCAACCACCCTTTCCTGAAACCCCAAGGAGGCAGCACCCCCGGCTCCTGCCAGCTGCATCCTGACGTGCTGTTGATGCCCTGCTTCTCATTGCGATGTGGAGGACCTGCGGTCATTTTCACTCCCTCCTCATTTAACTTCATTATCTCTTGGACTTAGTGTCCAAGAGTGACAGGGTCCACAGGGTGAAACCAGAGGAGGGTTTGCCTGGAATGACTGCTTTGCTTGGAGCGAGCCTCCCTCTGTGGCATAGCCCTCAGTGGGCTCTTCCCACCGGGCTCTCACTGGCTCCCGAGGGGGCATGGGTGGCCTCAGGGTGTTTTCAGCCCCAGGGGCTCTAACCTGCCCTATGGTGGAGAACAGCTGCTCCAGGACCCCTGGGGTGCTTTTTGCACTCTTTATGGAGCTTGGCACGTTGCTGTGTAAATAGCAGGTGCTCCTAGTTGCTGCTTTGCTGTGAAAAGAGAAAAGCAATCCTGAATATTTAGAGGTATGTGTGCTACACCTTCCTGCTGTCATCTGTGGGGCAAGTCCAGCATCTGGGGGGCCTGTGGGAGCCATGGGAACTCATGCTGTTTAAGGCGAGTTGGCCACGATGGCTGTGGCTGCAGGGTCCCAGCTATAGTGGAATCCAGCAGCCACAGTTTGATGTAGATGCTGCGCCGTTGGTGACATGGATGCTTGCATGCATCAGACCTCCAGAGCTCTGCTGAGTGACGGGCAACATGGCCGGGACCCTGGTCCCAGGCGTAGCCTCTCAGGGGACTCAGGGACCTGAGGGAAAGCTGTCTGAGGCAGCAGGAGAGGAGTGAGGGGCTTTGTGAGGTGGGGACCCCATCCCATTGCTCAGTGCTGGGTCCCCAGCATGAAGTGTCTGACACAAAGGAGGCCTCACATGTCCTAAACCTGCATCAGAGCATGATGAGTGGAGCCCAGCCCTCCGTCCTAGGTCCTTTAGGCAGTAGCCAGAGGCTCCCAGCAGCCCCTCAGGAAGCTACCAGCAAACGGAGACACGGGAGCCGCACCCGATGGGTCTGATTGGGTGTGTCTATTTCCATGACCCATTTTTGCGTTCAGGTTCTGATTCTGTGAACGTTGTGATGTTGGCTGATATTTATTTATTGCTCACCACATGCCAGGTTACTGTTCAAATCAATTATATGCATTTAATCCTCAAAATAACCCACAAGGTGGGGACTTTGTGACCCCATTTTACAGATGGGGCTACTGAGGCAGAGAGATTGAGTAACTCCCTCAAGGTCACCCCTGATAACTAGGATTGGAACCCAGGCAGGTGACTCTGGGACCCAAACTCTGAACCCCTTTGCCATAAGGCAGACTGCGCTGGAGGCTGTTTCCATTCCCCAAAAGAGCCCCTGCACTCAGCATTTTGCGAGCTTTGAATGTGGAAGCTAAGATAGAGGGCTTGTCTGCTGTCGGAGAGTGGCCACCTACACACATCTTGAATGTGGGTACCTTTAAAATACAGATATGCAGGAGATCCCCAGAAACGCTGGAGAATAAACGTCAGCTCAGGTTGCCAGCGTTTAGACGTTGCATTTAGTCCCGGAGGACGGATGCCGCAGCCAGGGACCAGAGGCATTCTTCCCTCTGATTTTTCATTTGGTGTCTTTTCAGGATTTGAAATGTAGAAATCAAGTCTGGATGTCAGAGTATTGATTTAGTTTTCTTTTTTCCCAGGAGGCATGATTAACAAAGAGCCAAAATGGCAAACTGTGTGGAGGCCGTGGTGT
Source organism: Pongo abelii (assembly GCF_028885655.2). Taxonomy (NCBI): domain Eukaryota; kingdom Metazoa; phylum Chordata; class Mammalia; order Primates; family Hominidae; genus Pongo; species Pongo abelii. Next base: position 119,222,974 of record NC_071999.2, read on the forward strand.
GGGCTGTGCCTCGAGAGCCGTGCTTGTAGGGCTGGCCTGGGAGGGCATCTCTGGTCCGCGGAGGCCGGTCTGTGCTGCAAAGCCTGGGCGCAGGCACGGGGATGACAGGAGGGTCCTGGACTCAAGGGAGCAGCTAAATTTCAATGCAGCAGCTTCTTTTTGCCAGAGATCCAGGTTAAAAAAAGAAAATGTTTCACCTTTTAAAAAATATCATACTTAAGACCTGCATTTGTTCTATACCCAGATCATCTTTTTAGAGCCAAAACATCAAGAAATATGGCCTGAAAAAGGCTCATGAAAATACTATTCCGAGAATTAAGTGGTAATGACATTCTGAAACCTCACTGTTTAAAGAGATCCACTGCTAGTATAACAGGACCCCTGATATATTTATACATTTATAAATTTATAAAATTCATTGTTAAAATCGAGTAACGTTTGCAAGCGTCTGGCCCACGGATCATGAGGAGCCAGAGTTTTCAGAGGACGCTGGAGGACAGTGCACAGCTCCCTGCCAGCGGCTGCGGCTCTCAGGCTGCTGGGACAGTGGCCGGATGCAGACCTGTGTGGTGCAGCATCTGCTGCTGCTGCAGCGAGAGTGGCCACATAGGTGACGCCCTGCTAGGCGCATCCAGATCCAGCCTCGAGGTTGTCCACTTTGAGGCCAGGTCTCCTGGGAATCCAGGCCTGCTGTATCTACAATCTCACACTCCTTAAACTCTCCTGACCAGGACACACGATGAGGTTTTCCTACCAAACTCTACGTACATTTCGTATGACATCTCTGGATTTCATCAGCTCCAAGTAGACCAAGCCTGTGTCCTTACAGCCAGGAAGGCGTTCGATACCCAGATCTGGGCACATTCTGCCCGTTGGTGCATGTTTTAGAAGCATGTGTGTGTTCCTGGCCCCCTCACGGCTGCTGAGGAACAGTGGCTACTGCGTGTCGTTCTTGTGATGGCTTTGTGATTTTGTGTGCAGAGCCTTATTTACAGGCCGCCCCCAAGAGCAAAGGATAATGGTGCATTATCTATTAACGTGACCCTGGAGAGCTCTAATTGAACTGCACAAATGGAAGAATCCTTCCCCACCAGCCCCTGCTGCTCACAGACAGTACGCTCAGCTCAGCAGGGGCTGCTCTTGCAAATGCCATCGCAGCACAGGCGGTCAATGCTTGGCATTTTCCGGGGCCCCTGGTTTCCTTTTAGAGGACTCAGTATTTTCAGAAATGGAGTTCGCATGTGTGCTCATCAGTCAGCAGCAGTCAGCTGTGATGTCTCCAAACTGTAGAGGCTTTGGACTTTTTGGCCCACTTTCTTCATAGAACGATGGAGATTTAGGATCTTACTGCCCTAGTTTAATCTTGTTTTGCAGATAAGAGGCTGAGGCCCCGGGGTCCTGAGCCACGTGAGCTGGGCTTCCACCCTGGGCTGCAGGCCGCACTTCCTCGCCAGATAGTCACCAGATAGACGTGGCCAGTCGTGCTGTTTCAAGGTCTTATTCCAGTCAAGTTTTTGTTTTATGGATTTTTTTGTTCATGAAGTACAATATGGTTCATGTATTACGTACATTTCTGTGTGTGTGTTTTTATTACAATATCTCATTTTCATGGGTTTTTATAACTTAAGTTACCTCTAACCTGTGACCCTTGTAGTCTCTTCTTCCACCTTGTGTATCCTAATGTGGGAATTCTGCTTTGGTGGATGACTTTTGTGAAGTTAATTAATATACATTTCATTTAGAATAATGCTTTGAGCAACTCAAAGAAAGGGAATTGAATTTTATCGCTTAGTTTTTATTTTATACTTAAAGAGCTCTATTTGACTTATTCAGATATTTGCCATCAGTGTTGCATATACACAAAGGGAAGCTAAGCAAAATAACTTGGTTAGATTTTCCTAAAATTTCTTCATTCAGCATCCAACTCTTCTGACTCCCTTACCTGGGACGTTCCCCAGCCGTCGCCGTCAGTCTTCCTCAGATGCCAGTTTGTTGAGGTGTTTCTCTTTCCCTGATGCCTCATGTGCCAACAAATAAAGACTTTCAGCTCTTCCTGGGCTCTCGAGACCAGGCCTGCCGCATTCTCAGAGAAGCAGAACCTTAGGAGATGCGTGGACGTGCGTGGTTCGTCTGTGCGCCCCGTGTCATGGGCTGGCTGATGCAATTGTGCGGCTGGCATGTCTGACCTCAGTAGTGCAGACATAGGCTGGAGACCCAGGCAGGATTTCCATGTGACAGTCTTCAGGCAGGTGTCCACTTCTCCGGGGGACCCTGTTCTATTCTCTTAAGGCCATGCAGGGATGGAATGAGGCCCAGCCCACTGTGGAGGGGCACATGCGCCACAGCTGACAGCAGGTGTTAATCAGCCACATCCACACGACACCCACACAGCCACTGACGAGGGTCGGACTGGGTGGCTGGGGCTGGGGCCTCAGCAGGCTGACCCCTGACCCACCCGAGACAAGGCTCCATCCTGACTCACCTTCCTCATTTCCCTGAAATGCATCATTCCTTCCTGGCCACCTGCCCGGCACACACCCAGGCTGACCACACGGACCATTTTCTGTCTTCTAGGGTTTGTTACTTCCCGTGCCTTCATTACCCCTGGGGCCTCTCCTCATGCGGCAACTCAGGCCTGGAATGCCCCCAACCCCGCTCGTGTGGGATACGTGTGCCAGGCACCTCCTGGTGGGATTCCAGGTTCTGCCTTGGGGCTAAGAGCACCTGGAGGCTCAAGGTGACTTCTTTGAGACCCTCCCGCACAGGGTCTGGATGGATCATGGGAGAGCCATGAATACAGAAGCTGCTGTGGAAGCAAATCCTGGGCGGGAGGACGGCTGCACCTCCACCCAGAGAGCACCGTGGTCCTGCAGGAAAAGCAGAGGTCTCCTGTGGCCGCTATGCCTCTTCCAGAAACTTCCTTACGCACAGAATGAGTGTTGCATCCCAAATGCCTGGTGGTGGTATTGTGGATAGATGTTAACCTAGAGGTTTTTATCTGAAAAGTTCCAGTTTAATTTTTAAAGTCTTGTTTTTACCAATTCTGCTTGTTCAAGACATACCGTATGCTTTTTTCCTCTAGTTTTTCTTTTAGAAAGAATTTAATGAATTGTGCTGGGATCACCCTCATAACGTTCTCCCTCACCACCCCCCATCCTCCAGGTCTCTCCACTCTGGCCCCAGCAGTTGGCGTGTCAGTTATATTTATATTATACATCCTGCCATCTGGGGCTCTCATCGAGAATTTCTCGGACATGGTGTGACATCAGTGGGTCCTTTGTTTCAGAACAAGCGTGTTCTCCTTACTCTCTGGCACGGTCTCGGTGTTTAGGGGTTTCCTCTCTCTGGGAAGCTGTTCCTTCTCGAGAACACAGTGTGCTTTGTTCCTGCAGTGAGGGAGGTGGGTCATCCTGGGGGGAGAACTGCTGGCAGCTCACAGAACAATAGGACAGGAGGATACTGTCCACGGCTGTCTAGGTCTGAGCTGTTCAAAGGTATTCTCCGCGTTTCCATGCGTTTGACTTCTAGGTTAGATTTTCTCCCTATTAGAGGGAATATCTCATTCCCCTAGCATCGACAGAAGGGAATATCTGTTGGCAAGAGGGATGTCAAAACCCAAAAGTGAATTATTGGTAGCAACCCATGTGCAGCACACACCCACGACAACCAAGCTGCACAGTGGCCTGGCATGGTGTGTCCACAGCAGCAACGCACAGGTGCTGGAAACCGAATTTAGAATATTTGGAGCGCACACAGGCTCACGAGGCTTTCTGAATGGTCGTGCATGTCTCCATCATGGAAGATGCAGAGTGGACACGCCGTGGCCTGTTCTGTCTGTGACGGCAGCACCCCTCCTGCAGGTGTGGGGAAAGCCCTCTCTCTGTTCTCACGCGTCGGGCTGTGGCAGAGGTGTCTGTGTCACCGAGGTCCCTCGGTAACTTCAGGGCAGAGGCCTTCTGTCCCGGACGCCTGCCCTCAGGGGCTTTGTCTTAGTCTGTTTTCTGCTGCTATAACAGAGTATCACAGATTGGGTAATTTACACACAATGGAAGTTTATTTGGCTCGTGGTCCTGGAGGCTTGGAAGCCCAAGACTGAGGGGCTGCATCTGGTGAGGGCCCCTGAGCTGCGTCTTCCCAAGCGATGGCATCACCTGGCGAGAGAGCGGAGAGACCGAGAGGGGGCCGAGCGCGCTCTCATAACTAAAACAGCGCTCATCCAGTCACGAGGGCAGGGTCCTCAGACCTGGTCACCTCTTCTTAGGCCCCACGTCCCAGCACGGCGGCACTGGGGGTGAGGTTTCCCACACACAACCTTTGGGGGACACATTAAACCCCAGCAGACTGCCTTGTCCCCTGCTCATTTTGGTTGTTGCATTGAAACGTGGGTGTGATGGATGCTGGAGTTTCTCTCTGAGGGGGCGGGATAGGCTGTCATTCTGGGGAAGGGGGGCTTTGGGGTTTCAGTGTCCAGGACTGTGTCAGTTTCCTATTGCAGTTGACAGATCACCGCAAACAGTAGCTAACCACACACATTCATGGTCTATAGCTCTGGAGGCCAGAAGTTCTAACACCAAGGTGTGAGCAGGGCTAGTCCCTTCTGGAGGCTCCAGGAAGAATCCTTTCCTTGCCCTGTCCAGCCCCAGGTGCTGCCTGCATTCCTGGGCTCATTCCTGGGCGCACCACCCAGACCCCTGCATCCATCCTCACATCTCCTCCCTGCCTGAGCCTCCCGCTGCCCTGCTGGAAGGACCCTGGGATGACCCTGAATCTCCTGGATAGTCTAAGATGACCTCCCCAGGTCAAGATCACTGACTTGATCCTATCTGCAAGGCCCTTTTGCCACATAAGGTGACATTTACAGGCGCCAAGGATCAGGTCGTGAACATCTTGGGGGTCATAACTTGGCCGACCGTAATGGCTCTCTGTGGTGCGTGGGGCCCGGGTTCCACTGTAAGTGACTGCAGGCCGTGCCACAGCTCAGGTGGGTACCCCTGAGGGGCCTCCAGTGTTTGGGCTGCAGTGACCAGGCATCGAAACACACACTTCCAGGGATGTTGGGGTCCTCCCTGCCCCTGCTCTTCCCATGCATTCCTACCAAGGGGAGTCTGCTATGCCTCTACGTTGCACCTGTTCTCCACGTGTGTCCATGTGAGCACACAGCAGAGCCCTGAAGACTTCTGAAGATGCAGGCTGCTAAGCCTTCTGCATATACCATGTCTTAAAATAATACAAAATGTGATGAAGTGACTCTGCTATTATTTTATTGTCATTATAATAAAATACACCTAGGCACTAATTTGAAAGTATCGAGTGATCTTTGCAGGTATTCACTGCTCTGTACTTGGACAAGCATTTGCCTTCCCACAAGCTGTCTTCTGCCTCAGGGTTCAGTTGGCCCTGCGAGGAGATGCCTGGTTCCCCAGTGGCCTGGGCAATCGTGCAGCAGGGGTGGGGGACAGGGCCTCAAGTCTTCCTTTAAAATCTGAGGAGCTCTGGTTCCTCCTCAGGGAACATGGTCAGGCCTGGTGGGACTGGCCCTGCCGTTCCCTTCCTGCTGCTGTGGGCTTGGTGTGGGGTCCCAGGCCCAGGCCAGAGCCCACCCCTCTCAAGGCCCTTCCTGCCATGGCCTGGCTGGGACCTGCGGCCCTCCTTCCCATGTCTGTGGCCACACACACAGCTGGGCTGTTAAGGGCATCTCCAATGCTACTTCCCGGGAGCTGCGGTCACCCTCAGTGAGCCCCTGTGTCCTCCTAGTTCAGGTCCTTCCAGAAGGTGCCTCCTGTGACACTGAGTCCTCGCCCCAGCCCAGGAGAGGCCACTGATGGATGGCCTGCTGGGGTACGGAATCAGAGGGGCCTCCTGCCTTGCTGCGACCACGAGAGGCCACTCATTCACCCTCACTCCCGCCCTCCCGCTCTGCTCCTCACTCACCTACCTCCTCCAGTTTCTGCCTGCGCCAGCTTCTCCGTTGCACAGCAAGGGGACATGCACACACACATGCACACACAAACACGCTCACACACGGGCTCACACCCAGGCGTGCACACACACGCATGGACACGCACACACAAGCACACACACACTTTCATGCAGACATGCTCACACCTGTGCATGCACAGATGCACACACACGCACGCACAAACATGCTAACACACATACACACACGTGCACACAGTCACACTTACACATGCACACATGCATGCAGACATGCTCACACCTGTAGGCACAGACGCTCACACACATGCATACACACACACTCAGGCACATGCACATACACATACACATGTGCACACACACATACAAACACACATGTGGACTTACCGTCTAGTGAGGCGGTGCTTTCTCCTCCAAGGCCTGCATGTGCTGGTGGGTTGCGGTCCCTGCGTGGTGTCGGCTGGGCTTGCCATGCTGTGAGGAGCCAGCCATGGGGGTGTGCCTCACTTCTAGCTGACCCAGTTGGTGGCCACATCCCTGGTGCCCAGGCCTGGTCCCTGGCCAGTGCAGCCTTCACACCTGACAGCATGGACAGACCCTTCTTGCCCAGACTGCAGCAATCAGGCACTCCCTCTCCTTCAGCTCAGGGCTGCTGGGCAAAGCACAGGCCTAACTCCGGAGCAAAATCCCTGAAGGCCCCAGCTCCCGAGCCGTTCTCCCAGGACCTCCCCCCAGGCTCTGGGAGGGAAGGCCCCAACCCCTACCCAGAGAGGGTATGAGGAAGGAGCCCCCCGTGTGCACCAGCTCTGCCCCTTTCTCCAGGGTACAGGTGGAAGGGGAGCCCCCCAGGCAGCCGATGCCCTCAACACACAGTAGTTTGCTGAACCCAGAATCCAGGCATCTTTGCCTTCATTTTGGCTCTTCCAAGAAAAATCCCGTTGGTACCCACTGCTCACCAAGCATCTGGCCTGTTCTGGCGCGGGATATGCTTCCCCTCTCTGAGCAGCTAAAAGATGTTTGAAGGGGTGGGGCCCGTGGGTGAGAACCTGTCTGGACCTGGAGCTCTGGGAGGTGGACGAAGGGGTTCTGGAATATTCCAGGCTGGTGCCAGATCTGTCATGGCAGCCTTCTCTCATGCCTGGCTCAGCTCTGCCCTGGGCACAGACATCCCCTCTGAAAGTGCCCGTGGCTCCCACCCACCTCCACCGCTCTCAGCAGGGAATGCCACTGTCTCTTCACGTCCTCCTCCCAACCTGGGGCCCAGGCACGTCTTGTGGAATCTAAAGTTGCTTTTGAAGGAATTCTTTCTCCATGGAGCAGATTCCTTCTCCTCCTCCGGCAGGGTCTGAGCGTGCTCCTCCTGGCCAGGATTCTGGGGCCTGGCATCAGAGCGGGTCGAGGGTCACTGAGCCTCCGCAACTCCTCAGAGTGCTCTCTTTGCTCAGGACTCCACAGTAGGGCATGGCTAGGAGGGAATGACTTGTGTGGGGACCGGGATAGGCACCAGGTGGAACCTCAGGTCTGTCAGCAAGGGCCCTCAGGGGGTCCCCAGGGCCACTCACCTCCCTGCACCTTTGTCTCCAGCCAGTCCCACGTGTGGCTGCTCTGTAGCCTGTCTTGGTCCCTTTCCTCTGTTGTGGGTAGAATTGCGTCCCCTGAAAAGATGTGTTGAGTTCTGACCCCCAGGGCCCGTGGGTGTGGCCTCATGTGGAGGTGGGGTCGCTGCCTCTGCAGATGGATGAGCTCAGATGGAGTCACCCTGGAGCAGGAACCATAATCCAACCACCGTTGTCCATGGAAGATGGGGAGAGATACAGGGAGACAGGCTCGCAGCTGGGTGGGGCCACAGCCAAGGGTGCTGGCCCCCCAGAAGCTGGCAGAGGCAGGGCAGCTCCTCCACTGGCTTCAGTGTGCACGGCCACGCCAACCACCCACTTGCTCCGGGCCCCAGGGATGCAGGGGACTCACAGAGGCTTGCAGCCCCACTGGAAGGGCTGTGGATGGGGATCTGACACATTCGATGTAACTGAGAGAGGTTGGGTTAACCAGGCTGCCTGGGAGGAGACGGTGTCCACTTGCAGGTGCACCTCAGCGCAGGGTTGCAGGGGGCGGGGGGTGCCCAGCTGGGGCAGTGCATAGCCCACCTCGGATGGCCCCTGCCCATGGCAACGACTCGAGATTCCCTTGAGGCGGCCCCGGCACCCCAGGTTCTACAGTTGCCCACGTTGATGTCAAGCTTTGAGCTGTGGTTCTTGCCTCAGGAGCAGCTCTCCCCACCATGCAGGCAAATGGTCTCTAGCTAAAGTGAGTTTTCCTTGTCTTTTTTAACCAAACAAACCCATCCTAGCAGTACCCGGGCTGTCCCCAGGATGGTGTGAACCCATCATGATGCTCCCTGTGACAGGGACCCCCTGCCAAGGAACAAAGTGCAGAATCCCACAGCGCCCTGTGTCTGCTCGTGTGGATGCATGCTACCATAACACTGCACATATAAAAATCATGTACAGATTTCAGAAACTTTAAAATAGCCATACCATTTGGCCTGTACCTCTGCCTGTAAAAAATTAACCCAGAGAAACAATCAGATGTGAGATAACGATTTGCCTGTGTGTTTCTTTGCCACAGTGTTTATGACAGTCAAGAATCACTAGAAAACCTGATTAAAATTTGAAACACACATCCCAGGAAATATTCATCCAGCTATTTAAAATCATGTAGATGAGCAGCATCATGAAAAAACATTTGAGTGAAAAATTTGTTACAAGGAATATACATTGCTGTTACAATTTTATATAAAAAGGCATCTGAAGGATAAAGACCTCTAGGTGATGCTGTTAAAGTATATTTTATTTTTATTTTCTATATTTTCCAAAGTGAACACAATGCTTTTGTAATCAGACAAAAATACATATTAAGTTACTTGTTTTATGCATCACAACGTAATGGTCATTGTGTGTGAAAACTTTAGATGATGGAGTCCAGGTCAGCAATCCTGCCAGATTTTATCCCCAAAAGACCATCTCCTCACTAACTGTCCTTATCAACTGATTCTGCGTTTATAGTTTATGTTAATGTGAATTCCAGACTTCCTTGCTGGGCAAAGCCATAAAAAAAGTCAAGTCCAGCGGCTCCTCCTCTTCCTTCCTCTCCTGCCCCTCCCCTCCCTGTCCCCCACTTCAGAAGTGCAGTCCTTCAGTCGTCCGTGTGTGGATCAGGACCTGCTCGCTGCTGGGACACAGGGACCTGTTCACATGTCACACTGGCCCCTGAGGGGGAGGTGTCAGCAGGTGCCCTCCTGTCACCGCATGGAGGCTGTCACATACCCAGGTGCCATGTCACCTCCACTGCAGCGTGAGCTCTGGGCAGGCAGGAGCCACCAGCCTTGCTCAGCGCTGCACCTCAGAGCCAGCCCTGGTTGTCTGGAATCAAGGGTTCGTTTCCAGATTTCTGGGGCCACGGCTCCAGTGCATCCCTGACATGCTGGGTGTTATCCCGCGGGGCTCTCCCAGTCACAATGAGCTTGTGAATTTCCTCACAGTCCTTTCCCAGTCTCTACCCTCTCTGATACCCCTCCCAAGACATGGAGTGAGGCTGTGCAGAAAACACCTATGCCTGCCCTTCTGTGGCCAGGACCACTGTGCCACTCCATAGCCTCGGGGTTGGCTCTGGGAGCCTGGCCCTGACTGCTCCAGCTCCCATTTCTCACCTCCGCTTTGTGGCTGATCATCCAGAAAGGTCGCTATGAGGATGTTTGGTATCCAGGTGTCGCGTTACCTTCAGCCTCCCTCCTGGGGCACCTCTGGTTCCGGGGAGAGAGGCCGAGCCAGGGATGGAAAGAAGCCCGTCCCTTGGGACACACGGCTTGGGACCTTACCTAAGTGTCCTGGGTCTACCTGTCGGGAACTTTGTGGATGCCATTCCCCTTGCGACACTACAGGAGTCCCCAATGCAGACACCACAGGTCTGCATCTTTGTGCCTCTGTGTGGCCTGGGGCAGGTCGCTGAACCTCTCTGCATATTCTGTAAAATGCAAAAAACAGTGCCTTCTCCCAGCTCTCTGTAAAGACCAATAGTTTACAGCATGGGGAGCACTCTGGCACGTGCCTGGAGCACCCAGTGCTCCCTAATGCCAGGTGTAATGGTAACAATCATTCTTTAGGCAAGTATTAAATGATGTTTATGGAAAGATGGCATCATTTGTGCTATAATTTAAGGCAGAATAAAGACTTGACAGAGCTAGAGAGAAACTTAGTTTAACAAATCAGCTCCTGAAATTGTGGGTGTTGGAAGGTCCAGAATCCACAGGCCAGGGGCAGCTGGGGACTGGGGAGAGTTGGGTTGCAGTCCAGGCCATCTGGGGGCAGAGCTCCCTCTTCCTCAGGGAACCTCTGTCTTTTTCTCTCAAGGCCCTTGATGGATTGGGTGAGGCCCACCCACGTTATGTCACATGCCTTACTCAAAGTCTACTGATATAAGTGCCAATCTCATCTAAACATACCTTCACAGAGACATCTAACCTAGCATTTGACCCAATATCTGGGCACGGTGGCCCAGCCAAGTTGACAAGTAATAAAGCCAACAACCACAGAGACCAAGGGTCTCCACCCAACATGGCGTGGTGCCAGCCAGAGGATGTTGGCCAGGGGACAGAGTCGATGGCACAGGGTTGAGGAAAGAAGCCGATAGCGTGTGTGGAAATGTCCAAGCGGTGAAGAGGGAGATCAGAGAAGCGGGACAGGCCAGAGGGTGTGGCCCTTTCCTTTCATCTTGCTTTTAAGATGCAACAGATTTCAGCAGTGGTTCTCAAAGCATGGACCAGCACATTCAACATCCCAGGGAATTTTGCTAGAAATGCACATCCTCGGGCCCTACCCCAGACCTCCTGGATCAGCAAGGAGCCATCAGAGCCCAGCCGTGTGAGCTTAACAAGCCCTTGGTAGATCCTGACGCAGCCCAAGGCTGGGCAGGCTGGAGGGCACCTGCGTGCCAGGAGAGCGGCCAGGAGAAGAGGGCAGGTGCTCAGAGGGAGTGTGGCCTGGGACCATGTGGGCTGAGGACCAGGGAGGGTGTTGTGCCTTAGACTAGTGGAAAGGGCAGGGCCTGCATTTCAGGACCCTTCTGCGTGATGACAGACTTTCCCTGAAGCAGGAGAGGCAGGGTTGGGGTGGGGGGGGTGGTGGGGAATGGGGAGTGGTGAAGGTTCCCTGAGCTGACAGGGAATGGGTTAGGAGCAGACCCATTTGAGGGCACTTTTTGCAGACCATGTGTAGACAGGAGGTAGCAATTGTGCAGCCGTAGGCACCCTGGGCAGCCCAGGGACGCTTGTCCACCAGGGAGAGGCTCCCATCCACTCCAAGGCCTTTCCAGAGTTCTCCTTTCACTGGGCTCCAAAGAGATTCTGTAGAACCAAGTGAAACTGCTGATACTCAATATGTTTCTCATGTTAAACAAAAACAAAAAAGCAGCCATTTCTTACAGATTTACTCAATACTTTCTATCTGTGGTTATTATACCTCTTATTCTGTAATTATTTTTTATTATGAATTATTTATTTCCAGATCTGTCTGGCCTATCCAGACCTGTGGGCACTATAAGGGCGAGTACTGCGTCACCTTCATCTTTTTATCCCTTTGGCCTTGCTCCGTGCCTGAAAGGTCACCACACTGGAAAGTCCAGGTGCACATGTGCCACTGGACACCGGGATGTTGGGGGACACACATGTTGCCAGATGCTGAAATGGTGCACACATGCTCTGTTGGACGCTGGAATGCTGGTGCATTGTTGCCGGATGCTGGAATGGTGCACGCATGCTCTGTTGGACTCTGGAATGCTGGTGCATTGTTGCCGGATGCTGGAATGGTGCACGCATGCTCTGTTGGACGCTGGAATGCTGGTGCATGTGCACGTTATTGGCATGAGCTGTAGTTCAAACCTCAGTCATTTGATGCTTGAATTCCCAAACCATTCATGGAAATGGGTACTTCTCCCTGCTGGAATTCTCTCTCTCTCTCTTTTTTTTTTTTTTTTTTTGACTGATTGGGGAGTGAGGCGTGTGTGTGGGGGTCTTGCTACATTGCCCAGGCTCAAACTTCTGGGCTCAAATGCTCCTCCTGCCTCTGCCTCTGCTTCTGCCTCGGCCTCCGGAGTAGTTGGGACTACAGGCCTGAAATACTGTTTCTTTAAGGAAGGGCATGTTACCTATAATACCAAACCACAAAAGGATAGCCGCGGTTTTGGGCGAGGAGAGCTGAGAGTTTCTTGCGCATGGCCCTGTGATGGCGGCCACGGCCCTGCATAGACACGAGCTGGAATCTGCAGGTGGCAGCCAGGACGCTGCGTGTGTCGAGTGCACAGTGTGGCTTGGTGCCAACCATGGAGAGGGTGGAGAGCTCCGTGCCTGCAGCGCGCGCTTCCCTCACCGGGTCCTGCGTCCTTGGGCAGGCGATGCCCCTGCGGGGAGGGGCTGGTCCATCCCCGGCCAGCCACGGACCCACGCATGGACCCAGCGACCCACGGACCTGCTTACCTGGGCGCGGCGCGGGTGGCATGTGGCCACGCGGAGGGGGCGCGCTGGACTGCTGCGGCCTCTGCAGCTTCTGCACCTGCCACAGTGCGGCCGGAGGTAAAGGGAGGCGGCGGCCAGGCGCGGCCCCGCGGAGGCAGCTGCACTCGTTCGGTCCACTCGCGGCTCCGCGGCTGCCCGCAAGCCAGGAGGGCGTGGAGACCCGGAACCGCGGGGAGGGGCGGGGGCACTTGTGCGGCACCCGCGGGGCTACCAGGGGACCTCGGCGGTGACACAAATTTCTAGGTGACCTGTGTGATACACTCACAGGGCTCCCAGGTGACCGCGGCGGTGACCCGCGGGGCTCCCAGGTGACCGCGGTGGTGACATGCTGGGCTCCCAGGTGACCTCGTTGGTGAGCCCCGGGGCTCCCCGATGACCGCGGCGGTGACACGCGGGGCTCCCAGGTGACCTCGGCGGTGACCCGCGTGGCTCCCAGGTGACCTCGGCGGTGCACTCACAGGACTCCCAGGTGACCCGCGGTGGTGACACGCCGGGGCGGGCGCGCGCCGCTTCCGCTTCCGCCGAGCCGCCCCCCGCCCCCCGCGGCGCAGCGCGCGCCCCCCTCCCGGTGGCGCGGAACCAATCCCGGGCAGGGAGGCGGTGGCTCGAGGCTGAAGGCGCTGCCGCGGCCCCCTCCCCGCCTCCGCCGCGCCCCCTCCCCACTCGCACGGCCCCACCCGCAGGCGCCCCCCGTGCGGAGGAAGCGGATCTGCCAGGATCATTTTTGTTGTGTCGGAGGATGAGGTTTTGGCTGAGGACTGAAGAGATGGCCCTGGAAGAAATGGTGCAGAGATTAAATGCGGTTTCCAAGCACACGGGTAGGAGGAGCTGCTGGCCGTCAGTGATCTGTGCTTAAGCTTGACATCATGGGCTGAAATGTGGGGAAATGCGTCTGATTTTTGTAAGCCGCCCTCGTGTTCCTTTCTAGCCGTGGTAGCTGTGACATGGGGGGCACTGGTTGGTAGCTGGTGTGTTTTCAGAGGCTGTCGGCGATCGTATACTGCCCGGGATAGTTAAAATGACTGCATGTTGGTGACACGGGCTCTCTCAGGGATGCTGGGTCTGCATGCGGAGCCATTTGTGCGTCTGAAATCTGCCCATCAACCTGCCTGTCCGCAGCCCTCGCAATGGAGAATGCACCAGTGCTTGCGAATTGAGAATGATCTGAGCCAAGGGCTTTCAGAGCTTGGGGTTTCAGAGCCAGGGGCAGGGATGGTGAAGCTACCTGGAAGCTCATTTTGAGGATGAAAAAACCTGGACTAATCAGGTGGTTCTTTTCTTCATTAAATGCAATTTAAACCTAAGACAAATGTTTGAGACGGTATGGGTAAAGAGTGGACTGGACATTCATTTTCAGTATTAATCGAAATATTACTTCAAATAAGCTTTGAAGAGCAGTTCAGATCGATTCTTTTAGGTGTAAGCAGAGACTGGGCTGACAGCTTGCATCTGGCGGTGGCTTTCAGGCGGTCGCATCTGAGTTCTTAGGCTGTGTTATGCAGAAAGGAGAGGCATCCTTAAGTAGTTTTCCTTGAAATGAAGAGGAAATAATGATATATCATTAAAAGTAAGTTGCCAAATGTTTTGCCTGATGTTGCCGTATGTTATGTCATATATGCCATTACTAGTTGTCTAACTAGTACTTGCCTGGGAGATTAAAACGTCAGTTGCTTGGTTTGGGTGTGGTTCTCTTTCTCTACCCACCCTGATGGATTCTGAGAGTGAACCAGTGATTAAATCAGCATAAGCACCATCATATGGGATGGTCTAATCAAGATGTTTTTAATGGGGAATTTTATGATCAAAGCTGCTGGGTTTATTGTATATGGGTCGAAAGAAAACAAAACCATTTTCATGCCGTCTGCTCCCTGATTCTTAGAGATTCAGCTCTTTTTCTGAAGCTTGAGTGGAGCTTTTCCATGCAGGGTTTGCAGGGTTTGAGTATGGTGAAGGGCTGCGTGGATGCCAGGTTCACAGGGAGGCTTCCGATCGGCTGTGGGGGTGGAGGAGAAAGCCCCCCTTGCTCTGCGTGCCTCTGCGTGCCGCTCGGTGTCAGAGTCACAGAGTGGGAACCGCTCCAGAGGCTGATGTCATTCCCCAGGTTTTTAGGGATTGGGGTTTCTTCATGAGCTCCGAGAGACATGTGCGCATTTTTAATTGGAAAAAGGCTATCTCAGAAGAGCAGCAGTGACACTGGCTGCTCACTGAACGTCGTGCGAGCCGGGCGCTCGGTGTGGGCCATCATCTCATTGGAACAGGCAGCGAGATGTGCGTCCTCCCACACATCTGCATTACCGATAATTGCATGCTTCACCAGGACTTTCAAATCCAGCTTACCAGATATCCTCGGTTATGAGCACCCTGTAGTGTTTAGTTAGGGGAGGTGATCCTGCATCATACTCCACTTACCACCCATTAACACTGGCCTCTTCCTTCAGCACAAACCCATTTTCTGCTCACGCTGTGTGTGAGGTGCTGCTCAGCAGAGGCAAGGGTTTATGGTGCGGTATTGACGTGATGCTACCACAGAGTGTAGGGGTGTGTGGCGCACATTCTCTGGTAGGGGTGAAGGTCAAGGTGAACCTGATCCCCACCTCGGGTTTAAATTCCAAGCACTTCCTCAGGAGAGTTCCCCACCTACAGCCAAACACCCTTCAGCGGGAGGTCATGGAGCTGCTTCTCCTTCCGGGGTCATGCTAGGATCCGTGCCAGGTGAGAGCTGATGGCAACAGGACACTGATGTGGCAGCTGGCGTAGGTCCTCAGGGCAGTGGCGGGGCTAGGTCACAGCTGAGGGATTGCATACAGCGGCTGGCCTTAGGGCAGCTGCCTCATTCAGCTGCGCAGAACTTCACCCTCTGTAGATTCACCCCCAACCCACAGGCATTTTATCTTTGCTGCTGTCCAGGACATGCTGCTGTGTTTTAATTTCAGATTTACGCATTTCTTCTGTCACCTAGAACCTTCATTATCTAGGCTAATCTGCATGTAAAGGAGGATAATGTGTGCTGTCCATATGGTCTGTGAATCTGTAGCCTTTGACCTTGAGAATTGACATTTTATATACTCGTCTGAACCTGATCTTTAGTAACAAGGCCAGGGGCACTTTCCAGTGGCAACTTCCCCCGGCCCCCCTTCTATGTGATAGGGCTCATTTTCGTCTGTTTTGGTTTTCTCTTTGGAATTTTAGTCATTGGCGAAAAGGTAGAAGACATTAGAGGGAGCAATGCTATGGATCTAGTTGATTTAAGCATTCGATGGAACAGAACAGTGGTCCTCCAACTACAGCATGTATCTGCATCACCTGGGGGGCTTGTTAAAGCACAGGCTGCTGGGCCCACCCTCAGAGTTTCTGATTCAGGAAGTCTGGAGTAGGGTCTGAGAACTGACATTTTTTAAGTTCTTGATGAAGTTCTTCAGGAACCAAACTTGGGGAACTAATGTAGTAGAAGAATCTTTAAATCTAGCCCCACCTTTTCCATTAGTTGGCCTAATACTAACTCTTGTCATAGACAGATGATGATAGATGGATAATGCATGGATAAATGAGTGGATGGATGGATGAATGGGTAGATGGGTGGGGGGGTGGGTGGATGAATGTAGGGGTGGATGAATGGATGTGTGGGTGGGTGGATGGATGGATGGATGATGATGGATGGATGGATGGATGTGTAAGTGGATGGATGGATGTGTGGGTGGATGGATGGATAAATGGATAAATGGAGGATGATGAATGGGTAGATGGATGGATGAGTGGATGCTTGGATGGATGAGTAGATGGATGGATGGATGGATGGATAAATGAGTTACTAGATAGTGGATGAGTGGGTGGATGGATGGGTGGGTGGATGAATGTAGGGGTGGATGAGTGGATGTGTGGGTGGGTGGATGGATGGATGATAATGGATGGATGGATGTGTGGGTGGACAGATGGATAAATGGATAAATGGAGGATGATGAATGGGTAGATAGATGGATGAGTGGATGCTTGGACGGATGAGTGGATGGATGGATGGATGAATGAGTTGGTAGATGGATGAGTGGATGTATGTATGTAAGGTAGATGGAGGGGTAGGTGGATGGGTGTATGGATGGAGGGATGACTGGATGACTGGATAGATGAATGGGTGGGTGGATGGATGGAGGGAGGGAGGGATGGATACATACATGAGTGGATGCATGGATGGATGACTGGGTGACTGAATGGATGGGTAGGTGGAGGATGGATGGATGGATAGATGGGTGGGTAGATGGGTGGGTGGATGCATCAATGAGCAGATGGATGGATGAGTGGATAGATGGATGCATAGATGAATGGGTGGATGAATGGGTAGATGGTAGCTGGATGGATGTGTGGGTAGATGGGTAGAATTAATTTTTTAAATTCGCTTTCATGGGATGTTGTTATGGATCTTGTTAGTAGGGATTCAGAAGCAGGTTTTAGAGATTTGAGCAGAGAGAGGCTTGTGAGGAAACAGTGAGTCCTCTGAGCATCCTTGGTGTCCCGTGTTGCTGACCTTCTGTGATCTGACGCCATGGCTCAGTGCGTCCTGAGAACTCCTGAGAATGCAGCGCTTAGCCCTCCCAGATGGGTGAATCCGACGCCCTCCATGCGAAGATGGCGTGAGCACGGCCTCACCTGTGGAACCGGGGGCAGACTTATGAGCTCCCAGGGATTTCAGTTCCAATCTGCTCTGAGGACACTGGGGGGCCGGCCCTGTGTTTGCCTGAAGCGCCCTTCTGGGAGACCCGTGGCTCCAGGGGCTGGTGCTGAGTGACCACAAGCAAGGTCTCAGGAGTGAGTGATGCCAGGCAGCACCTGAGAAGGGGATGCCTGCGAGGTGCGTTCCGAGTTTCGTGGGGACTTGTGTTGGCCACCGCCTCCTGAGTTGCTGGCGCCTTTTCACGCTGCACCTGTGCCTTGGGATGGTGGCCGCCTTCCAGCGTCTTCCTGATATCCCTCTTCAAAGCTGCTCCTGACTCTTCCACTGCCCCCTCTGACCTCATCCCCCACTGTTTCATCAGCTCCCATCCTGGCGCTTCCTCACCTGGTGTCTCATTGCCTGGCACTTCCTTATCTGGCATTTCATCACCTGCCGCTCCACATCACCTGCTGGCTTCCTCCTCCCTTAGTCTTATGTTTGGAGTTCCCTGCATTTGGCGTTCCCTAAGGGTAAGACCACCTTCTATAGTGGTGCAAACTCCCCTTCAGAACTAGGGGCACCAGGTCCGCAAAGGCCTCCGGGCATGGCTAACCTCTGAGTCCGCAAAGCCCCTCGCATGGCTGACTTCCAGGTCTGCAAGGGCCCCCAGCATGGCCAACCTCCAAGTCTGCAAAGCCCCTGGCATGGCCAACCTCCGAGTCCATGAAGCCCCCGGCGTGGCCAACCTCATTGGATGAGTTTGCTTGGACTTTTGCGCCCCTGGCATGCTGCTGTTCTGCTGCTTTTTATAAGCCTGGCCCCTTGGGTGTGGAAAGCGCATGGATTTTAGGGGTTCCACTCATTTTGCAGACATTCTGGGGAAAAGCACATTTGTTGATCATCGGTACCAGCTGAATACCAGAGGGTGCACTCCAGAATTAGACCTTCAGGGACTAGTAAATATGAGAGATACTGGAGGGTGAACTCCAGAATTAGAACTTTAGGGACTAGTAAATATGAGAGAAGCTGGCTCGGGAGACCTGCTTTCGCCGTAATAAAAAACAAGGCATAAGCATCACAATCAGAAGTTCTCCAAGCTTCAGCTGCTCATGAAAGGCATGCTATGTCTGATGAACACATTTTCATGAGTAGAGAATAATTTTAACAGACCCTAGGGTCTACTGATTCATAATTTAACCAAATACAGTTTCTGGAGCCAAGTTAGTTCTGCAGCCTAATTATGGAAAGCTCGGCTGCCTTTTCTGTGTGTTTCGTTTCCTCCGCCACCCACGATGTGCAGGCAGCACTCTCAACATAGCCCCTTCTTTCACCAGAACTATCGTCTCCAAGTCAGCTCACGTCACCGTCCGTAGAGTTGGAAGGATACCACTGTAAGTAGTATTTTCACACTTCTACCTTTCGGATTAACTCAGAATGTATCTGGTCACATTCATTTTATAACTCTGGGTGTGGAGAAAGAAGCATCTGTTACGCCTTTCAGAATATTTACAAGCTAACTGCCCTTGTCTGATACACACACAAAAATGGAGCTGCCTACATTGGAATTCTAGCGAAGTACTGAAGTTTGAACATCTAATGTCCTGTGGTCATATGTGGATAAGATGTGGGATGAGGCTTTGCACCTTGTGAGGTCAGTGGGGCCCCTGTGAAGGGTTGCATTGACTATTAGGTTAAAATCGTTGGTGCTGGACCCGTGACCTGTGAAGTCAAATCCCCGCTCTGCCGTCTGTGGCTGTGTGGTGCCTCGGTTTCCTCTTCTGCAAAATGGACTCAGGAGAGCACCTACCTGCTAGGGTTGACGTGACGATCAAATGAGTTAAATCTGCATGAAAAGCACTGAGAAGCACCCAGAAGGCAGGAAGCTGTGGGGAACCATTTGCCATTAGGGTCACTTGTGCACATGGTTAGTGCCGGCGGGTCCCGCCATGAGCTCCTGTGCACAGCAGGGAGCCGCTGCCGTGGTCATCCTCACATACGGTTAGGTGTGTGACCACACTGACAATCCCGGTAATGAAGTATGTGGGGATTTTCCAGGTAAATGAGAAGGAAAAGGAAGGTTCTGAGAGGAAGGGTCTGTGGTTGACCTCGTTACGGTCGCATGATGATAGAGGTGAAATCCGTGGTCACTGTTCTCCCAGACGCCCATGGTCGCAGAGAGCACGAGCCCGGGCTTCAGCACACAGCACCTCACAGGCCCCTCTGCCGTAGCGAGCTCCTGCCCTTCCTCCCTCCTTCCACCCCAGGAGCCTTTGTCCAGCATAAATCCCAGGAGATGCGCAGTGCTGAGAAGAAACTGAACCTTTGGGAAGAGACACTCAAGAAAACTTACAGTTGTGAGTTTGAAAATACAAAAGATCCGATTGTTCCTTCTAAATTATGGGATTGCCTGGCATTTGCATCTAAATTGGGCTCTCGGCAAATGTTCTGGGTTTTTTTTTGTTTGTTTGCTTGTTTTTGTTTTTTTTTTTTTGCTTTACTCTATTAATAATGTTAAAGAAATGAGACAAATCCCCAAAGCATGAAAACCAATTTCTCAGCATTAGTCATATCACATAATTGTGCTACTTAATTCACTAAAGGAAAGAACTAGTATTAAGTTTCATTAATGACATTTTTGGCAATATATTAGGGATGGTGAGCTAATGCCCCAAACAAGACTTCGTTTCTGTAAGAATGCCTTATCTTTTAAAACGAAACTTGTCATGGACAATGAAGAGAAGCATTCCAGCTGGAGCACCTGTTAAATGCTGCACAGGGGACCACACGCGGCTCTGGGCTCGGCCTTCAGGTCGCTCATGGGGCGGCAAGGCTGTGGCGGAGGGCAGCGTGTGATGCTCACTCGGGGAGCAGCACTGGGTCACCTGCACCTCTGAGGCCAAGCCGCGTGGCCTTCCAAGCCATTCACCAAAGGTGTCTCCGCCAGACCCAGAGCCACAACCTTCCCTGGCGGGTCCCGGGCTGGGACCGAAGGAGAGGAGGGGCTGCTCGGGCTGGGACCGAAGGAGACGAGGGGCTGCTCAGGCTGGGACCGAAGGAGACGAGGGGCTGCTAGGGCTGGGACTGAAGGAGACGAGGGGCTGCTTGGCGAGTGGCCTCTCAGACACCATGGCGGGAAGGCAACAGGGCGGTGAGGAGTCACACACGAAACCGGACGCACAGGCCTCCTGGGCAGCGGGAAACCCGGAGACAAGGACCTGGTCCGGCAGGGCTGGCGCAGAGGGGCCAGTCGGACAGTGTGGGGCTTCCCAGCGCTGCTGTCGCCACCCTGTGGGGGCTGCGTGGGGGACTCGTCGGTCTCCACAAGCACGCTCTGTCCTTTCCTGCACCCCATGCTTTACGGAGAGAGGAAACGAGACACCTTTGTCTGTGCCGCACCCCAGGTGTGCACAGCGGCTCCCACCCGCATCAGCCCAGGAGCGCTGAATTTTAAATCACCCAACAGCTCATTTAAGACCTGCCCTAAACAACTCCCTACTCCACGACTAATGGAGTGGTTAATGTAAGACTCTTTTACTGCCAAAAATGATACCACTTACTGATATGGATTTCTTAACAGTAGCTTGGGGCCACATTGTATAAAATAGACTCCTGGGGTTCACAAAAGTCAACCCGCTTCTCAGGGGCCCAACCATTCTCAAGCCTCCCTGAGGCCAACCAGCGGGGTGACAGGAAGAACTTGGATCTCATGTGGGTTTTTTGTGTTTTCTCATGGAGGGGCTACCAAGGAGATTAGGGAGGAAGTGGCCCCCGCCAGCCAGGAGAGGACGGCTGGGTTTTCACGATGGTCACTGCACCCAAAGCTTGTATGCGCTACATATGAGAAGAAATTAGCAGATCGTGAGAGAGGTTCATATCTCAGGATTGATTTTTGAAAAACGGTTTTAATTAGTAACATCTTTAAAACATATTTAGATGTTTAGGACATTGAATGATGAACATGTGTGCACATCCAACCTGCTCGGCTGGAAGTGGCCCTGCCATTCCAATTTCCTTGACTTTCCTCAGCACCTTACCACGCACAAGGGAAGGAAAGGCAGAGAGAGAGGTTTGCTGCTGACCCCAGAGGCGACCCTGATGGCTCCTGTGTTCACCACTCACTGCATCCGTGAATACAAAGCCTGTCTGCATCTGTCCTTGTGGATGAAACCAACATTTAGGGCTTGATTTCCCGGTTATTCAAAGAGGCCCTTGGAGGATCACCTTAGGTCAGGAGTTGGAGACCAGCCTGGCCAACATGGTGAAACCTGGTCTTTACTAAAAATACAAAAATTAGCTGGGTGTAGTGGCAGGCATCTGTAATCCCATTTACTTGAGAGGCTGAAGCAGGAGAATTGCTTGAACCCAGGAGGTGGAGGTTGCAGTGAGCTGGGATCATGCCACTTTACTCCAACCTGGGGGATAGAGCAAGACTCTGTCTCCAAACAAACAAACAAAACCAAAGAGGCCTAAGCTCTGGAAACACCACGCGAAATGCGCCATCTGTTTCCCCATTTTCATGTGAGTCGGGTTAGGGCTGACCTGTCCTGGGCTCACACACAAGCCCCCAACAAAACGGGGTTTGTGGTCTCTGCTCCTCGGTGGCTGAGACATCAAGCCCCTCACCCTGTTTTCCTCTGTAGCTGTTTTGGGGGATGCAGCACAGACAGCAAGCTTCTGGCTGCTTCAGGGGGCAGCGGCCTTGGGACCACCTTGTTGCATCTGGCAGGTGGGTGTGGAAGGCAGGAGGGGGATGGTATGTGGAGCTCTGTCTTTCCTGGCAGAAGCTGGCTCTCAACACCTGTAGCTCTCAGAGGAGCAAACCCAGCACAGAACACTTTGAACAGAATCACTGTATTTGTGGAGGCTAATAGGACATCAAGGCGCCACCTCTCAGGGCATGGAAGCAGCCTTTCCCTCTTGATGTCCCCAATGCCAGTGGGAGGACACAGTAGGCGGGGACCCTCCAGCCGTTCTGTGAGCGCCTGTGCAGGCTGGCGGGACAGGTGTGCACTCAGTAAACGATGTTGAATAAATGCATTCTTCTGCTGCAAACCAGATGCATGCTCTAATCACATCAGCTCACAGAAGGGCACATGTGGTGCTCCAGACAGCGTGTGGGCTTTCACAAGCAGGCCTGAGCGCCAGCCCTGCCACCTTCTCTCCCTGTGGCCTGCAGCATATAATAATGAGTTAAAATGGCACTAGGCCATTTGCACAGCCTTGCACATCAGCTGTGAGGCCTGGAGCCCTGGGTGTGCCCAGCACGGTGCCCAGGGACTCTGAGAGCCCGATGGTGGCACGTCACCTCGGGGGGCATTGGGAGCCCTGGACGCTGTCACCTCTCACCCCTTGGAAGCAGTTGTGGGGCAGAGGGTGGGAGCTGCTGGCTTGGGACCAGCTCAACACCTCTTGGGGAAAAGCATCTCCGGCCACGCAAAGCAACCTCATCATTTCCTCCCTCAAGGAGCTCGGCAGCAGACGGGGGCCACAGGCATGAACTTCCCACTTTGTTTCAGGACAGCCAGCAGCACGTCCCTCCCTTCCTCTGGGTTTGTAGTTGTTTGTTTGAACTTGAGACTTCCTGAGGCCTGGAAGGTGTTTTTGGCTTGCTCCATAAGGCAAGGCGGTCCAGCCTACGCAGGCCCCCCGCCCTGTTCGAGGAAGGAAAGGCCCAGAACTTGCACACAGTGGGGCAGGCGCGGCAACTGGGTTTCTCTAGCACCACGGCATTGTCTGCCTCCTCTTCCAGGCGTGCAGGGCGGTGGTGGCTCGGGCCAGGCTCCAGGAGGCCGGGCGCTCTGAGGAGGCGGCTCAGCCCTCTTGGGTTCTTTCTTGTGACTTGGTGAAGCCCAGAGTCACCAGGGTCCTGAGCACCTGTCTCTTGTGACCATGCGGCACCCATCTGGCTTTTAGCTGTCACAGCAGAGACCCGAAGGCTGTGGCTCCAGCATCAGGGGGTCGCCTGTGGTCCCTGCGTGAAGAACCGGAGCTGCCTCCGCTTTGTAGCAGCCTTTGTGACAGGGCGGCTCGATGGCCGAGAAGGGAGCATCCCGGGGAACCCTGCGGCGGCTGTGGTCACTGCCCAGGAGGCGCCGGGGAACTGCAGGGCGCTCGATGGCCGAGAAGGGAGCATCCTGGGGAACCCTGCGGCAGCTGTGGTCACTGCCCAGGAGGCGCTGGGGAACTGCAGGGCGCTCGAGTCCAGGTGAGATGCAATGGGGTCGCAGGGCGTGGGGGCAGGTGCGGTGTCCCCTCTGCAGGTGTCCTCTCTGCGGGCAGGTGCCTCCCTGGGGTATTTCTCTCACTGCTTGACCAGCAAAACCTGTGCAGCTCAGAGAGTTTTTAAAAAGGTGGAGATGACTGCTGGGCGTCCCGCTCCAGGTCTGTGGGTCCAGTTTTCTTTGTTCATCTCTGGGTCAGCCCTGTCCTGCAGTTGTGGAACCTGGGCTTAGGAATTTCCGCTCCGACTGGAAAGACAAGCGGACTCAAAGTGAGGGAAGCGGCAGTGGCGGGTTTAATGAAGCTCCCCCAGGCACATGCAGTCTGTGGGTAGCTGGGTGTCCTTTGCGTCACAAGAGGTGTGTTTTGGGTGGGACGAGGGTGCAGAGCTGTCACAGGCGCGGCCCAGGCCAGGTGGACCAACAATGCAGGCTCGAAGCGCCACACACAGAGGAGCTCAGGCTGCCCGGGCCCCTCCCAGCCATTCAGGAACAGCACGTTTGCTCGGCCCGATGGCACAGCCTGAACCAGTGCTTTTGTTCACTTCAGAGGAGCAAGGGCATTCTGCTGGCTTGAGGGGGAGAAAGGAGCTTGTTGCTGATTTCCGCTCCCTCCTGCCCTTTCCCCCGTCTGGCGACCTGGAACCACGGTGGGCTGTGGAACGTGCGGCAGAAGTTGGCTGGAGCCAGCCCCCGCCCCTGCTTTGACCTGGCTCCCCACGGAGTTTGGGAGCGTTTATTTCAGAGATGGATGGGCGGCGGCTGGGCATTGGCAGGTGGGCGTCAGGGAGAGGAAAGGGAGGCAGCGAACACATCCAGGCGATGCCTGACTGTCCTGGGGCCAAGTGGCGCCGGCCAGGAGGGGCACCATGCGCAGGAGAGCCTCTTAGGCTGCCGCCTTTCCCTTTCCCCCGCCTTTCCCTTTCCCCTGCCTTTCCCTTTCCCCCGCCTTTCCCTTTCCCCCGCCTTTCCCTTTCCCCCGCCTTTCCCTTTCCCCTGCCTTTCCCTTTCCCCCGCCTTGGGCACGGACAGAGCCTGTAACACTGAGGAGGACTGTGTCACTTGCTGCCGGTCAGCTGAGCGTGCAGTGTGGGTGCAAGTACCCCAGGGCTAAAATAACAGATCCCAGCCTCCCTCTGAGTCCACTGACATCCACCACATAACGGTGTGAGGGAGGCAGCCAGGGGCTGTGCGTGAATTCCGCACACGCCAGGGTGACCAGCGCTCCATTCACGCCCCACCACCCTCCCAAAGCTGAAGTCGTAAGACCCTGGACGTGAGCACAGTGGGGGCTTGGAGATGGGGACCCTGACACGTCCCCTTCCTGTGCACTGGTGACCCCAACACATCCCCTTCCTGTGCACTGGGGACCCCGACACGTCCCTTCCTGTGCACTGGGGACCCCAAGACCTCCCTTCCTGTGCACTGGGGACCCCAACACATCCCCTTTCAGTGCACTGGGGACCCCGACACGTCCCTTCCTGTGCACTGAGGACCCCAAGACGTCCCTTCCTGTGCACTGGGAACCCCAACACGTCCCCTTCCTGTGCACTGGGGACCCTGACACGTCCCCTTCCTGTGCCTGAGAACCCCTGAGACATCCCCTCACTGTACATAAGGACCTCCAAGATGTCTCCACACCATGGGGTACCACCCTGTTCCTTGTGGGAGCAGGAGAATGCAGGAGCCACAGTGAACTTGTCCCTGTAACTCTCACAGTAACAGGGCCCCTCTGCGGTGGCAGTGTTGGGAGACAAGGCGAGGAGAGTGTCATCCGCTGGGAGTTCTGAGGTGCTCTGGTCCCCCGTGAAGACATTGTCCATGACGTTCACACTCACTGAGCCACGTCCTGCCCTTGGCTGGAATGTGAGGGTGGTGAGACACCCCCATCCTGTAAGGAAGTGTGCATCGAGCCCTGGTCCCATGGCATCTGGGTGGAGCGGCCCCCGCGGCACAGATCACCTGGGTGTAGTGAGAGGCAGACTCTGGGTCCCTGGGCCTGTGAGCCTGAGACTGGATGACCACCAGCTCCCGGCAGGGTCCACACCCCGAGGCAAGGCAGGGGGACGCATGGCCCAGGTGTGAGGCCTCCTCCTCCAGGCCAGGCGGTGTGGGTGCGGCTCAGAGCCCAGTGCCCTCTGCCTCCCGTTGCCTGGGCCGCCAGCGTGACTCACCTGGCATGGGCCCCTGGGGACTAAGCCTTGTCCGGCCCCCTCCCAGCCCTGGCTGTCTCCCTCGGCAGGAGCTCGGCACCCCGCAGGTTTTCTTTCCAGGATGTGCATCTCCGATTGGAAGGTGGAGGAGTCACAGATGCTCCTTTGTGTTTCCAGGCCTGGACTGGGCAGGCCCCTGTCAGGGCTGGGGGAAGATGTTCAGCTCGCGTTGGACCTGAAGGTTGTGGAGAACTAGGCCCGGAGTGCAGCAGTGGAGGCCTTGTCTGAGGGGTCGGGCAGTAGGGGCCCCAGCAGAGAGCATGGGGTCAACGAGGGGGACCAAGGGACAGAGCTGGAGAGCTTTGGAAAGAGGTCTAGGGGCCTAGTGGGCTCCAAGGAGGGCAGAGAAACCCCACACACTCCTAGTAATAGAGGCTGTGCCCACCTCATGAAGGGGATTTCTGAGCTAGGGCCGAAGGCACAGGATGTGGAGGCATAGGAAGAGCAGGTGATGGAGGCTTTCTTCAAGATGTCAGCCGTGCAATGGAGAGGAGTGGATGCTGGGCCAAGGGTGGCTGCGTCCATGGGGCCTGGAGCCTGCGGATTGCAGGAAGCCACAGAGTGGGTGGCAGCAGGGGACCTAGGGATGGAGCGAGCCCAGGCTCTGTGGCAGGCGGCCGGGGGCATCTCCCCAAGGCTCTGCCCCCTCTGCCTATCAGGTGGGAGGTGCGGCGGACGGGGAGTCCGGGGGGCCTCCTGTAGAGGAGGGTGTGTGCCACAGAGGGCTGCTGAGCCCTCACTGTGTCTGGTGGGAGGCAGGCGTCACAGCTGTGCCAAGAGGCCTGCTCTCGCGTGCTGTGGGAGGGGAGAGACATGGTGAGGGAGAGCTGAGCAGGGGCCATGCCGCAGACCCTCAGGACAGGGTGAGCTGTCCCAGCAGTGGCTGAGCCCGTGCTGCATAAGGGGCTTGGTGTGATGTCTGTGATCGTGTCTGTGGTTGGAAGTGACGTCTGGGCTGGAGCTGACACCCAGTTGGAGCCATGACAAAGGACAGGATGATCAGGGAAATTGCAGAGAACAAGGGCGAGGATGGAAGCTTGAGGGGCACCGAGGTGTGGAGAGGTGTCGGTGGAAGAACCCTCAGGAGCTGGGCTGGGGCTGGGGCGTGGCTCGTCCCCAGGTCCATGGTGGTGACTCCAGGAAGGCGCTGGTTCCGGTGGGGAGGTTGGGGAAAGCACTTCCTGATGCCTTTGGGCATGGAAAGTGGTGGGGGCAGCCAGGCTGGTTCAGTGCAAAGCCTGAGGTGAGGTTCAGGTGTGGCCCACAGGCTGTGGCAGGGACGCAGCACTCAGCAGGTGCCTCAGGGTTTGTTGGAGGTGAGGGGGTAGCAGGGCCCCTCACACAGGTCTAGGGTTGCAGGTTCATGGCAGCTGGGTAGGGATGGGAAGCTCCAGTAAGATCCACCGTGGGATTTTTCACCAGAAACTCCTAGAAGTTAATTCTGTGTCATGAGAATAAAAAAGTTAAGATGTCTTTGGCTTCCCATCTGCTGGGGAGCGTGCCCAGTGGCACTGCGGAAACCCAGGCCGGACCTCACAATTGCAGGATGAGCCTCCTCCCTTCTATCCGGCAGGTGGCCTTCTCCAGGCATTGCCCTGCACCTCGAGGGGCCCAGCGGGGCTTGAGTCAAGCTCCGTAAATGCAGCACCCAACATCTGAGGCCCGCCACGCTGCAGGTTCCCATCTCCAAAGCCCATGGTGCTGGGCACGGCAGAGCCGTAGGCGGAGACGGAGCCGGGAGGAGCGTCGGATGCCTGTGGCCTCTTTATAGCTCTGTCACCTGCCTTATCTCACCGGCCCTGCCCTTGGTAATCAGGATGTGAGGCGGGTGACGGACACTTGAGTGCTCTGACGCATTGTGGCCCCAGGGAAATGTGGCGTCTGCAGCCTCCTGGGCCTTCCCTTCTGCCTGGCTTCCTCCTCCTCCACCCGTCCACCCGTGTGTCTGGGTCAGGCTGGTTTCTGCATCTCTGTGGACAGACCTCTCCCATGCTGCAGCTGTTTTCCTTGGGTTGAGCACTGAAAAGAGCCCCTTTGGGTTAGGAGGCAGGCAGA
Organism: Pongo abelii; assembly: GCF_028885655.2. NCBI lineage: Eukaryota > Metazoa > Chordata > Mammalia > Primates > Hominidae > Pongo > Pongo abelii. Next base: position 119,250,601 of record NC_071999.2, read on the forward strand.
CTTCCAAACTCACATGGAGGAGGAGCCTCCTCTGCCCGGAGGAGACGGTGCTGGGAGAAAATGTAGCTCTGCAGGTGGCAATTTTCTGATAACCAAGAGTGGATGTTGTCTGTTTACTGAGTGGAGGTTGGGGCCGGTGCCAGGGTTGTCCACCTCCCCTCTGTCCTGCATGGCATGGTGGCAGAGATACCACCATACTTCAGAGACAGCAGCACCCTCGCCGGGTGCCAGATCTCCCAGGGTCCACCTGTGCTGCTCTGCCCTGGGGTATTTGGAGCTGAGTTCCAATTAAGCCAAGAAAAACAGATTGTTTTACTTAGAATTTAGAAATTCTCCTTTTTTTTTTTTTTTTGAGATGGAGTCTTGCTCTGTCATCCAGGCTGGAGTGCAATGGTGTGATCTTGGCTCACTGCAACCCTGCCTCCTGGATTCAAGCAATTCTCCTGCCTCAGCCTCCCAAGTAGCTGGAATAACAGGTGTGTGCCACCGCACCTGGCTAATTTTTTTTTGTATTTTTAGTAGAGATGGAGTTTCGCCATGTTGGCCAGGCTAGTCTCAAACTCCTGACCTTACGTGATCTGCCCACCTCAGCCTCCCAAAGTGCTGGGATTACAGGCGTGAGCCACTGCGCCTGGCCTAGAAATTCTCTTCATAAAACGTGTTTGAGATTGGCACAGGAAGTTTCAAACAGAATCAGGATTCACCATAAGAAGCAGATAAATACATTTGAGGCACCCAGGGTGAGTGATCTCAGCGGAACTCCCCTTTAAGCTTCCTGGTAGCGCGTGCAAAAAGGAAAACATTTGGATCTAAGATCGCGCACAAAGCAAAGCTGCTCTTCTGGGAGGAACCAGTCCCTCGGCGATCACACTTGACTCCCTCGAGGGAAAGCTGGAAGGGAAGAGGGCGTCAGGATGCGGGTCCCGGTGTCTCTGTGTAGCTCATCCTCCTTCAGAGGCCCCTCTGCTTCTGTCCATCCCTCAGATTGCCAGTGGTGTCAGCATTTGGGGCCATGATGAGATGGAGGAAGACTGGCAAGCAGTCACCCCCGACAGGACTCTCTGGCTCAGCCTCCCCAGGAATATGCTGCTCCCCAGGCACAGCGGAAGACCTGCTGCGTTTCATCTTCCGGCTGCCTGTTTAAAGCAAGGGAGGCCATGCCCCCAGCGGGGTCCCTTGTGCCTGGACCCAAGGC